>NC_056687.1:155587626-155888989 GCF_018350215.1 Panthera leo
TTAAATGAGTGAATATTAATTAATATAAACAATGATCCGGTAAGACCTCTGGAAATTTAGAGTTTACAGGCAGTTTTGCATCTCGTTAATATCATCTCGTCTTTACCTAACGAATGGTCCGTGAATGAATGAATTTGCGTGTCCACAAAGGAAATTGTCAAAGGCTGAAAAAGCCAAAGTCTGGAGGACTTGTTCCGCACGCAAGTTTCACCCCCATTTTAACGAGGGACCTGGGAACAAGCAAGCCAGCGGTGATCCAATCAGTGGCCTTGGGGGCACTAAGCGAGAATCTGGGAAGCAAGTCCTGGTTCAAGACTGGCCAGCAGCCGACTTTGAAACCTCAAGCAAGTTGCACCTCTCCATGAGTCCCCTTCTTCACCCGAAAGCAAGAGCCCTAACCCACATTATTTCTGAAGTGCTTTCCACCACTGAAAAGAAATGGGATGGTTCCAACCACTCATAAAAGCCGATACCTTGACTGAAAGCTGCTCACTGTTCTCTGAAGGAACCCCCACCCGGCAACCAGGAGCCTGGAGCCCCAGTCTCACTGCCTAACATCGCAGCAGGGCAGGGGCTCCCCAGACGTGCAGAGCCTCCACTCAGAAATGCAGCTCCTACCCCCCCCCCCCCCGAGCGCCATGGCCCCCAAATGAATTTATGCGTTTGTCTGTTTGCTTGTTTGGCTTGTACTTCCTTTGTGTGGCTCTAAATAGCACTGAAAAGAAAAGAAAAAAGCCAAAGTCAATGCCAAAGTTCTCTTTCTCTCTGGTGGAGTGAAACCGTCTCCCTGTTTTTCAGCTGACCCAGAATTGCTAATTTTGCTGATTTCCTACTGTAACTGCCTCCTCATTTACCACGCAGTGGAGATCTGATTCCTTCCTACTGAGACAAGTAGTTTTGCCTGCTCCTTTGGGTTTTTAGTATTCTTCCAAATTATTCTGATTGATATAGACCTCCATCCATGCTAATTATGCATAGCTTCTCTTATAAAGTGTGGTTCCCATGGCAACAGCGAAGGGAGAACAGGTGTGCGGAAAGCTGTGATGTATTAAATGAGTTACCCTCTGCCTCTGCTAGGCAGATTGCTTTTCTCTGCGTTTATTTATAGCAGGCAGTAATTAATCTGTGTGAATCTCGTTGCTGGGGGGGTGGGGGCGGGGGTGGGGAGAGGGATAGAGAATGATTAACAACAGTCCTAATTATCCTCATACCTTTGAATCTGAGAATTTCATCACCATCGGATAATTCCAAACTAGAATTGTTGAACTTTCACTTGAACAGAGACGCTGTTGCGTGATATTTGGGGCTATCATCTGGAGAAGGAAGCCTCCTTGCAGCTGCCGTGGCATGTCACAGAGGGCTCCAAAGCGGCCCCCCGGGCTCTCTCAAATGACCTGTCAAGGTATAATAAAATTAGAGCAGGCCAGGGACCCAGACTCTGGGGACAGCCCAGCCCCACGCGCTCCGCGGCAGAAATGTTACCACGGAGCAGACAGAAAAAAGCAGGGCAGCCTCACGCAGAGCCCAGCATGCTGCTGAACAGAGGAGAGCATTTGAGAGAGACGGCCGACCTGGGCTCCCGTCCAGTGCCAATACTGACTCTATGACTTGAGGCATCTCCCTGGTCCGAGGCTCAGTTTCCCTACCTGCAAAATGATGGTGTTAAACCAGAGAATCTCTCAGACTTTCTCGAGCCCCCAGAAGTTGCAAGCTATCTCTCCAGGGGAGCTAAGATTTGCTGCTGTAACCCGAGAGACCCAAAATTGTAACAGCTTAAAAGAAAGCTTTTTTGTCCCTCCCAGTTTGCGTCCCTCACTGGCGTCTGGAGGCTCTCCGGTGTCACCATCTCACTCAAGTACCAAGGCTGATGGCATAACCATGGACAAAGTGCTCTGATGGATCAACAAGTAGCTGGTGGTTGGCCAGGACTGGTCACGGGTCCCCACTGAACTGCAGGGCGCTGGGCAGTACGATCTTGCCAGCACTGCGGAAGGCTGGAATTGTTGGAAAGCCGCGTTAATGGTTACAATGTAGCCCTTTGCATCATTGCTGAGAAACTCCATGTGCTTAAGAAAAATAATAGAAAGAAAGTCTGTGCTCTGGGTGGACTTCTGGGGTAACAATGACAACTTTGTAAACCATAAGTAAAAATAGGAGTAGGGAAATAGACCAAATAGGAGGGAATATACCAAAATGATGGCACGAGCTAGGGTGGTCGATTGACGAGTGATTTTTTTCTTTCTTTCTTCTACTTTCAAAATGGTGACAAGGCAGTCAGGTTGTACCGACAATTTAAAAGATTAATTTCTTTGGGGCGCCTGAGTGTCTCAGTTGGTTGAGCACCTCTGACTCTTGATTTCAGCTCAGGTCATGATCTCGCCATTTGTGAGTTCGAGCCCTGCCCTGGGCTCTGTGCTGACAGTGGGGAACCTGCTAGGGATTCTCTCTCTCCCTCTCTGTGACTCCACCAACCCCCGCCCCCCAGTCTCGCTTGTGCTCTCTCGCTCTCTCTCTCAAAATAAATAAAAACTTAAAAAAAAAAAGATTAATTTCTTTTAACTTAACATATACGTATTAAAGGCCTATTTAGCATGGGCACAGTGATAGTCACTGTGGGAAATGCAAAAATGATGAAGTCCGGCTCACCAATGGCTGTTTTCAATGACACATGGGGGGGGGGGGGGGGGGGAGGCCTGGCAGAGAGTCGAGCAAATATACACCACCAAAATTCACCCTCAAGGGTGAGGGTTTAGACAGAGGGGAAAGAATAGTGGAAACGCTTCATAAGTAGACCAGCAAAAACACGAGAGGTGGTCATTTGAGGGGAAAATAACCGGAAGAGAGGTGATTTGTGGAGAAAGGGGATGGGTTCTATTTGGGTCCTATCTATGCACAGAAGTCAGAAGAAACGCTAAGCCTGGAGCACACGTTCCGGCTGGATATGCAGACGTGCAACCCGGCCGTGCCCGATGGTAGATGAACCCGGGAAGTGCACGAGGTTCCCAAGGGAGAGGAGGAGACAAAAGAAGATATCCAGGGGTGGCACAGAGAGGAAGATGAGCGTTTACATTCAGGGATGGGGCCAGGAGAGGGCTCTGTCGTGGGAGTCATAGGAGGTGACAGTTTCATAAAGGGCATCGCAGAGTTTTCATGCTGCAGGAAGGTCAATGAAGAAAAGGAACAGGGGCAGCCTTTGGCTGATGCGATTCCAGAACTGCTTGAAAACAACCGAGGCCACTTTAGGAGAGTAGAAGACAAGGAGGGCCAGATGGAAACTACGGGAATCACTATGGGTGACTGGTGTGGACGCAGAAACACCGCATGTGGACAGTTCTTTCCGAAAGTTTGGGACTCGAGGGAAGGCCGTGCCCAAAGAAGGAAGAGATGTGTTTACAACGGGTGGGATAAACCTTGGTGTGTATAAGCAGGGAGGGAGGAACCCAGGAGATGAACAGGATGAAAACGCTCGTGGGAACGTATACATGGGGGAAAACGTACATTTGAAATGCTGGTATTCAAGCAAGTTTGACTTACGAAAACAGCAATTTCACATGGTTCGATTGAAGAAAAAAGCGTTGAAAGCTAACTACTCACTCAGACAAGAGAGCATTATCCAGACATGTTTGGGACTGGCAACATGACATACATCTACCCAAGATGTTCCTGTTGGGCTCTGGAGATAATGGACAAATAGTATCCAGTCCTTGTTCTAGAGAAGTTCAGGAAACAGACATGAAACAAATCCCTTTGATTCACCACGACAAATGCCCTGTGTGTGTCACTTCGGATGATGAGGAAGCAGTTCCAGGAAGCCAGGAAGAACCTGGAAGGGTCAAGAGAATGCCCAGCAGGGCATCTGGTCAGGCTGGAGGGACAGACAGCATTACCGTGTGGAGGGTGGTGCCACAGGCCAGCACCTCGGACAGCAGGAGAGCGTGATGAACTCAGGGAACTACAAGACTGTTGATGTCGCTGAAGCCAACAATACAAGGGGAGACTTTGAAGAAATGAAGGTAGAGAGGGGCGCCTGGGGGGCTCAGTCGGTTGAGTGTCCAACTTCAGCTCAGGTCACGGTCTCACGGTTTGTGGGTTCGAGCCCCACGTTGGGCTCTGTGCTGACAGCTCAGAGCCTGGAGCCTGCTTCTGATTCTGTGTCTCCCTCCCTCTCTCTGCCCCTCCCCTGCTTGTATCCTCTGTCTGTCTGTCTGTCTCTCTCTCTCTCAAAAATAAATAAACTTTAAAAAAATTAAGGTAGAGATTAGGTTGGGTGGAACATGGAGGTCCCGTGAATCATAGGAAGGAAGTTTGCAATAGACATTCCCCAATACCGTACCCTCAGTGGGTGCCCCAAAGATTCTACTCTCAAAGCCTCCACAGCGTCTGTGACCCTCCACGTGTGCAGCCCCAACCAAAGCCACCTGAAAGGGGCTTGGACCGGTGGCAGGAACATGAACTAGTTGGAAGTGTTTCCATCCCTGTGATCTTGGCGGCCAGACCCAGACGGGCCATGTGTGTCCGTGGTGATGGGACGGCACAACGTTTAAGAGAAAGACCCTAGAGGCCAGCTGGCTCCCTCCAAGCTACATTTCTGCCACTCACCGGCTGGGCAAGGAAGACAAAAGAAGCCTGTTGCCTCAACTTCCACACTGGCCAAGTGGGTATGAGGACGCTACCTGCCGCGAAGGGTTGTTTTCAATATTTAAGTGAGGTGATAAACAGAGGCACACGTTTCCTGGCACCAGTAAGTACTTAATAAATGGCGGTTGGCAGCAATGGGCATGGTCATACTATCACCAGTAGGAAGGGCAAGGGCACGTGACACTACGCCTCCTGCTTTGGGGGGACACAAGTCCTCATCTGCCTCCATAATAGTGACCTGTGGACAAGCCACGACACCCCAGGCTTCAATAAAGTAAGCAGGATGTGAGCTCCAGTCACAGAAAGCACGCCCTGCCCACGTGTGTTTGGAATTCTCCCAGGAAGCATGGTAATGGTGCTCCTCCCTCGCCAGATAACCAAAACACGTAACTGCTTGCCTGATTCTCCCATTCAATACCTCCTGAATTCCACTTGTCACTCCTGTTTTGGACTCCCGCAAAAATTACACCGAGGAGTGGAGATGAGCTGTCTCCCCCCTCCTAAATTCACAGAGTGTCCCTAATGGGGTGACACTGCCTCTGTCACCAACAGGCAAGCGGAGAATTTGGACCCGAAGAAAGATCGGTTCGGTCCTCTACCCAACAAACCCATGCAGACCCACGCGGAAGTAAAGACCAGAATTGAAAGACTGCCAAGGCTGAAAAACAACTTTGACCTCGTTGTCTCGCCTCTGTGCACCCCGAACCCCGAATCTCCTGCTCTTTCTGTCAGCGCGATGCTAACCATCGTCAGAGTCTTGCTTTGTAACTAAAACGCACAGCAAGCCAGACAGACAAGCAAGCCCTCCGCAGCTCCTGGCCTGGGATCCCAGCCCCTAGAGGTTCATCAGAGGGAGAATCATTGAGCTTCATGGGGGGGACAAGGCATGTATTATTTCCAACTTTTTCAGTCTTTATACAAGTAGTGTTTGCTTACGATAAGACCACACAGAACCCTAACATTTCCTTTTTTTTTTTTTTTTTTAGAAAGAGAGAGAACCACAAGCAGAGGAGAGGGAAGGAGGGAGAGAGAGAAAGAGAGAGGGAAGGAGAGACAGAGAAAATCTTAAGCAGGCTCCACACTCAGCACGGAGTCCAATGTGGGGCTCAATCCCACGACCCAGGGATCAGGGGGGACCTGGGATAGGGGGACCCGGTGCCCCCCTATATACTTCTTAACCTAGGACCCATGAAGAGAGTGATTAGAGGTTCCTTTTGGGTCTGAAAGGAAAACATCTTGCAGTAACTAAGTAAGAAAGCTCGTCTTTTTTTTTAATTTTTTTAATGTTTATTTATTTTATTTATTTTTGAGTGAGACAGAGGACAAGCAGGGGAAGGGCAGAGAGAGAGAGAGAGAGAGAGAGAGAGAGAGAGAGAGGGAGACACAGAATCCGAAGCACGCTCCAGACTCTGAGCGGTCAGCACAGAGACCGATGCGAGGTTCGAACTCACGAGCCGTGAGATCATGGCCTGAGCCAAAGTGGGACGCCTAACCGACTGAGCCACCCAGGCGCCCCAGTAAGAAGCCTCATCTTCAGGCGAAGAAAGCAAAACCCAGAGAGGTGAAGTGGGTTTTCCAAGGCCACCCAGCTCCTTAGTTGTAGAATTGAGCCCGGCATCCAGATGTCTCCACACTCCTCCAAAAACCTTCTATTCCTCTGCACTGCTTCCCTTAAAGATGGAGTAGCAACTCAGTGCTGTTATCACATACCTACAATTCCTCTGTTACTCTCAAGCTTTGGGGAGTTGGGCAATGGAGCTGATAAGGTTTTGATACCCTAATAATCAAATAACATCAGGTAAAAAGGCACTAGAATCCCGCCACAGCCACAGAGCAACTCCCACGGGGAGACAACGCTCAGATTGTTTGAATCTCTGACTCTGGTAGCTTTATTCCCATATCTTTTTTTATTTCTGAAATGACTTGGGAAAAAGTAATAAAGAACACTATGGCAATAAAAACAAAAGTAGAAAATAAGGAACCGATACCTGCACCCTCTAGAAAGGAAACCTGACTTCAAAGTTATCCTGCTTTGTGCTTTAAAAAAGGGCGGTGGGGGAGAAAGAAAAGGAGAAAATAAAAGTCACGTACGATTTTAGCGCAGAGTTTTAGCACAGAACGGGGAAACACTGAAAAAAATATATATCATTCTCAGTGGGATTCCCAAGCACCAAAAGAAACATCAAAAAATTATTAAATTCCCAATTACTGCCATCCATACATATGTTTTTTCACAGTAGAAAACAAAGTTGAAAATCAACCAGGGCAAGGGAGCAGAAGAGAGATGTACCTGAAGCCTTTACCAACCCACGGCCGCCAAAGGGGCCAAGCAGTTGAAAAGCGGAGCCAACCAGGGAAGATTTCCCACGGGGAAATGCCTGCCTCAGAGAGGTCGTCCGTGGTGACTCAGAGTTCCCTCAGTGAAACAACGGCCTGGGGGGCAGGCTCCGAGCTGGTGGATTCTCCACCAGGGGACCCTCTACTGACCAGAGTGGCTGCCAACGTCGTCCCTCACTTCCCAAATCACTGACACACGCGGCTTTTGGAAACTCTCAAGGGACACATTTTGCTTTAGGTCTGTGCCCCCAGTGCCTAGACGGGAGCAGGCTTAGCAAAGTTTCTGAGGACCTTCAGACAAACAACCGAGGTTCTGGCAGGCTAAGCGTTTTGTCCAAGGCCCGCGTGCTCCTGAGTCTTGACTCCTTGGCCGGCGTTCTCCCTGCCGTTTCCACCTGCCTCTCCCCTTGGCCAAGGTCACACACACCCACGTCACGCACCCACATCCCCACCTTATGTTAAGCACTTATTCTCCTTGAAGCTCCCAGAACAAAAACTAACCCAGGGTGGCTTGCTTGCGATGAGTCTCCTGCTTCTCCCCTTACGATTTCACAATGCTACTCTGCAGCTCCTCCCATGGGGCTGGCCTTGGGACTTGCTCTGACCAAAGGAAAGTGACAGAAGAGGCAGTGAGATCTGGCTGCTTCCACCCTCTGTCTGGGAACCTGTGCATGCCACGTGGACAAGCTCAGATTAGCCTGAAGGCCCTCCACTCCCAACAAATTCAGATTTGGTGGCTCAATTCCGGAATCAGAGAGGCTTCGTGGCTCTCCCAAGGGCAAACAGCAAGTGTAAAGGCAAAACTCGGTAAAGAGAGCTCGTCCTGACTCCCCCTTAGCACGTCTTCCACTGCAACCTAAACAACAACAACAAAAATACACTTAATGAGGTTAAACAAAGAGCCTCGGATAAAATAAATAAATAAAGCCCCAAACAGGAGACTCTCGCAATTAAGTCTCCACTTGGCACTTGTCACCCCCGCTCCAGGCCGTTCGCGGTCATTTGCCAAATTCCCACTGTGACAACCCTCCATTCCTCAAATCCAAGTCCAATCTTATATCCAAAATCAATCTCCTTGGTTTTGTTTTTGTTGTTATTGTTATTTGGGGTTGTTCTTCACTTTCCTGTTATTTCCTGGCATGGATGGTGACAGAAAGACCCAAGCTCAGATCCCAACTCAGCTACTGAACTGGCTGTGGTAACCTTCCTAAGCCAAGGGCAAAATTTCCTGCAATGAAATACACATCCCCTTGACCTAAACTTCCCTACAATTAATTTGCTGCCTAAAAATAGTTTCCACTAAGAAAAGAGAGAGAGAAAGGTGGGGGGCGGGGGTGGTGTTAGTCCAACCAGCATCTCTGGAGACAGAGCCAGTGTGGCTCCACAAGGACAGTTCCTAAAAATGTATCTGCAAGTTACAGGATGTGGTTTTTTTCAGATGTGACATGCCACAGGAAAAGCACCGAGAGCCGTTGTGTTTCTGCAACTTATTATACTGTTTAATTAGAATTTGTCTGTCAAAGAAGCCGCTTAAGCTGCAGTTATCAAAAGGGCATAAATATCTCAGCATCAACACTTCTGCCCCAGAATTTAAATAGAACTAAAAAAAAAAAAAAAGGCACAGGAAAATGCCAGGGTGTGGTGGCTACCTTATCATATGAGCTGGCGAGGTAGACAAAGAGCCACCAGGCGCCTACCGGCCCGGGACAAAGGCACATCGGCCGATGAACGTCTGGGGAGTTCCACACACCGTCACTAGGGCAACAGTCTGATGTTTCACTCTGTTGGCCCCTATTTTTCCTTAAAATTCATTATCTGATGTATTCAAATTTGCCGAACCTGCTCCAGCCAAGAAAATTCCTAGGTGACAATAACAGATGATCTTTTGCCTACGGTGACGACGTTTTGCCTTTAGTAGCTATAGCAACAATAAGCAACATGGCCACGGATGGCTTGTTGATGCAGCCGTGTCGTTGCTGATCCTTAGACAGGGGAGTGGGCCTTTTCTGTCCCACGGTGCACCACAGCAAGGGCAGCCTAACGACATCTTGTCTTAAGATGTCTTAGACATCTTGACAAAGGTAGCAAAAGCTGCTACCTTACTGGGTTTGCAGAGCCTAACCCTATAGACCAAGTTTGAATAAGAACACCGGGATATTCTAGGTGGGAAGTGAGCAGGACCCCATCCCCTACAATTGATGCGTCCGATTCAAAGACAGGACTATTCACTAGGGTGTCTTCAGGGGTTGCAACCAAGACCCGCAGTAGGGCAACAAGACCTGAGATGAAGTTTCCTCTGGAGATGGAGAAGCCAGTCTAGCACAAGAGCCAGAGCATTCGTAAGGACATGCTGGTCCCCACACAGTTAGCTCCAATACTGGGCATCCCTCCCTACAAAGAACCAGGCCCATTCACGTGCTTGTTGTCTACAGATGTTTTTGTCTTTGTGTCCCCACAAGGACACAGGTGGATAGTTGTGACAAAGATCATATAGCCTGAAAGGCTTAAAATATTTACTGCCTGGCCCATTCCAGGGAAAGCATGTTGACTTCTACTTTGGGGAAATGATGGCTGAGCCTATGATGTGACAGGGGAAGCTATGACTTTGGAGGCCAATCCTGGAGCACCATTAGGCACCTATTAGTATCTGAACTATCAAAGACATGACTGCAGAGGGTCTAAAGTCATACAGCTGCTGAGTGGCAGAGCTGGGGACAAACTCATGTTGTGATCCCAAGTCCGTAAACCAAATGGATATTAACTACCTTTCGGCAGGGAAGGGCTGAGTCCAGATGATTGCTACCAACCCAGGCCTGTATCCTCGGTCTTCCTCTTGGAGGGGTGATAGGAGAGTCATCTTTTCTTAAGAGTTTGCTCTGTGGAACCCTTTGTACAACTTTCCAGCTTTGCAACCCACGTAGCCTTTTGGGGATGGTTGTGAAAGTCAAATATTTTCAATAATTTTACAAGACAAACCCCAACCAAGATGGCAGGCCAGTTATCGACTGATTGCCTCTCAGTTCCAAATTCACCCTTCAATACCTGCTCTGTGGCAATGGATGAGACTTGAAGCATTTCTCCTTCACAGTGAATGCAGTGCTAATGTTTATCAGCAGAGGGTGCTGATGGGACATCAAGGCTTCTCTTCCTGATCAGGCTTGCTCTGTTTTGCTTTTCCTAACTCCACTTGTACTTTGTCATCCGTGGTGCACGTGGGTGGGACATCCAACGGCAATCTGCCCCAAATGCGTTTCCAAAGTAGGCAGATCCCCAGGGATCTCAAGCCTCTGTCTCCACCCACAGATCACCTTCCCGCAACCCTCTGGTTGCAGACACTGAGTGGCCCCAGCCTCCATGCCACAGGGGCCCCTCCCCAGCCCCCTCTGCACTCCTAGCTCCCGGCCTCAGCTCACACCCCATAGAGTTGGTGCCGTTTGTCCAGTTGCTGTGGACGAGTTCCGACTCCTACAACCCAGCAAAGCTCTCGGTCATCCAGGGCACTGCAACCAGACCCTCTTCAGTGAGGCCTGGACACCCCCCTTCCGTGCTCGTCACTCCGCAGGCACCTTTTAGAGTTCTTTTTCCATCATTACACATACTATCATATCACGGTTTAATAATCGTTTATATTAAACTTCCCCAGTGTTGCAATCGCTGAATACAGTTATTGAATGCTGAATACGGCACTGGATACATTTACCGAATACAGTTATTGGCCAGTTGAGAGGGAAAAGTCAGCCAGTGACAGAGAGATGTGCTACTGTTCTTGTAAAATCGCTCTGAGAGACCATGTGTTTTTCTTTGAATATCCCTTAGAATGTGGGTATGTATGTATCAAAAACTATCGATTGAAGAATGAATGAGTGAATGAGTGAATGAATAAATGAATTCACCTATGATTAAGAAATAACATGCAACAGGGGATTAAATGGGTAATCTCGAAAACAGAGGCCAGTCTGACCCAGAAACTCAGGACGTTTTGTTGACACCATAAACCACTCTACACAACATCTCAACCCTGTTTCTAAAATGCGGTATTTTTTTCTAATATGTAAGAGTATATAAGGTGTATATAAGCTATGCCTGTCTATATTAGAACACCTACTTCAATTCTTTTCAAATTCAGTACCCTCTGTTCCCATAGCAACCCACGGCCTGTAATAAACAATCAGCTTTTGTTCAAAGAATTCTAAAAAGGAAGCTTTTGATGTTTTTCTTTAATACCCTTATTTTTCCATTATGAATATCTGCTATTTCATAATGCGCACCACCATGAATTAGGTCACACGAGCTCTAGACGCCTCCGAGAGTCCAGTGTTTCGGTGCTGGGATATACTTCGGTCCAGTTGCATCCGACCCCAACATCCGATGACTGCATACCGAAAGTCTCACTTGAAAGTTGCACACAGCAAATAAGGGAAAGTGAGGGATGCATCGGGCCCTCAGTGAGTGCTAATTACCATCCCCAGAGGCCATCAGCATAGGAACTTCCCTCCAGGTTTTAAACAAGGAAGTGTGATGTCAAGGGGGAGCAAATGGTTCCTCCAGCCATAGCACTGTCACCAGCTAACCAGCCACAGTGCCCATGCGCATGAAGACTCTGCTGCTAGCAGCACGTGTTTTATTTTCTTCCCCTGAAATGAAGCAAACTGATGCTTGTTGAGCTCTTACGAGACCCCAGGCACGGTGCTCGTATTTTACGTAATTCCTTCTAACCTTCACATGTGCCCAAATTAGATATTATTGTTTCCATCTTGCAGATGGGAAAACAGGGATTCATAGAGATGAAAGAACCACCTGATGAGAGACAAATCTGAACAGCCCTGAGCTCCTTTCCTCCCCCATTCTTGGTGGCTTGACAAAGAGCAAGGGCAGCGGGACTGGGTTATCCCAACAGAAGAGTAAGTTGCTACCAGCCCAATGTTGGACTCTACAGGCTTCCCAGTAACACCAAAGAGCCCCCACTGCCCTGTAGTTGCATAAAAATTCTCTCTTCGCCTGGGTGACGGAGTCAGTTGAGCATCTGACTCTTGATCTCGGCTCGGGCCGTGATCTCACGGTTCACAAGATGGAGCCCCGAGTCAAGCTCCGTGCTGACAGCATGGAACCTGCTTGGAATTCTCTCTTTCCCTCGCTCTGTGCTCCTCCCCTGCTCATGCACACTCTTTATCTCTCTGGCTCAAAATAAATATTAAAAAAAAAAACAAAAAGAGTAAATGGAGATGGCACTAGACACCTTCCACAAGGCCTAAAATTTTTAAAGATTGAAAGTATTGTGTGAGAAAGGATTGGCAGTGACTGATAGAGCTAAAGGTATGCCTGACCCATGCCTCAGCAATCCCATTTCTGGGTATGTACTCAAGAGAAATGAAAACACCAGTCTTCAACATATGTGCGAGAAGAACGAGAGCAACCGTGTTCCTAAGAGCCACTTTGGAGACAGCCCAGGTGCCCACGAACAGGAGACTGGATGAACAAATTGTGGCACATCCATATAACGGAACACGCTCAACAACGAAAAGGAACGGATCACCGATAGGTGCCACACTATGGATAAATCTCACTGGCGTTTTGCAGAGCCACAACGCCAGACGCAAAGAGCACCTGCCCTTTGACTCCTTTTGGATGAAATTCTTGAAAAAGACACAACTACTCCATGGCGTCAGAAATCAGACGAGCGGTAATCCAAGGGGTTATCGATTGGGAACAAGGGCGCCTTCTGGGGCGGTGACAGTGTTCCTTGACCCGGGTGATGTTGACTTGGGGCATATGTGTGGAAAATTTCACCAAGCTGGACGCTTCAGATCACACATTTTACTACGTAAATAAATGTGTAAGGGCTGTGAGGAGCAGGTGAGAAGAGAAAGCCCACGGCAAGCGGTAGAGAAAAGATAAGAGCCCAGATCTTCGTACACGCCATTCTCCGTACACACATTTCTGCCGCAAAAAGTAGGGCTTTCTCGTCCCACAGAGGAGGCAAGTGGTAAATCCGGCTTGTTTCCCTAACGGAGTCCAGAGGCCCTGCTCAGCAGGGTCTGTGGCATTTGGGTGTTCATTTGGACAGTGAGTCATAGCTCATGGGGATGAGAGAGTCCTTCAGCAGCTCAGGGTTTAAATAATGGTGCGTCAACATCTGCCTCCGATGACTCAGATTTAATCTCAACAGTGACCTTGTAAACTTGCTGGATTATTAGAGCCAGCAAACAGACACAAAGAATATTAAAGTTGTTTGTCAAAAACCTCTCTACTTCTGTCAAGAAAAACTTCCAGAACAGAGGAACACACATGCTCCAAACAGAAGAACCTCCAAATGGAAATGGAAGGAATGAGATGCCATTTAAGTCTATTTTGCCAAGAACAATCAATTGGATGGAGTAAACTTCTGGAGTCTGCAGCCTGGAAGACATTCAATATTTTTCTTGTTATTCAGGGAGTCACGGTGTTGGAATGCTTTAAGATTAAAATTACATGCTTCGCGGATACTCTCTTATCGCCTCCCCCTTGTGCTGACGTCAGAAATTCTAAGTGATCGCCTTAAATCGTATTGGATCTGGTGTCCAGGATTCTGACTTCGTATCTTAGCTCTGTCAGTGCTAAGAGAAACCGCGTCGGCTTCTCTGAACTTCAGTTTCCCCATCTGTAAGATGGACAGAGGTATTAAGGGAGTGGTGTTAAAAGAGGGAAGCGAGGTTACGGAGGGGTCTGGCGCGTCATCGTCGGGACTGAGCAGTCTTGAGCTACCTTCAAAGCCTCTACACTCTGCAGGTTTCTCCTGCCCATCCCGCCAGCCGGCCCCAGAACGCAGCAGCCTCAGTCACTGCCGGGAAGCAGCCTCACCGGGCCTGCGGGATGGCCTGCAAGGGTGGCGCGGAGCTTGGAAGGGCCTGTGATTCCCAACTCGTGCCTGACAGTGTACTGAGGGCCAGGCCCTCTGCAAGCCACTTCCGACCGGCTTGGCTCATCGCAGCCTCACCACGCCTCTGGGACGCCTCTCAAGGCCCTGGAACACGTAAGAAAGCTAAAGTTCAAAGTGCGACATGAACACACAGCAAATCGGTGGCCGAGTCCAGATCCCTCCACCCGACCACCTGGGCTGGAAAAGCCTGTGATTTTCTCAATTCGACACAATTAACGAGGCCTTGGGGGAAAGGCACGCCAACCCGGAATAGGAACAAAAGACTATTAGAGTTTTCTATTGCTGTGTTACCAACTACCGCCAAATGTGAGTGTCTTAACGCAACCTTTCCCCCCCCCCCCCCAGAATTCAGTGGGTCGGGAATTCAGGAAGCCAGTTGGGAATTTAGTGGGCTGGGGCTGGAAAGTTCCCTTCCAGGATGGGTTCTTCATGTAATGTCTCATGCCCCTTTCTGTTCCTTGGCTTTCTTTCTCCATGAGGCACGTTATCTGGATAATGTGGTCTGGGGATAGCCAACACGGCAGCTGGCTCCAAGAGTAGGGAAAGAGACATTGGCCTGAGGGCTACACCCAGCACTGACACAGTGTCCCTCTGCCACACCCCATCAGTCAACGCGGCCGTGGGGTCAATCAAGGCTCAAGGGGATGAAGACACAGGCCACACTTCTTGAGTGGGGAGTGGTAAGGTCACGTTGAGGAAGCACACGTGAGATGCGAGATAGGAGATTTTGTTATGCCACCTTCGGAAGACATAATCTGCCGCAGATTTCCTAAGCATTCTATATTTGCACAAGTGGGAACCAAGGACCTCATTACTACCGTAACCAAGAATGGCAATAAGTTCAGTGGCTCGCTGACCATAAAATACTTTTATGAGGCATGTATCATTAAATGCTCATAAAGCTCTGCGAGATCAGCATTGTTTACAGAGAAAGACAGAAAAGGCTTGTCTACAGAGCTACAGTCATAAAGGTCTTTCGGGCTCCAGGCTGGCACTGGCCACGATGCCGGGACCATGGGGAAGCATCAGCATGGGGTCTCAGGAGCCTCTGTGACTACAGGGTGCTTGGAAAGAGCTGGGGGCGGCAACCTCATGCACATACATGTTAAATCACCGCGCCACAGACATTAGGAACAAAAAAACGTAGTGGCTCTTCCTACCTTGCTTCTAACGTAAAATGTCAGAACCTTGTCCCAGCAGGTGGAAAGCTCAGGTTTCCAGGCAAGGACTGCAGCCACTGGAAAGATAACAAAACCACTGAAACCCATGAGAGCAAGAGTCCCAGCGGTGACCGCGATCCACTGTCCCACGGCTGGCCTTTGGCTTTCCAACAATGCAGACTTGAAGAGCCCCGGTTAAACAGCACATTACATTGGCTGCCCCCTCCCCCCACCACCCAACTGACCTTTGGGTTTTCTTGGTGATGAGGAAAGGCGGCCAATGACGGTACAAGATGTTAATATGAGATTTGTACTTCCAGTAGGAAGAAGCCCCTGTTGAGAATGGAGGAAGGAGGAAGGGTACGTTCACCTTGTTGCAGACACATCTGCAATTATTCTAGTACATGAATGTGCATTTGCATAGTTCAAGGTTGAACATATTCATGAAGCCCAAGCCAACGAGGAAAGATACCTATGTGGACTAGACCACTAAACCCCTTCAAACTACATGAACTTCTATGTTCGACATCTCTCCCCACCCAGATTATGACCTGCACAGAGGCAAAGGCAATCTCTCTCTCGTTCACCCCTGTATTCCCGATGCCTAGAGCAGAGACTCAAATATCAGATGCCACATGAACGTTTACTGAACCAGTAAATGACTGAATGCAACTTCTCCGCTCCTATACCAGACGTATATGGACTTCTCCTGTCCTGTTTACCCAGCTGGTGCATAACAGTTGCTCAATAAATGTGTGATGAGTGAACGAGGAAGGGCGGGGGGGGGGGGGGGGAGGAACAAAGAAACGTGGACTAAGGGGGCAACATTGGCCTCGCACGTTCAGCAATAACGTCTTACGGAACTCGTTCACTCACGCTCTTGGATCTCCGAGGTTCTGAGAAGCCCGCTGGCCACCACCACTGTGAGCCATCTGCCTATCTGTTACCCCAAAAGAAAATACGATCGCAGCAACTGAGAAATGCCATTACCAGAGAATTTAGCCTCCTTGGCAAAATATCTCAGCAAGGACAAATATGACCAACGAAACGGAACCAGAAGCTTGTGAGTTTCAAAATATGGTTTTGAGAAAAAAAAGCCACGGAGCTCTTTGCATGCTTAGACTTAATAATTACATCTCTGCCTCCCTGTCCCTCCCCCGGGGTCCTGTCTTTCTGCTCGCTTCTCCTCTGCCCCCTTCCACGTCGCCCCGACCGGCCTGGTGCGATCCGGGTGTCCCCCCTCACATCTCATCTCCGAGCTGCTCCTCCTCATCGCTTCCGTCACAGCACCGCCGTCCTCCCGTGTCACGCACCTACCACCTCTGCTGGCTGCCTCCCAGGGGGACCTGCAATGGTCCGGCTAAAGCCCCCTGCTCTGCTCGGCGCAGGGAAAGGGCACCCGGTGCGACGGAGCCTGTTCCGAGTGAGTCCCCGTTGCCCGGAGACCCTCCCGTAGGCTGGGAGAGCTGATGCTGACCCAGTGCTGACTGACGTCCCTACGTCCCAGCTGCTGAAGGCTCAGCCCAGTCTGGGCCCGGCCTAACTTTCCAGACTCCTCTCCCGTATAGCCTCCTCCGGCCACACCGCGCTACACCCCAGCATCCCTAGAGCCACCTGCCTCCCGGTTTTCGCTCTTCCCGGTTTGGCTATTCCCCACCCCACCTCCCCTTCCTGAAGCCTCACCCGGCCTGCCAGGATCCTGACGAGTTCCGCAGAGCCTCCGTGGAGTTCCTGGTCACACGGAACCTTCCCCCCAAGGAGTCACAATACACACGGTCCCATTGACAGTCAAGAGGCTCAGCTCGGTGCTTCTGGATATGGGGAGACTCAAAGCAGGCAGCGTGAGGGCACCGGGGCGGGGGGTGCGGGTGGCAAGGCCGGTCCGGGCAGCTGGGGATCTCACGTTCTGCTGCTCTTTGCTTACGTCCAGTCATTATCAAACGTCACTGAGCGGCAGAATATCCTGGGGAGCTGGTGAAAATGCAAATGTCCCGCTCCCCAGAGACCTAGAAAGTCCAGAGCTGAGGCACATCGTGATAGATTGAGCACACCGGCAGCCCCGAGTCCTCACTCCTTCCTGTGTCCTGCCCTTTGCCGTGTGGCTCTTCAGCCCCTCCCACCAAAGCCGCAGAGTCCATGTCTTGCCACACCCCTTGAGGGGCCGTGAGGGTGGCCATCTCATGTCCGCACCTGTGCAATGTCCCAGGAATGACACATCCAGGTTAGCCAACGGGAGGGTAACAGATGGTAGGGCAGTCCCTCCGGCCAGCCCCGCCGAGGATAGCGTACATGGCCAACAGCCAGCTGACCCCCAGACGTGACAGCACAACACGCTGAAGCCAGAGAAACCACCCAACTGAACCAGGTCTAAAGCACCAACCGGCAGACTCTGGCACTAAAGAAACGCTTATTATACGAAGCCACTGAATTTTAGGTTGGTTTGTTACACGGCATCATCTTGGCAACGGGTAACTGATACACAGAGGAACCGTCTTGTATCAATTGCCCCACCATTTACTAAGTGGCTCACCAAGAACACCGGAGCCTTGCCCTCTTGTCACACTGCCGTAAACGGTGGCTTCCTGTGGTTACAGATGGGCCAGCCTCTACCCTTCCCATGCAGATAGCACCCCCCCCCCCGAGAGTAGAGACCCACGTGGGGCACTTATTCCTTGTACCTTCCATAGCTTTGGCGTGGTAAGGCCCGAAGTGCCATTTACGAGCTGATGGGGCGAGCGGCGGTCCCTCCCAGACTGCAAGGAGAACGGAGACCAAAAAAAGGGGGGGGGGCCCAACTTTGGCTGACACCTGAGTAGTTAGCAACTGTGAACAATGCACTGGAGGAGAGGGAGGAGGGGGTCATAGACAGAGAGAAATTAAAAAGGAAATTTAAAAGGGAAAAATTTCCCCTTTTATTGGCAGTGTAATTAGCCAGAGGAGCCCCAACTGATGCCGTTATGACTACTCAGATATGAAACTGAAATCGAACAGGGGAGAATCGGATGCAAAACAATAACACTTAGCATTTATATGACTTTTTACACGCGGTACTTTCTGTTCCTCTGTACCTCACAAAGATTAACTAATTAATTGCCGTAACACCCCAGAGTAGACAGTAGGTTTCCCCGCCTACATTTAACGAGGAATAAAAATAAGCAAGCTAGAGGTTGATTCTAAGCTCCAGATACTCTTCCTGGGTCTTTGGCCACAACCCTCAGGGCTCACACTCTTTTTATGGCTTTGAACCCAGAGTTCTAGAGATTCCTATTTATAGACTTAAAACATTAGTGTATTTGAACTGGAAGGGACATTAGGAAGCACTGATCCAAATCTCTTATCTTACAGATACTGAAAAGAGGCTTATTTCAGCCAAGGACTGTCTAAGGTCACAAAACAAGTCAGGGAAAAGGCAAGATCAGATCAGTTTCCCTCAGCCTGGTGCAACACTCACATCCCCAGATTTTACGGACTACTTATGCTTGTGAGACCCACAAATGCCTTCCAGCCGACCGGTGCTCACAAATGATTTTGTATGTACTAGTCAGTCAGTCATCAAACCTTTACTGAGCTTGTGGCGTGCGATTCCTGGAGCTTCGGGGATTTCGGATGAATGTATTTAGGAGTGAGTTAGGATTCTGTGCAGGTGTAGTCTTGGCAACAAGCAGAGCACAGAGAAGCCCCGTCCCAGTGGAGCCACAGGACTCCAGGACTTGAGACGCTTTGGTATTTCTCCGTTGGTAGAGTGAGAGCTCAGCACGTAGCAGGTGCTCAGTAAATGCACGGTGACTAGTCAGAGTGGGTGTATTCCAGAGCTAGTTCAGAATCAGCCTAAAGTAGAAGCTAGGAAAACTTCCTTGCCCAAGGAAAAAACACCCCCAACCCCCCCACCCAGTGCAGCGACGACTGAAATCCCACCACTGGGAGCTCTAATTCGCTGCAAATTACAATGGAGACATTTCACACTTGAAGCCTCGTTGCACCTTTGTGCTTTTTAAGGCCCTTTATGACAGGGTCTCTACCAAGCTCTTTAGCCACATCCCTCATCTCGAGCCAAGTCTGTACACCCTGACTTCAGGCTGCAGCATATCAAACCGCTTGGACAGCCCTGAACCCTGATGTCGCTTAGACTTCCACGCCTCCGCCCAGAAAGCCTTCACCCTACCTGCTTGCTTATCAAACTCCCCAGACTCCCCTGTCTGCGCCCCCAGCCCCAGCACAGCCATGAGTGCCCTCCTCCGTGATATTGTGCGTCCCATGCCCACGTCTACCATTAACACACCTGTCTCCTCTAGGAACCTGTGATCTCTGACTCCCCGGCAATTAGTCAAGGGCCTCACACAGGGAGGTGCTTAACACATTTGAATTTTATTTAGAAAAGGAATCCTATTGTAAAAATAATCTTTAAGAGGGAGGCACTGAGCAGTGACAGAAGACACGTACGGGCTTTGAAGGGAGGATACTGACAGAGTCTAGAAGCTCCTTGAGGTCTCACTTTACTTCCTTCTTACTTACCCTGAAGTGCCACTTACAGAATATGACGGACACACGGCCCCTCAGAGTCCCTAGAGCCTCATCTGGCCGTTCAAAGGGCATACTATCTCATTCGCCACCGTGCAGCTCTAGAGCCCAGAGAGGCGGCCGGGGAAAGTTCACGCACCGCCCCCCACCCCCCGCCCCGAGTTGCTTTCCTTGCAGACCAGGAGACATGTTCACTGGGGAGCCATCTCTCACTCCAGGAAATGATCACAGCATGTCCCCAAAAGGTACACATATTCCTGGGTCTCACCGGCTTCTCCGTGGCTCAGAAGCCTAGTGGGGAGGGGAAGGGTGTCAGGCCATGTGTGTCTCTGGGCTCCCAAGCAGTTGCCAAGAAACCCTGAAGTCTCTCTCCTAAATATCACCCGTTCCCCAGCCTCCCGAGTCTCTGTCGCTTCTTTCCGTTGTCTCCACTGACTGATCTTTCACTCTCTAACTCCCAAAGCGATCCTGTCAGCACCGAACACATGCAAATGGCATTTTAAGGAAATTAAACAGTCAGGCTCTCCCAGTACCTGTTGAGTTCAGACTCAGAGTACCGATTTCCTGCTGATGGAAATAATTACTCAGCTTTAAGATCTCCTAAGTTTGCTTCTCTCTCCAAGAGGGGTGCAGCAAAATTGTCTTCCACTGCACCATTCGGGGGGCAGGGAGAAGCAATTTACCATACGATTTGTCTTAAACTTTTTAAAGGCATATATAACCAAAAAACAAGACTGAAGACTCTCAGTTTTGCTGGTTACTGCCTGGTTCTCACATGTGGTCCATCAAAGTCTCCCCAGGTCATGATTTAGCCGGGAACCTTGACTTGAGCCTGTGGATGGAGCAGAGGGTAGCAGCGAGTGCATAAGCAATAAAGATCACGGAGGCAGGGGGGCCAGGCCTCCTCCGGGCCAAGAACAGTACTAGCCTCCAGGGCTCAAGAGGACATTGGGTGGGCAAGGGCAGGTTCCTGCCTCCGGGAGCTCTGTCTGATGGCAGGGGGACAAGCAAGCAAAGAGTCTGTCCCAGTGGGCCACCAATGGGATGACTAAGGGACTAAAGAAGGGAGGGCCAGCTCAGACGGGATGGCCCAGAGAGGCCTTCGCACAAGAAGAAGAAGGAAAATTTGGCTTTGAGGGACATCCTCACTAGGGACGGGAGCTATCACGGATGCGCTGGCACCCATCCAGATCTTTTTTTCCGTACAGGTGCACCCACGTCTCTGCTTCTGTGAATATTGGCTGCTAGCTGTTCACAGCTTTCCCTCCCCTGGCGAACGGCTCTAGGCCAAAGAACCTCCATTATCCAGGAACGTAAACTCCACACTGCTCTCCCAGGAGCAAACACTGCCTTAAAAGCTGTATGAGGCCTTACTCCATACTTCCTTCCTGTCATTCCCTCTTAGCTTGACACCTCCAAGGACACTTTCCTCTTCTTCCCTATGAAGATTATCAACATTTTGATTCAGAGAGGAAGGAAGAGAATGTAGGAACCACCCCCCCACCCCCCCCCGCCATCTGCTTGGTTTTTGTTTTGCTTTCTGGGACATCCCCACAAAGAGATGCCCCTAGGGCGACATCCTCCAAAATCCTGTTGGAGACAAAGCATCCACACTGTTCTGCAGAGATGCCAGAAGAGGAGGTGTCCACCAGGGTCCAAAGATACTTTGAGTTTGTCACCGTGTGGCTGTCCAGAGATCAGCCCAACCTCCCAACCGCTGTCTTCCAGAAAAAACTGCTGGTTGGGCCAGAAATCCCAGGACTGGGGCCCTGCTTCTCTCCCCAACCTCTGGGGACCCTTTTGGATAAACTTCAGCTGCAGATTTCAAAGAATGGGAACAAGGTTATTGATTCACTTTTATTAAAAATCAGAAGGGGAGTCACAAGACATTTGGTTCAGTAACATACCCAGTAAGCTAAGACAAAAGACTGAATCTTTGAAGGGCTAGAACATTATTAAATCAATCTCTAATGGGTTCAGTTGGAAAAGTTCAAAGATAATTATTCCACGGTTCCAAGTGTCAGTACGGTCTCTGGTGTTCCTCCTGTTATTTTTTTCCCTGAGTTACAAAGAGTTATTGAACTCTTCTAAGAAGCAAATTCCCGGCCCTTTATAAGGGAGCCAAGTTCGTGATGGGAACCACCTTGTACCGACATTTAGCAAACAGGAGACCCTTTCTACTGTGCAACCAAACACAGAATATTAATAGCTTAATACAGTGACTGGCTTATTACATACATTATGAAACAAACAAGAAAGTCCGTTTTTAAAAACTCAAAACAAAAAGCTGAGTAGGAGAATATCACATAGGAAGCTGACTTTAAGGGAAAGAGATGGAAATGCCTTGCTAAAGAAATGACATTTAAGCTGAGAATTAAAGGACTAGAAGTAGCCAGCCAAGCAGCGAGGGGTGAGAAGAACATCTAGAGAAGAGTAAGCAGTCTGTTCGGGAAATTAAAGGAAGACCCGTAGAGCTAAGTTGAGACAAATAAAGACAAGGATCAGATATCATAAGGCTGGAGCAAATGGCAGGGGCCAGAGCGTGTAGGGTGTATGGTCATGGGAAGGGGGGGAGGGCATCTAGATTTTGTTTTAGAGACAAAGCAGTTGAAGGATTTAAAGCAGGAAGAGCAACATGGTCTACAACGTATTTATTTAGAAAAGCAGTCTGACTGCTGCCCTCCAGCCAGGACGGCAAGGACGCACACAGAGCAAGAATGGGACAGGGCCAGCTGGGAGGCTCTCACAATAATGCAAACCAGAGAAATTAGCAATGTGGGCCAAGAAGATGGCATTGGACAAAGAGAGAAGATTAGACTCCACTTACGTTTTGAAGATTGAATCAGTAACACTTCCTAATGGATGAGGAACAGGAAAAGAGGGCAAGGGAAATCAAGAGTGAGACTTGAATCTCTGGCCCAAGCAGCTGGGTGAACGGTGGCTTCATGAACTGGGAAAAGAGACAGCCGGGGAAGGTGGCAAGGCAGGTGGGGGCAGACCAAGACATCTGCTTTGTGCAGGTTCGACCCGACATGTCTCAGAAATATTCCGCTGCAGATGTCAGGTGAGAAGTTGGACGTGTGAATCTGGAATGCAGAGAGATCTGGGCTGGGAATATAAATCGGGGACAACACCAGAATAAAATCACATTTAGCCTTATGGTAAAGAATGACATCAAGGAAAAGAACAGAAAGAGAAGAAAGCCCAACATTTGTGGTGTGATAGAGAAGGAAGATAAGGGATGGAAAAAAGACAAAAGAACAGGAGAAGAGGTATAGACGGAAGCCACACCAGTCCAGTGTGCACCATTCACCACACCACTGGAGATGACCTGTCAAGGTCACCTGTGGCCTCTGCGTAGCCACATCCTGGGACGACCTTCTTCTCATGCTCAATGCTCATGCTCAATGCTCATCTTCTACAGAATCAATCACTCCTAGCCTTGAATCAATCTCTCTCTTTCTCTCTCTCCCTCTCTCGGCTTCCATTAGGTTTTCAGCCACAATTAACAACCACCTCCAACCGAATAAAGCAAATTATTATCTCCCATAACAGGAAGCATCTCCAGAGGTAGACCAGCCTTCAGGGCCGGTTGATTCATCGGCTTGACAATGTCTTCAGGGACAAGGGCTTGTCTACTTCTCCACTTTGCTGTGTTTGGTATAGAAACCTCTGAAAGGAAGGGATGAAGAAGAGAAGAAAGAAAATGGATTACACATTCACGAAAAAGTCAGACTCCTCGGATCTTTCCCCAGTTTCATCTGACCATTCTCTAGAGCAATGTTTCTCAAATGTTTAGTCTCAGAACTATTTCAGAGTCTTCAAAATTAGTGAGGACTCCAAAGAGATCATATGAGAATTGCGTATATTGATAGGTAGCAGGTGAGAAATTAAAACCAAGTCATTTATAGAGATTTTTATTAATTCCTTTTTAATAATAATAAGCCATAATTATACATTAACTAAAGAACATATTTTATGAAAAATGCTTCCACATTTGGCCCCTTGCAATATCACATGTCCTGTAGCCACTGGAAAATTTCACTCTACATTAATAGGGAAAATGGGAGTAAAGAAGGCAAACGAAGTCTTGGTATTATTATGAAAATAGTTTCAATCTTTCTGACCCCCTGAAAGGATCTCGGTGACTCTTAACTGTCCACAGATCATACTTTGAGAACCAGTACTCTATGGATAGTGAAAGCAGGAATCTCTGGATTGAAGCACCAGGAACAATTAAGGGACAAGCTTACTATACCCCCAAATATGGCATTAACTAAAAGATCCACACTGGCTGTTGAAACTCTACCCTCCTTCCCCATACTTCTCAACCTGCCTCAACTCCCAGGATATTATCAGTCAGGATAATATCTGATATTATCAGATAATATCTGATAATATCAGCCTCCAACCAGGAGGCTACAACACCTTCTCTAAGGAACCTAGCTAACCTGAGAGAAAATATCTAAAGATACTGACATCAGGGGTTCCAGCGAATGGTACAATCTTCACCCCATGACGAAAGCCATGAATGACGACACAGAGCCTCCAATGAGCTTTTTTACGTGTTGCTCTTAATTACCAACAGACAACCAAAGATAACAAGATAATTGAGGAAAGCTTCTAAAATGAATACTAAAAAAGCAAAACAAACATACAGGAGAAAAGTTAGAACAGACTATGGAGGAAGAAGTAAACTTTGAAAAACTGCTGTTGACATCTCCAGAGAAAATACTGTATCTATAAAACAAGACCAGAATGCATTGGGAAATATTCAGGGAACAAAGAAGCCCTTTGGAAATTAAAAATATGACAACAGAAATGAAAAACCCACTAGTAGTGTTGGCAGGTACAGTTGAGAAAAACCTCCCAGGAAGTGGGGCAAAAAGACAGAGATGGAAAAGCCAAGAGGTCCAACTCCAAACAGCCGGCACTCTGGAAAGAGAACACAGATGGAAAGAAATCATCCATAAAATAATTCAAGAAAATTCCCCAGCACTGAAAGATTTGCATTTCCATACTGAGTGGCTGACAACGTACTCGGCACAAGAGATAAAAACAGACCCCCAGCAAGATGGCTCACTTTAAAATCTCAGAATACAGGAGACAAAGGTAACATGCTCGTTCCTGAGCAGGAAAAAAGTTCTATCCAAAGCTCAAGAATCAGAGTGGCCGAACTTTTCAACAGCAACACCAGAAGCTACATACATACTTTGAAATATATGGTAGGTAGGGGGATTGAGGTAGAAATTGGAGATGAAAGGGGAAAATACAATATTTAAGAACTTTTTAACGAGTGGCCAAAGGCCAGCAATGATCAACTGCTGAGAATAATCAACTCCATTTCGTGCAGATAAGAGACAACCAAACCAACAGAGGCACACGCATACACCACACAGATTTATGAGACCCAATACCCCACCCCCACTCCCAGCTCTAGCCACTCATGCTGAGTTTCCATTCCATGGACAGCCCAGGCTCATGACCATCCCAAAGCCTTTTTGGACCGATGGCATCTTCTTCCTGGATGGTTCCTCCCCTGGGTCTTTGCACAGTCGACCCCTTTTTATCTTTCAAGTCGACATTTCGCCATCCCAAAGAGGACTTTCCTCACCCTTCTAGGCAAATTCATTTCTTCTACCCTCTATTCCTTATCTGCAACAGCCCACTTATTCCTTGAATCGCAGCTATCAAAATGAAATATTCTTGTTTGCTTATTGTCTGTACCTCTCCATCCTTAATAATGTAAATTCCATAAGGGCAGAGATCATGTCTATCCCAGTACTCCCGTAGCACTTGGATCACAAATAGTGCCTGGCAAGTAATCAGTGCTCCGTCATTTATTTGGAAAATTAAAAGGTCCATGAAGATGAGATCAGGAACCGAGAGGCCATGGTGTTGGATGGGTCACCAATAGAGACACTAAAGTCAGTGAGAATGATGACAGTGTTTAGAAGAATAAGAGAATAAAGCTAGGTACTGAATTCTCCCATGAATGCAGAAGAAAGATAGGGCGTTCGATGGATGATGCACCAAGGAGTAAAAAAGCATTAGCAGATGGCATGACTTCAAAAAGAGCAGATTTTTGTAGGCGGGATGGAAATGCCTGTTTCAATGCAGCACTGGAGAACAAAAAGACACCTATTTCACCTCCTAGTCTTTAGATAGTAGATAAGATGTGGGAGGAGAAGAGTCTCCATTCCATTTGAGACAGCCAAGGGATAGCCAGATTTCAGTTAGAGAGACGGGAAAATTCAGGAAAGGTAAAGAGGAGTTTCCTAATGACATTCCCAGAGGGCACAATGGAAGGCATAGGTTACATTACAAGAGTATCCCCAACCAGCGGCAATTCCTACCTCCTCTCCAAAAACATTTGAAAGCATCTAGAAACATTTTTGGTTGTCATAACTGAGGAGATATTGACAGCCCATGAGCAGAGACCGGAGGCACTGCTAAACACACACTGAACAGCCCCTGGCCCCCATGACAAAGAGTTACCCAGACCGAAATGTCAGTGGTGCCAGAAACCCTGGGTTGTGAAATACTGGAAAACAAGATGAAAAGAACCAGATGGGATGAAAGTCCAGTCGGGAATAGAATGCCTGGAAGTTCGGGCATTTAGCAGTCACTGAGGCAATCCAGGTCAGGTGACATGATGAGATCAGTCCTGATAGATTCTGAGATGGAAAAGGGAAATCACACTGTTTCTGAAGTAGAAGTCCAACATATCTACAAGATCGTGACTTGAGCTGAAGTCGGATGCTCAACTTGCTGAGTCACCTGGATGCCCCGAGGGCCACATATCTAATGGGATGGCAGCTACCCCAGGAGATCCTGGGCAGCAGCTCCAGAGGCCAGCCCGGTGTAATGGAATGCACAGGTGATATCTCATGGATGTCTGGCTTGGCCAAGTACACAGGATTCTCCAGTTCTGAGTGTCATCTTCTGAAGAACTGAGGAATCTTTGGAAAACATTAACATTCAAGCTGCCCTGAGCCCTTGGGGCACCTGGGTGGCTCAGTTGGTTGGGTGTCCAAACTCTTGATTTCAGCTCAGGTCATGATTTCACAATTATGGGACTGGCCCTGCACCTGGCCTCGCATGGGGTCCATGTGGGGCCTGGAGCTTGCTTGAGATTCTTTCTTTCCCTCTCCCTCTGCCCCTCCCCTACTCACATGTGAGCTCCCTCAATCTCTCTTGAAAAAGAGAGAAAGAAAGAGAGAAAGAAGGAGAGAAAGAAAGAGAAAGAAAGAAAGGAGAGAAAGGAGAGAGAGAGAGAGAGAGAGAGAGAGAGAAAGAAAGAAAGAAAGAAAGAGAGAGAAAGAGAAAGAAAGAGAGAAAGAAAGAAAGAGAAAGAAAGAAAGAAGGAAAGAAAGAAAGAAAGAAAGAAAGAAAAGAAAGAAAGAAAGAAAGAAAGAAAGGCCCTGAGCTCTCTTATTTGCCACAGTGTTTCCTGTAATTTTCTTCAATTACTTCTCTTAGAGTGGCACAATGGGAAGGTCATGGTGAGCTCCATTTTAAAGTAACTTTTCTTGAAGGTGAGTATCAGATAAGGAAGACGAAAACAAGGGAAACAACTAGTATTTATGGAACTTTAGGTACCAGGCATTGTTCCAGGTATTTAGCAACCACCTGAGGGAGGGATTTGAAAACCTGTTACAGGGATGAGCAACGAGAACCTGGAGAGACTGTGAGCTTCATAGACCACACAACCAGGATATATTTGTAGCGCAATTCCTGGAATCATGCTTTCATGTGTAGACACACTAAATACCGGATGGATGGATGGATGGATGGATGGAGTGATGATAAACAGAGCACACCTATACAGCTCATATGCATTTTTTTTCCTCTTACCCTCTCCCCTAGTTGTGTTTCATTGTTTATTGTGCTCTGTTTTGGCTTTTTTTTTTTAATATGATCAACTTCTGATTACCCATGGTAACAGAAGAGACAGATAACAGAAATAATTGAAAGCAGAAGTCAATCCAGAAATAATTTATATTTAGTCTGGGGATTTTGTTCATGCCCTTTTCAACAGCAGATTTACCAACCTAATTATATTTTACTTTGGCAAATATTAAAATTATTTTTCATTCCTTAAACACACACCAACTGGTGGTAGGTAAGGTAAAGCGAGACACAGGTGGATGGCAGAAGAAGGCAAGCAGGGACATAAAACTTGACAGCAAAAATTTACAAGCTTTATTACCTTCAAGTGAGTGATGAAGAACTTATTTATAACCCCAGAAAGAGTCCTTTAAATTTAATAAGAAACAATGAGTCCTTTCTCTCTAGATGTTTTTCTATAGCATAGTCTGTACAGAGTTATTTTTAAGAATCTCTTTAGAAAGAGTTTTGACTTGCCCATTTCCTTAGCAGTAGGTCCTATCTCAATCTTTGGGTGAGAACAAGAGATGATAAAAAAAAAAAAAAGACAGTTTGGCTCAAGCTGCCTTCATGGGTCCCCTGGTCATCCTGACTCAAGCTAGTGCCCCGGTAACACTTTCCATTCCCTATCCCACCAAAGGGTAAGTCGGAACCATCCCAACATTCCTACGGATAGGCCAGCAGAATGCAGGAAGATGCTGGGAGAGAGAGTCTAGAACAGCTTCCTGTTTGTGGAGGACTCTCTCAGTGGCCCCTGGGAACATTTACACAACACTGTAAATGAGGTGTGGTGGTGGAACTGAAATAATGGAACGTACACAAATTAACCACCGAGAGCTGGGGAAGAGCAGTACCCTGGGAAAGCGGGATGTCATGTCCTCTAGAAGAAGGCAGAGGATCATCTGGGTCCCGAAGGCTGTGGAAAAGTCCAGCAGACAGTGTGGTCATCCATCTTTGTCCACACTGCCCCAGGGAGCTTATGCCATTCCATTCCCAGAGCCTCTGCTCAGGACACGGATAATTTCCATGCATCCAACTCTTCCTGAGAATTAGGCAGGGAGGAAAGGAGCTGCCCCCCTTTGGTACCAGGGTTGAGAGTTTGACTTCACATACCCTAATCCTACCCTAACCCAAACCCTACCCCTAACCCTAACCCATGGCACCTGCCCAACCCAAGAGCCTGACGATGGTGTAAGCTCAGTGAAGACTTACCAAATGTCTACTATAAATCTGGGTCTTGGCCTCGTGGAGTTAATATCCCCTTTTGTGGTGGTTTCTTTGAACGTGTTGCACAGCAGACGTGAACTAGCCAGACCCAGGACAGATGCAAGATGATTCCCGTCTCTCCCTGGAGAGACGCTCCTTGGAGGTGACATGTGGCCGGGGACACCCACTCACCCACTCACTCATTCTCCTGCTAGTGGAAGAGGAGACCTTGCCAAGCAGGGCCAAGGCAGACAACAATGAACACTCCAGCAGAGCAAGGCTTTTGGGGTCCCGAGAGGCCATCTGTAGGACTCTAAAAAGTCCCCGTGGAGTGAGCGGAAGTGGAAAGAGAAAATACAACACGTACCACAAGGGCATACGCACCGCTCCTAATTACGTGTTTAATCTATCGATCGAACTTTTAGGTTGAAGATGAATCAGGCCGTGCGCCATTGTGGGGGCTGTTAACCGCTTGCATTCCAGACCTCCCACCAAGCCCCTGACCTCCGAATGTTGTCCACGACAGAACAACAGCCTCTGTCACCCAGCCAAGCAGCCATTCATCGGGGAGAGAGATGTTCCAGTGAAAAGATGATGGACAAGGATGTGGCCTAGACTGGAAATGGAGACTGGTACTGGTCACGGCATCAGCCACTTTCCCAGCTGTGCCTCAAGTCCCCCAAGTCACTGAATCACTCGTTTTTTCCAAAGATGGGAGGCGGGACACAATCCCTCCAGGCTCCTGCTTTGTTTGGTGCCTTCTTTCTTTAAGTTTCTTTCTTTATTCAGCTTCTCTTAAGCTTCTGTGTCATCACGGCCAAAACTTATCCAACAGCATAGCACATCCCAGATGTGACCATACAATCGAGGGGGCAGTGCAATCGGAGTCCCCTGACTGTGACTCTTTGGGGAAGCAGCACGAGAGCAGGACTGGGAATGGAAAGAGCTCAGAATTTAGAGCAAGAAAGCCTGCATTATCGTCTCCCATTTACTGGCTGTGCAATCCTGGGAAATCCCCTGTACTGCCTTCTCTAAGCCTCCTTCCCTGATTTATAAACTGGAGATAATAATGCCCATGAGCAGGTGACATCCTGAGGGCATCTGAAAGGCTGGGCTAAATTATAAAACCAATAAATAATGTATGAGGTCAGTTGTGCAAAAGGCACCTCGGGGACAAAATGCTTCCTGTGCCAGCTGCAAAGAGAGAAACCAATTAGCTTCATTTGTATCCACGGTATTAATTCAGAACACAAACAATAGCGTGGACCAAAGAAGTGTCCGGGAGAAGGGGGAAGGGAACACCACTGGAAGGAACCCCGGAAAGTGAGACGCAGAGATCCAACAGTAGACAGCCACATCCCAGGAAGGGGAGACCCACCCCTGAGAACGTGCCAGCTCGGTGGCCACTCAACTATTAGTCCAACGTCAGTGACCACTGAAACTGTGGAGGCAGGAAGGAGCCATCTCTTAGTCCCCGGTCCCTGCGTGGCTGACCCTCAATCCATTCTGCCCGGATGTCGTTGAGCGAGGCATTTGCCTGGTCCTGTTAATCGCTCACCACTGCCAGCAGTCAGTCACGTGCCCCGCCTTCCAAACGCCACCCTAACAGTCCTCCTGGATTTGTGACAGTCTGTAACAGCCCTGCAATCTCTCTTCATGGGTTCTGACACCCCAGTTGCTTGGACGGTTTTCTGAAGTTCTCCGTAGTAACGAAGTCTGTTTTGCAGCACCTGAGAACAATTTACAGAGCTCTGCGTTCCCTCCTGGATCCTGTGCCTGAAATTCAGGGTTCCCCCCAACGATGAAATATAACTTCGTTTTGTTTAACCGCATGATAATGTATTTATTATTTAGATTGGATCGAGGCCTAAAACCAGAGTTTGGGCAAAAGCAGCTATAGGGCGACCCAGGCCTGAACCCATTCAACCGTTCATTTAGCAGCAGTCAGTACCCACAGGCTCCAATGTCATAGAGCCTGCGCTGAGCTCTAAGAACGAAGAGGTGAAGAAGGTGACTCCCGTCCCAAGACAGCACCACCAGGGCTCAGATCCTGCCACTGCCACTTGCCTTTCCCTGAACCCTTCTGTGCCTCTAGCTACTTAACGTCTCGGAGCCCTAGGATGGAAATTCTGCTCAAAATGAATTTCTGGGCGGATTGCATGGAAAATGTCTTAGCAGGATGCCAGCTACATAGCACCTCCCCAGTAATTGTTACCCATAAATACTATTTGTGAGGGGCGCCCGGGGGGCTCAGTCGGTCAAGCGTCTGCCTTGGGCTCAGGTCGCGATCTCACAGTTCGTGAGTTCGGGACCCACGTCGGGCTCCGTGCTGACAGCTCGGAGCCTGGAGCCTACTTCAGATTCTGTGTCTCCCTGTCATTGTGTTCCTCCCCTGCTCATGCTCTGTCTCTCGCTCACTCGCTTTCAAAAATATACATTAAAAAAAAATTTCAATACTATGTGTGGTCAGCGGCCTCTGACATGACTCCCGATGAGCCCCACCTCCCAGTGTTCGCATTCTTGCACAGCCTCCTCCCCTTTGGGGTCTGCTCACCCTAGTGACTTCCTTCTAATGAACAGAGAGAGAAAAAGGGTGATGGGATGTTATTTCTGTGATTAGGTCGCAAAACAACTTGACTTCCATCTTGTGGGTATTCATTCTCTCTCTCTCTCTCTCTCTCTCTCTCTCACCCTCCCTCCCTCCCTCCCTCCCTCTCTCCCTCATTGTATGCTGTCTTCAATGAGAAGTCAAGGAACAGAAAGTGATCTCAAGCCAACATCCAACAAAGAGCTGAGGCCGAGAGGAAGTGAAATCCTGCCGACAACCACATGAGCGAGCTGGGAAGTAGGTCCTGGTCCTGTTGACCCTGGAGATGATCGCAGCCCCAGACGACACCTTGACTGCACCCTGTGGGAGGAGAGCCCCTGAAGGAGAAGACCGGCTAAGCCATGCCCAGATTCCCGACCCACAGAGACCATGAAATAATACCTAAAGCTCTGAGGCAACTCGCTTTACAGCAAAGGAACAGAGTGTGTGTGGCAGGACAATAAGAAGGGGCACACTGACAGCCAGATCATCGAGAGCCCAGTAGCCCACGCTAAACGTTTGGGCTTCCTCGTGGGGACAATGAGAAGCAGTCAAGTGTTCTTTAAGCAGAGCAGAAACCCCTTCTTAAACCATAAGACAAATATGGAGTCATAAAGAAAACATCGTTCAGGAGAAGGAGCCGGAGTGACTTCTTGAGCTGGTATATTTTCCAGGACACAACATTGGAAAACTTCCAGAGAACGGGGCTCTCTTACTTTTAGTCCCTCCGGCTGTTAGGGGATTCATGGCACCAAGTTTAATGGTGAAGAAAAGAAACGAAAGTGAAGTTACTGAAATAAACAATTTCATTAACTTCAAAATCAGTGACTTCAAAATCAATTAAATTTGTAATACCCTTACTGAGGACAGAAGTAGCGAATTAATCACAATGAAAATGAGTTGTTAGGAATACAAAAGGAGTGAGACTTTTGTAAATAACTTTTGGCATTACTGTTTCCTAAATCAATAAAGATACATCATTTTTCTCCCTGCACACCTCTTTCTAAATCCCAAATCAAGATTTTGCAGATACCTGCCCTTGGACTGATCCCATAAATCCATTTGAAAGTGACCTAGTTTTTGCACATGAGCCACAGTATCTCTGTATTTAGGTCTTGTCATTGTAAGACAAAGGCACGGAGATAAGAACACGGTCTCTAAAATAAATAAAAGGAAAACATCTCTGAAGTATTTACCAAAAGGCTCAGTGAGGGGCAATGCGTGCTAGGTTGGGATCAATGAGGGAGGGGCAGTGAGCGTTAGGTTGAGATCAATGAGACGTGCCGTAGGCCTTACTGTTGGAAGAGCCTGTAACGGTTACAGCTCATAGAACTGGATATACCCATTTCTTTGATCAGCATTTTTTGAGCATCTGCTGTGTGCTGGGCCCCAGACAGCCTCCTCAATACCGGCATTGGAAATCTATGGAACTGTTTTTTTAATTCCAGTACGATTCACGTACAGTGTTGTGTTAGTTTCAGGTGTGCAATACAGTGATTCGGCAATTCTCTACCTTACTCCATAATCATCACTGTTAAGTGTACCTGATGAAATACTACTCAGCCATAAAAAAGAATGAAATCTTGCTATTTGCAACGACACGGATGGAGGGAGGGCATAACGTGAGGGGAAATAAGTCGGTCAGAGAAAGGGAAATCTGTAGAACTACGATTCGCTTTTTTTTTTTCCCTTGAAGGCATAAGTAGGCCTAGAATAGGAAAAAATTCCCATTTAAGTGACCAGAATCTGAGCCTAACCTTGAATTTGCTAAGTTGCGGTTCATTTCAACTCTTAGGGCTCCCAAGAAGAATGCAGGGGCTGTACTCCATCATCCCTAAAACTGACTCCAATTCTAAAAGAGTCAGAATCAACAGCCCCTTGACTGCCCAAATTCAGTTTTACTCCAACTGTAGGAGGGTCCCACAGAGCTCATGACTAAGAGGTGGCTCTCCCCATCTTGACAGCCTGCTTCAGAAAACGAGCATCCCCAGCATCCCAAGGACCATGCCGAGAATGTTCTACCACTGATCTTTGCCCAGCTAATCATAAAGGATCCTTGCTCGGCAGAGCAGCTAATGGAGGACACATTGGGAAAAGCAGCCACTGTCTCTTCATTGTAGAGAAGAGTCAAGTGCCCCCCAGAGAGTTACTGACCTGCATCAGGTCACATGGGGCACCCATCTCCACTCTGCCATCACCCCAGCAGAGAGCTGGCCTTGAGCTAACACACGTCTCTAAACACCGCCACATCTGATGACCACAGTTCTAATTCCTCCACACGGAGCAGTATCACAGGACTCTGGAAGACCGAGGGTCCCCAGGCTACCTCTGCACCTCCCATTTCCCAGAAAAGAACATCAAAGCCACAGAAAAAAGTGCTGGGATGCTTAGCGACAGGTCAAGGACCAGACTACAGCACTCAATCCAGTCCCACTCCGCTTCCCAGCCCCCCACCCCACCTGCTCACTCCACAGTCATCTACCGACTGTTCCCTGCATGCCCAGTGTCGTGCCTGGTGCTTTAACCTGACTCAAGCCAAGACGCTGGGCTGAAGTCTCCAATCCTGCACAACTGGGCTGGCTGGGCAGAACCCAGTCTGAGCAAGACCACCTCTCACAGAGGTTTCAGTGGAAAATACGAGCAGAGGAGACAATGACAACAACAAAGCAAGCAAAGTCTGTTCCTTTCATGTCCTGGATAATCCCTTCCAAGAGCTGAGGACTCCGTACTCTAGTTTTTACCTCTCTCCTTCGCGAGGTATTGCTCACAGCAGCGGGTCCAGTCTAATCTTTGCCGATTCCTCCAAGGGAAGTAGTTGGAGAGGAGGGTGATATTAGCTGATGAGCCGGAATTACTTTAGCGGACTCCTCGGGTGTATAATGCACTTTACTAAATCAGAGATAATGAATTCCACAGAGAGCACATGAGGGGAAGGGACAAACAAGCACGGGGTCTAAATACACTTTATTTCAAGGGACGCCAAGGGACAGTCAGAGAAAGTTCACCTAAGAAAGGGCCTGGTCCCCTGAATGGACAAAGGAGAACACGGACCTCCGTGGTCTGTCTGCCTGACAGTGGTCTCTCCTGGACTTCTTCTCCACTTAGAGTTCCTTTGTCCTTTCAATTTTTTTTTATGTTTTTATTTTATTTTAAGAGAGAGGGCCCCTATATCATCTGTGTTGCTCACGCCTGGCAGTGTCCTGCACTGAGTGGGCAAGAGCAATGGGTAAAAGTAGCAGGCCAATTGTGACCCAGTACCAGAAGGAACATTCTAGGAGCTTGCCAAGCAGGTTGTGGTGGGGCACGAAGCTTCAGATGGGTGCCGATTCTTAGAGATGGTAGTAGACTTATTACTATTACTTTAGTGGCCCCCAATGAACCACACGTCCAAGTATTTTTGTCTTTATGTAGCCCTCTGTCACACGGTCTCAGAACTTGGTCATTTGACTACCTTTGTCCAATGGGATGTCCGCAAGCATGACACAAGTGGAGGCTTGGTAAGTGCTTGCACATCAAGGCTTGGAACACTCCCTAGAACCCAGCTACACGCTGTGAAGCCCAAGCAGCTGTGTGGAAAGGCCCACATGGCAAAGGACAAAGGCCCCCAGCCAACCACCCCAACAAGCCTTCAATCAGCAGGAAGCACCAACTAGCAGCCATGTTGGTGAAGCCACTTGGGGCCTACCAGCCTCCCCATACTCCAGCCGATACCACATGAAGCAAGAGAACTATCTGGTCAGCCCACAGAACCGTGAGAAAGAAACTGTCGTTGTTTTTGGCCGCTAAGTCTTGGGGTAGTGGGTTATATAGGATAAGCAAAACGAAGCTTAGTCCCAAATCTGGGGTAGGACCGTTTCTCCGCCCATGCAACTTGTTCAGCCACGACTCAGAAATGGTCCTCAAACCGGAGTTCTTTGTACCACTGCCTCCCAAGTCATGAGAGTCAGTGGCTATGAAAGAACATTGCAAACTCCAAAGGGTCTTGCAGATGTTGTTACTGGTACAGATATCCAGGGTTGCCATTGTTTCCCTCTCCTTTCTACCTGTAATTTTTATTTTTGCCTTGTGTTTCCTCCTGTCTCTCCGTGTTTCTTGCTACGATCTTTCAAAATCCTAGTGCTCACTCAAGCACCTCTGGAAGCCAGAGACACTGCTGGCTTCTGATACAGTCCACCTCCTTCTCAGGCTTGAGTTCCAGGCTCAAGACACAACCACACAGCCTTAGAAAATTACTGAGTCTTGGTTTTCCCATCTATAGAGTCTGGAGATCACAGCCTGTCTCACAGGGTTCCTCGGAAGACCCCTACCCATCCCTTAGGAAGGTTCCTGGTAAGAAAGTTTCTGGGAAGAAGGTTTCTCCCCTTCTTCCCCTTCCGCACTTTTTTTTTTTTTTTAACTTTTTTTAATGTTTTTGAGAGAGAGACAGAGTGTGAGTGGGGGAGAGGCAGAGAGAGAGGGAGACACAGAATCCAAAGCAGCTCCAGGCTCTAAGCTGTCAGTGCAGAGCCCAACGCGGGGCTCGAACCCATGAACCGCGAGATCATGACCGGAGCTGAAGTTGGCCACTCAACCGACTGACCCACCCGGGCACCCCTCCCCTTCCCCACGTTTAGCTGCTCATCTGTAATGCATTTCCCGGTGTTCTGGCACCTTACTAACAAGACTCGGGCAACTGGACCCGCTCCTCACTGGACCCAGGGAACAAGCAAGTTGCAACTCTCGGTGAAATGATACTTGAAGTTCTTTGGGGAATTGAGATAATGTGAGCCATCCTGGGTCCTATCCCCTTTCTGGAAAAAAAAACAAAAACAAAAACAAAAACAAAATCGTGTCCGTTTTCCATGACCCCAGAATACAAATAAGCAGCACCTTTCTTTCACTCAAAACATAAGACACTTTGTGACAGGACAATAACGGGAAAGGAAGACAGAGAGAGATGCAACGGATAAGAAACATATTCACAACAATCTATATTATGAATATGTATGTATACTTGTATCTCGGTGGGCCCTGTGGAGTTACAGATGAGCTAATTAAAATGCTTATGCTTTTAGCAATGATGTTTATTGAAATCATTTTATAACCCTCCAAATTGAGGTTTGTTTCCAACTATAATATAATGCTACCTGGAATATTCTGACCTAAATTATTTACGTGCCTAAAAATAGACTGCCTTCCCCCATTACTGACTTTGTGGATGTATCTCGGGATGTGGAAAGTTTTGGCGAGCTCAGGCGGCTCTTGCAGGCTTTGCCCGCATCCTCCGTGCCTACGGAGATAGAGACTGAGGATACTGATATAGTGGGAAGCTGCCTCGGGCCCCAAAGGTGAAGTAACCCTCTGGGCAAAGCTGGGTCTGGCTGGATGCTCCTGAATACGGAAGGACTACCAGGAACATAACTGGGGTCTAAGTGATACTCATCATGTCTGGGTTCCGATTCCCACGCCACGTCCAGCTCTGTTAGGCCCGGAGAGAGACGGCGTGACTACAGAAGTAGAACGAACACTAGGAAGACTTTGGGGGTGATGCAACTGTTCCGAATCGTGATGACGGTGCTAGTTCCAAGAATCCATAGGTATTTAGGGGCCCCTGGATGGCTCAGTCGGTTAAGCAGTCGCCTCTTGATTTCGGCTCAGGTCATGATCTCAGCTTGTGGGTTCAAGCCCTGTGTTGGGCTCTGTACTGACAGCACGGAACCTAGTCGGGATATTTTCTCTCTCTCTCTCCCTCCCTCCCTCAAAATAAATAAGAAAATAAAACAAAAATAAATTAAAAACAAGCAAAAAAAAGAATCTACAGGTATTTAAATTGCTAAAACTGTGCGGCCCCCCAAAAAAGTCAATTCTATTGTATGGTAATTTTCAAATAAAAATAACTAACATTCTGTAGGTTCAGTCGCTGAGAACTCTACCTCCACAGGTTAACTTGAACGGGGCCGCTTGCCCCCAGGTCGGTTACAGGCAGCATCTGCCGTGCACTCGTGCAGGGGCCTCGTAAATAGTGTCACTCCTCCCCGTCTGCCCAGTGGATCCGTTCTCCAGGCTGTAGCTGGGGAGGTCACGTCACGGCCACGCACACAACTTTCAGAGGCGCCCCAGGGTACTTTGGTTTAAACCCACCACCCTTTCTTTCCCTGCCTGCCAGGCTCAGCACGACCTGGCCCCCGCTGCCCTCTCCAGTCTCACATACCCACCATCCCACGGGCTCACCGTGTTCCTTCCAACAGCCACGCTCGTTCTGGAAACACGCGCTGTTTCCTCCTCCCAGGATGATGCTCTTCATGCCTCTCGTTCCTCCCTCTCATTACCTGAGTGACTCCCTTCTATCCTTTGGGTCCTAGCTTAAAACGTCCCATCTTCCTTAGCCAGTCACCAGATTAACGTTACCAATATCACTTTCCCATGACACGCTGTCCTTTGCCTGTACTGTGCTTATCCCAACCTGTAAGCAGGGGACTGCACGTTTGATGGCTGACTCTGCCCCTCTGGGCTGTAACCTTCACCCCGTGCAAGGCTGTGTGCCGCTCGTCCGCTGGAGCCAGCCGGCTAGAGCTCATCAGAGAGCATCCGACGAGGTCACTAGCTCGAAACCAGCCACAGGGGGAGTGTTTACACCACAGAAATTGGCAAATGCTCCGAATCGGGGCTTTTCGTTTTGGCAAGCTGGTTCGCCAGCATACCGCTGGTCGTGCTCTGCTGTGTTTCCTGGTGCTGGACACGGAGCTGAGAACATAGACAACTCTAAGTATTCGTTAAATAAATGATAGCTGTTGTTATTGATGCTGCTTACGTATAGCATCCCTGAGAGGAGTCAAGTGGGGAAGATTGCAATCCTCGTTTTACAGATGACGAGCTTGAAGCTCAAGAAAGCTGTCCAGTTTGCCCAAAGCCACACAGCTTAGAGATACACCGCCCTAATCTAGGCTGACTCCCAGTGCAGTGCTCCTTGCATCGCACCCTACCAAAACAAATGCGTGTGTATGTTAGGAATGTGTCAAGTGAGGCGCCCTGGGGGTGGCCGAAGCAAATTTTGAGAAAAGGAATCCTTGAACCCAGTTCACAAAGGTGGAGATTATTAATCATCCTGATTCTCTATTCCTCCATAGAAAGGACTCTCCAAGCTATGCCTAAAAACCAGTGTACGATACAGGAAGTGGAAGCCACCGTTAGACGCTTCAAACTAAAAGATACTTAACATACTAAGTCGCTTACCACATATTGGAAAGGCTGGAGAAACGGAAGAGACCGGCAGACCACAAGACTATTGAGTTCAAGGACACACCACTGTGACCCGGTGACCCAGAGGTGAGGAAGCTGCTGCCGCTGCCCCCACTATTCCTGCCATGGCCGCCTTGGGGTACCCATGAAGCTGATGACTAGAGAGCGAACTGGGGAGTCCAGCGGCCATAGATGCCTCTAAGCACCCGCATCTTTATTACCTTGCTTGCCAGGGCAACAGAGGTAGGAAGGTGGACTCCGAATCACTTCCACCTTCCAGTTTTGCATGAGTGCGTGCAATTGGCAGAACCCCATTTATTCACAGAACACTGGCTGCAAAGGAGTCTTGGGAATGTAGTTTAATAGCTTCCCAGCCTCCACGTCTGGAAGGAAGATAACAGCAGCTGGGAGAACCAATTCGCTGCGTCTACCACAGTCCACCCCTTCGGCCCTCGTCACCCAAATACACCTTCTGCACAAGTGAATCCCCCCAGCACCACCAGCAACAATGGCCAACATAAGCAACCATGTCTCGTACAAACGGAAGCGTTTCACCTCTCCCCGAGAGGGAAGACCCAAAGTCCTGTCACCCACTGAGTGGCTTTCATTCACCCTCCTAATTCCATCATTCCCATCTTGGTAGCCCATAATTTGAGGATTACACTGTGCAGTTAACCACCAACAAGGCATCTTAAAAGAGCGAAAGAAAGAAAGAGGCCAAAAGTTAAGTTAGGTGATGCATATAAATAAATGTCTAACAGAGCAAGGAAGAAAACGTGAGAAGCTACTGTAATCCTTGTTTCTGCCACCAGTCCTAAGGCCGGAAGTGGGCTTCTAACTTCTTTCCTATCCCACCTATCCCATGTTCCTTTAACTTTCAACCAGTACTGGTTGCTTTATCTGGTGAGATTGCTCTACCGACTATATATACACACAAGAAACATGTATATGTACATACATACACATACATACAAGAAATATACCTCTATGTGTATGGATCTATAATACACATGCATACACATACGCTTACTAGCATACATTTGTTTTCCTTGCTTTAATCAATACATTAAAATGTGTACATAATAATCTCTGGGCCAAAGTATTACAAGGACCCAAAGAATCCCCTGGTTTATGGACTCACTCTGCCCTGCCCCTATCATGTAACAGAAATGTTATTTCCCCTGGATAGCCTGGATCAATCACCCAGCCAACTATCTGCTCAACCACTGAAAGGTTAAGGGAAGGAGAAAGCAAACTCACCCTCTCCAGACTAGGTATGTGGGGGTAAAGGCAGGGGTTGGGGCACCTTGGAAATAACTCCTCTGCCCCAAAATGCTTCAGGTATAGCCCTCATGATACCTGAAACTCAGCCATTAGAAAATAGCTTCTTTTTCAAAGACTCTCTTTGTTTGCAAACTTTCCGACAGAAACAGCTTCCAAAAAGGAGCTATTTTATTGCCACAGGATCCTACGCCCAAAAAATTAAAACAGCAAAATGGGCAGGTCGAAACTCGGGAGTGGCTTTACATGGACACCCAGGAGAGTAGAGAGTACAGCTGCGGGCCCCTTGGGGCAGAAGCCCATGGGTGGAATAATAGATGTCAAGAGTTGGTGAGGACAGAGGAGAAATCCTCCCTTTATTTCCCTGGAGACGGCAGCTCCGAGGCCTGGAATTAAAGGTGACAAGCCCAGGTGTCAGATGGCAGGTTAGCTTTGTTTGAGGGATCCAGCAGGACTAAGGGATTTACGTAGAGTGACAGTCTGGGGGCAGTGGCTGGGACCGAATGCCATCTAGAGCTCTCGCTATCTTAAAAGCAGGCTCCAGGGAGGAACCTGCAGCAGGAAGCCTGAACATCAGTAATGACCATGATCGTGGATTACAGAAGGCTGGGTCCTCTGCGGGCCCCTCAGATTCATCCAGAATTTGATCAGAAATTCAAATTCCAGTGACCTAAGACATTTCTCAAGCTTGCACTGTTAACCTGGGAAGTTTATTTCCTGGTTAAGATTTTCTTTGGCAGATGCAATTCGCAGACCTCTCTTAGGGTAAGAAAGGGGACAGTGACCCATAATTAGGAATAGGGAACCTCTACCAACAGTTCAACTTTACCCCTTGGTCCCTTGCCCGAAGATTCTACTCCCAAGGCAAACAGATCGTTCTGTCGGTGGGGATAAGGGGAACCTCACAATTCCTGCAACACACTCACAATTCCTGGGGTGCTATGGCATTGGTACCCCAGCTGGCCCAGGTTCTGCTCAACTGCCCATCAGCTCTGCAACTTTAGATTAGCGCCCCCTTCCCCGCATTATCATGTACAAAGCACAGAGCAGCGGGTACTTAACTCCCTACAAGGGCCCAGCTACCTCCGCATTTCCCTAATTCTGTTTTATTGAAGTGTCTCCACCCCCACTCCCTGTACTCCTCGTCGTCAAAGTATATTCAACTATTCTGTTCCAGAAACACAAACCTGACCCTTTAAGAAACAGAACACAGCAGAAGACCCATACCCCAACCTGGTCTGCTTCTTACCTTTGGCAACGTTAATATAAGAAACAGTCCATGGCAGCAAATTAGGCCATTACTTAATGGCCTAGAATTCCAATTAAAGGAAGGATCTTTATGAGGCTTCCTGACAGTGGGGAGGAGTGTCTGACCTAATCTTGGATCCCAGAAAGGCCACCTTCAAAGAGAAAGCAATTGCCCATCTGATTTGCCGTGGGTGAAAAGAAGCCGTAAACTACGGGGAGACTGGGCTCGTTAAAATGGTAATGGCTCTTGTCTCCACCATGAAAGCACTCCCTGGACACCTCCAGGAATGAACTTTGGGACAATCAGAGAACCAAGCATTTCCTCCCCTCATGCAATCTAATTATTGTCACTTTATGTATTGATGCACAATGAGGCCCATTAAATCTGGACTCATCACTCCTGAGTATAGCCAGACATCAAAGACTTAGAATCTCAACTACAGGTTACCAGATTGGGATATCGGGGAGTAATCCACAGATCTCATTCTCACAGACACTGTCTTATGACTCATTTGGAACGCCCTGAAGCTCTAGCCACCTCAAGAAAACCAAACTAGGTGTACTTGGGAGGCGGGGATACAACGTCTAGTCAGGGGCTATGTACACGGCCCGGAGTGAGGACTAAAAGCATATAGTCAAGGCAATAAATGTCAGAGAACTTGTAACATCTAAATTCATCATATTCCCCCCCCCCCAGTTGCCCCTAATCAATATCCAAAGCCGGAATTGTGGTAGTCATCCTTGACTTCTTCGAACCCGTCACTCATTCGTTCACGCAACAAGTATTTACTGAGTCTGCGTTAGGTGCCAGGCATTGTGCTAAGCACTAAGGCTACAGGAGTGAACACTCATCTGCTCTGTGCACAGATGGCATTAATCTCTGTCTTAGACTGGGCTCTCTAGACTCAGATTCCCGGGTAGGGAATTGCAAGCAGAAATTGTATTGGTGAGAACTCTCGAGAGATGCGCCCGCTAGAAGGGACGATGACAGATCTGGGCAGAGAGAAGCTAACCCACAATACAGTTTCCACTGAGGCCCGGCTACACAGGGCTCTAGAGCTCAGACGGCCCTTCAGTGTTGCCCCAAATTGAGATCGTATCCTCACATCGGCCTGAGTGGATCCTTAGAAAGGAGTATAACATCAAGCAAGGCAGTTCCTTGTCACTGAGGGTAATTCCCAGAGGATGAAGCTGGGAACCACACCAGACATTCCCAGCAGCTGCACTGGCCTAGAGAGGGGATCTGGGTGGGGCACCCCAGCACACCCTGCAGTGTCCCCCACCCATCCCCTGCCAACCTGGGCACAGTCACTGTTGGCCTTTAGGATATCTTGTCTCAGTCTTCTCGCTTTTTTTCTGCCTTCACTCTGGTCCCCTCCTCTGTATCCTTCCAGTTTGTCACTTGAAGTACCCTAAATACTAAATCATCTTTGGGATAACGGATGCGCCCTCGACTGGAGACTCGGGAGGCTTTCGGACATATTGAGGAAAGGCTTCAAAATCTCAACAAGATTTTTCCTATTTTCATTTCAATGATGTTTATAATTTTTTCACACAATTATATTCTGGATTGTCTGGATTTCCATTTTAAAACCAAGTACCTGAAATTCTAGTGCCTGAATTTACATTTCCTAACAACCACATGGGCTCCAGGTAATTTCCCCAGACTAATGAGCACAAGACCAGAGACAAACACTGGATAAATGATGTCTTGGGCCAAATGCAGGTTGAAGTACTTCACATCGCTGCACAAATTAAGGTTTCATCATGTTTAAATAGAGAAAAATGGTCATTGAGTCGTTTCTGACATACAACACAAGTAGGTCAAACTCAAAACACTCTACCTGATCGCAGTGCTATTGTCGCATGGAGAGCAGCAATTTTGCTTCCCCAAAACAACTTGATCTGACACCCTGCATCAATTTTTTATTTGATCTGTTTAGTTTGCAGTCTTATTTGAATACAATTTATAAATCTGCTTTGGCTTCATGGTTACATAGAAACTATAAATATAAGGACCTAAGCCTGGTTTTATAGCTGTATGTATTTAAGTAAAATTACAACGAAATCATTTGAAGTCAACACGGGGAGATTTTGAGAATTTTTTACCGAAAGATAAAGTTGGAGGGTGTCATAAATCACTCATGTAGGAAACATGGATCTAAGCTCCTTCACTTGGGCTCTGCGGGTCCTCATTGCCTGGTCCCGGCTTCTTAAACGACTGTGCCACCCAGGCGCCCCCGATCCCGGCTTCTTTATCCAACCCCCACCTCCTTACACTGCTCCCAGCAGACAGAAGATATCTGTCATATCTGCACTGACTTTGGCCACCTTTGCCTTCTGGTGGGAAAGGGATCTGCATTATTTGTAAACGAAGGAGCTAGACCTTTGTTCTACACCGTCTCACTTCAAAATGCTAAGGCTACAAAGAAAACAGAAAGACTGGAAATTCAAAGCCCCCCTTCTGTGTTTTCCCATGCTTCTACAAAGGTGCAGCCCAGAGCATATGGCCCATTTTGTTGAGCTCAGTTCACTGGGTTTCTATAACAGGCCTCTTCCCCAAGGGGAGGGTTGATATCACAGTAACTCTAGAATAGAGAGAATTCGACCATGTGGTAATCGGGAGGTTGAGATTTTAAACTGTCCAAGGAGGATAGGCAACAAGGTCAACGCAAAGGTGTGTCGTTGGAACAGACACCCTCAATACCAAAGGTCCTCTCACCATCGCAGGCACAGCGGGAAGAAAAAAAATGAACTAACGAATACATGGGACAACGAAGAGGCTTGTTTCCGCTCAGACTCGGGGTGAAAACGTCTCCGGTTCAGTATCAAACCTGCAGTGGCTGTGCTTTGCATAGTCTGAGAAGCCCTGTTTTCACTACCCACCTTGGCTAGTTCAGATTCCACGTGTAAGTGCTATCATAGGTCTTTGTCTTTCGGTCTCACTTATTTCACAATGCCCTCAGGGCCATCCACGTTGCAAATGGCAGGATTCCCGTCTTTACCGTGGCTGCATAGTATTCCATGGCCTGTGTGTGTATGCATGTACGTGTGTGTGTATGTAGGACATCAGTATCTATCCTTCCACTGAAGAGCACTTAGGTGTTTCCATATCTTGCCTCCTGTGATAATGTTGTAATGCACATGAAAGCATAAACACCTCAAAATCCTATTTTCATTTCCTTTGGGTCTATACCCAAAAGTAGGATGCTGGATAATATGCTAGTTCTACGTTTGATTTTTTGAGGAACCTCCACGCTGTTTTCCATAGCGGCCGTGCCAATTCACATCCCCCCGCGAACCACGCACAATTGCTCCCCTTTTTTCCCCACATCCTCGCCAGCATTTGTTAGCTCTTATCTTTTTTCCTAAGAGCAATCCTAACAGGCGTGAAACACTATCTCGTTGTGGTTTAAATGATATGGCCCTGAGGATTAGTGATGTTGAGCATGTTCTCATGTACCTGGTGACCATTTGTACGTCTTCTTTGGGAAACGGTCTGTTGAGTGCCTCTGCCCATCTTATAATCGTGCTTTTTTCCCCTCCTATTGAAGTGTAGGAGTTTCTTACATATTTTGGATATTAACTCCTTATCAAATATACGATTTACAAATATTTTCTCCTGTTCTGTAGGTTGCCATTTCATGTTGTTGACGATCTCTTTTGTTGTGGAGGAAGTTGTTGGTTGTTGCCCCCCCCCCTTTTTTTTTTAGTTTGCTGCAGTCTGACTTATTTTTGGTTTTGTTGTTTCTGCGTTTGGTGTCACACCCAAAAAATAATTGCCAAGACCAATGTCAAGGACTTTTTTCCCTATGTTTTCTTCCCGGAGTTTCATGGTTTCGGGTCTCACATTTAAGTCTTTAATCCATTTCAAGTTAGTTTTTGTGAGCCCAGTTAGAAAAGGGTCCAATTTCATTCTTTTGCATGTGATTATCCAATTTTCCCGACACCATTTATTGAAGAGACTATCCTTCCTCCATTGAGCATTCTTGGCTCCCTTGTCAAACATTAGTTGACTGTAAATGCATGCCCTCAATTCTTTCTCAGCATTGCTTTGGCAATTTGGGGTCTTTTGAAGTTCCATATGAAATTTGAGAGTTGTTTTTTCTGGTTCTGTGAAAAACGCTATTGGAATTTTGATAGGTATTGATCGCATTGACTCTACAGATGATTTAAGGGTGGTGTATACATTTAACAACATCAGGTCTCCCAGTACACAAACACAGAATGTATTTCCACTTAGTTGTGTCTTACGCAGTTTCTTTCATCAGGGTCTTATACTTTTCAGTCCACAGGTCCTTCACCTCTTTGGTCAAATCTATTCCTAGGTATTTGTTCTTGATGCTATTGTGAATGTGAATAGGACTGCTTTCATTATTTCTTTTGTGGATGTCTTGCTGTTAGTGTCTATACAATGCAAGTGATTTCTACACAAATCAAAACCACAACGAGATACCACCTGACACCTGTCAGAATGGCTAACATTAACAACTCAGGCAACAACAGATGTTGGCGAGGATGCGGAGAAAGAGGATCTCTTTTGCATTGTTGATGGCAATGCAAGCTGGTGCAGCCGCTCTGGAAAACAGTATGGAGGTTCCTCAAAAAATTAAAAATATAACTATCCTATCACCCAGCAATTGCACTACTAGGTATTTATCCAAGGGATACAGGTGTGCTGTTTTGAAGGGACACACGCACCCCAATGTTTATAGCAACACTATCAACAGCCAAAGTATGGAAAGAGCCCAGATGTCCATTGATGGATGAATGGATAAAGAAAATGTGATTATACACACACACACACACATACACACACACACACACACAATGGATTATTACTCCGCAATCAAAAAGAATAAAATCTTGCCATTTGCAACTACATGGATGGAACTGGGGGGAATTATTCTAAGCGAAATTAGTCAGAGAAAGACAAATATTACATGACTTCACTCCTATGAGGACTTTAAGAGACAAAACAGATGAACATAAGGGAAGGGAAGCAAAAATAATATAAAAACAGGGAGGGGGACAAAACAGAAGGGACTCTTAAATATGGAGAACAAACAGAGGGTTACTGGAGGCGTTGTGGGAGGGGGGATGGGCTGAATGGGTAAGGGGCACTAAGGAATCTACTCCTGAAATCATTGCTGCACTATATGCTAACTAACTTGGATATAAATTAAAAAATAAATTTAAAAAAATAAAAAACATTAAAAAAAGAATATGCAATGGGAAAAAGACAGTCTCTTCAACAAATGGTGTTAGGAAAACTGAACAGCAACATGCGAAAGAATGAAATTGGGCCACTTTCTTACACCATACACATACGCACAGGCACGCGTGCGTGCACCCTACTACACACACACAAATTTTAAATGGATTAAAGACCTAAATGTGAGACCTGAAACCGTAAAAATTCTAGAAGAGAAGACAGGCGATACTTTCTCTGACATCGACCTTAGCAACATTTTTCTAGTTACATCTCTTGAGACAACGGAAACAAAAGTAAAATATGCTACTGGGACTACATCAAAGTTCCTGCATAGCAAAAGAACAATCAACAAAACTAAAAGACAATCTACTAATTGAGAAAACATATTTTCAAATGACATATCCAATAAAGGGTTAGTATTCAGAATATATAAAGAACTGATACAACTCAACACACACACACACACACACTCACACAAATAATCCAAATAAAAAATGGGCAGAAGACATGAACAGACATTTTTCTAAAGACATACAGATGGCCAACAGACACATGAAAAGATGCTCAGCATCACTCATCAGGGAAATGCAAATTCAAACCACAATGAGATATCACCTCCCACCTGTCAGAATGGCTAAAATGAAAAACACAAGAAACAACAAATGTTGCCAAGGATGTGGAGAAAGAGGAACCCTCATACACGGTTGGTGGGAATACAAACTGGTGCAGCCACTGTGGAAGACAGAATCGAAGTGCCTCAAAATATTACAAATAGAATTACCATGTGTTCCAGTAATTCTACTACTGGGTATTTACCCAAAGAATACAAAACACTAATTTGAAAAGATATATGTACCCCTATGTTTACTGCAGCATTATTTACAATACCAAAGATATGGAAGCAACCTAATTGCCCATACATAGATGAATGGATAAAGAAGATATGGTGTGTGTGTATACATACACTATATGTATACATACACTCTATGCACACACACTATATGCACACACACTATATGTACACACACACACACACACTCAGCCATAAAAAAGAATGCAATCTTACCATATGCAACAACATAGATGGATCTAGAGGGTATAATGCTAAATGAAGTCAGTCAGAGAAAGACAAATACCATATGATTTCACCCATATGCAGAATTTAAGAAACAAAATAAACGGACAAAGAAAAAAGGAGACAAACAAAAAACAGACTCTTCACTTTAGAGAACAAGCCAATGATTGCCAGAGGGGAGGAGGATGGGGAATGGGTGGAATTGGTGGAGATTAAGAGTACATTTATCTTGATGAGCACTGAGTAATAGAAGTGTTGAAGCACTATATTGTATACCTGAAACTTACATAACACTGTATTAACTATACTGGAATTAAGATTTTTAGAAAAGAAATGCAACTGATTTCTATATGTTGACTTTGTATCCCACAACTTTACGAAGTTTATTGATTAGTTGTAACTTTTTTGGTGAAATCTTTAGGATTTTTTCATATATAAGTTCATATCATCTGCAAAGACAGACAATTTTATTTCTTCCTTTCTGATTTTTAGGTCTCTTTCTTTTTCTTGCCTGATTACTTTGGCTACGACTTTCACCATACTTTTTCATTTGTTGAATACAGGTGTTGAGAGACACCTTTGTCTGATCTTAGAGAAGACGCCTGAAAGCTTTCACCATTAAGTATGATGTTAGCTGTGGGCTTATCGCATACAGTCTTTATCAGTATGTTCCTTCTATACCCAATTTGGTGAGAGTTTTTATCATGAGGGTATGTTGTATTTTGCCAACTGTATCTATTGAGATGTGACTTTTATCTTTTATCTTTCATCCTATTAATGTGACAAAGCACATTTATTAATTTGTGTATGTTGAACCATCCTTGCATCCCAGGGATGAATCCCACTTGATCATTGTGTATTATCCTTTCACTGTTCTGTTGAATTTGATTTGCTGAGTTTTCTTGAGAACTTTTGCATCTACATTCATTAGGGGGTTTTTTATAATTTTCTTTTCTTCTTCGGACTTTGGTTGAGTATCAGAGTTGTGATGGCCTTATAAAATGAGTTTCAGAAGGTTCCTTCCTCTTCAACTTTTTGGAAGAGTTTGAGAAGGATTGGCATTAATTCTTTACATGTTTCAAAGAATTCACCAGTAAAAACTATCTTGTCCTGGGTTTTCTTTCTTGAGAGATTTTTTTATTGAAAACTCAATCACCTTACTAAATATTATTGGTATGTTCAAAAAATATTGTATTTCTTCATTATTGAGTCGTGGTAGGTTGTATGTGTCTAGAAATATCCATTTTTTTCTAGGTTGTCCAATTTGGTGATATATAATTGTTCACGGTCATCTCTTAGGATCCTTTGTATCTCCACAGTATCAGTTGTAATGTTTCCTTTTCCACTTACAATATTATTTATTTGGGTCTTTTTTTTTTTTTCTTGGTTAGTCTAGCTAAAGGTTTGTCAATTTTGTTTACCTTTTCAAAGAACCAATTATTACTTTTGATGTTCTTTTCTATTGTTTCTTATCTCTATTTCACTGCTCTATCATTTCCTTCACCTGCTAACTTTAGGTTTTGTTCTTCTTTTTCTAGTCCTTGAATAAAAAGTTAAGGTGTTTACTTCAGATCTTTCTTTTTTGCTAATACAGATGTTTATTGCTATAAACTTCCCACTTAGAACTACCTATTAATTACTTTAGTGTCCCTTTTCGCTACCAAAATTATCTCTGCTTCAATGATAAATTACAGAGTCATCTTAATTATAAGGGATGAAGAAGGATATTATATATCAAAAGAACATTTCACAAGGGAAAAAATCCCAAAACAGTATGTACCTAAAAACAGAACTTCATATACAAATAAAACAATTACAAGGAAGATTAGATCAATGTAGCCAGGCAGAAGACGTTCGTAGGTCTCTCTTGGTAATTTATAGATTAAGCAGACTGAAAAGTAACAAAGACAATAAGGTTTAAACTAAATAATCGACAAGCCTGATATAATTACAAATATAGAAATTTATATTCAATAATTCTAGGATGAGATATGTATCTGATAAGATATGCATTTGAAACACGCACAGAACACATAAAAAAAAAATCAATGACAACTAAGTTATAAAGCAAACCTTAACAAGTACCAAACAATCATGATCTTAAAAAATGGTTTCTAACAACAGCATAATAAAATTAGAAAACATAGGGGCACCCGGGTGGCTCAGTCGGTTAAGCGTCCAACTTTGGCTCAGGTCATGATCACAAGGCCCGTAAGTTCAAGCCCCGCATCAGGCTCTGTGCTGACAGCTCAGAGCCCCGAGCCTGCTTCAGATTCTGTGTCTCCCTCGCTCTCTGCCCTTCCCCCACTCACACTTTGTCTCTCAAAAATGAATAAACATTAAAAAAAAATTTTTTTAATTAGAAAACGTTCATCAAAGACAGAAAAGGCTTTTGGAAGTTTGAAAACACACTAGTGATAAAAGAACTCATGATGAAAATTATGAAATACTTAGAAATGAACAATAATGAAAATACTACCTATACAAATTAATGGTTTGAAACTAAAGCAACAGAAGGTGCTTTGACTTGGGAGTGAAATTTATAGCCATTAATGCATCTTTTCCAAAGACAAGCACCATCACTCACATCTTGGTGACATTTATATACGGTCCCATTACAGACTATAGAATCCATTCACATGTCCAAATTTGCTATGTGCCTTTCCCATTAAAGTGTAAAGAAGCTGAGACCCAAAAGTTTTCTTTTTATATTTGTTTTCCAATACATAATAGTTACTAACACATAGTTGACACTCAGTTTGTGTTTGTTACTTAAATAATAATATTTAAAGGAAAAATAGATGCTCTAAAAGACAACAAACTCTAGCAAATAATTCAGGATAGTAAGTATATTATCAATATGCAGGAAAATCCCCAAAGAAGCAATACCATTCCATTCATCTAACCAGACTCAATGTGCAAGCAGAAGGGCAACTTTCTTCTTTCCCCCAGTCTTCCTTTAAAGTCAGTTAATGGCGAGTTGTTCCTCTACAATGGGGTAGAAAGGGTGCCAAATGGCTGACTGATGCTCAAAAACAACTCTTTCTGACTTGGGGCCTTGGGGTTCTTTCATGAATGTCGAGAGAATTTCCCCATGTGGACACTTGATTGTACTTCCCTTAGTGCAGGCAGCGGTCCTTCTGCTCCTGACTGCTGGCAACTTCTTCCTCCTCCCCTGGGCACCAGCCTGCCTATACCTTACCCATGGTTCCACAGTACACGTAGAAACCCATTCACTCTCTTGAGTGAAACCCAAAATTTCACTCCCAAGTCAAAGCACCTTTGATTACCATTGGCAGTGGTGGAAAGGTCACTAGTGCCCGATACCACCATCTTTCTTCACTCCAATGCCACATAGGCTGGTCCACCGACTGCTCTGCTGGGGACCTTTGAGGCAGGAGTCAGCCACCAGTTCGTGGGGTCCCTGAACTCCAGAGAACACATAGCAAGGCTCCAAGGGGTTTCCTGAAATGGCCTCTCACTAGATACAACCATCCTCTCCCTTTCCCCCATAGGTATGTAGAAAATACCAGAGCATTCCTTCGCCTTTCTTCTAAGATATTCTCTCACTCAGCCTTTTCACACTCATGTTTTATTCTTAAACTGAGGGCTTATCAAGGGTAACAACACTGGTTCCCAATTACCTCTTCACAACCCTGCATAGGTGGTCTAGCACCTCATTTTAGAAATTAGTGTAACACCTAAATTTCGCGATTAGGTTTTTGCAGGATCTACTGAAACCAAGATAGAAAGAGTCCTATTTTAACACCCTGTTAGCAGAAGTGTAAATTCTACAAAACCTGTATATAAATTGAGTAACAGAAGGCTGTCCTCTATAATTAAATAGCAGATGATTTCAGAAGGCTTAAGATTCCTTTCTCTAACTCAAGATGAGAATTCTGTTTCTAGGAGGACATGAGGCCCTGCCATCAACAGTCAACATAAGGACTCCATCAGATCATCTGGGAAGAAAAAATTGTACTAAGATGGTGGGGTGATAGAAGGAAAGGGAATCATTTGAGCAGAAGGTAATTTCCTGCTGGGCTCAGAAAGAGGCAGCAAGTATGAGAGTTCAACATACAAACAGCATTTCTATACACAGTGTGCCTTCTAATGATGCACAAAACAGAGTAGAAAGGGATTTATGGCTGAGTTTGGGATGACAGAAAGCAAAATAGGCTTGGAGAAGTATGTGCAAAAACTGCCCTAAAGAAAGGAATCTGAACAACAGATGTTCTTCTGCACAGTAAATAAAATAAAGAAATTGAACTTTATGTGATCTCTAACACACGACTACAGCCATTGGGATAAACAAGCCCCCCTGACTTTCCTGGAATATACATCTGAGCTTCAAACATGTTTGTTAATGACAACTTTTCACAATCCCTAGGGAGCATCCAAGTTTGGGTGTTGGAGGCGGGGTGGGGGGTGGGTAGCAGGGGACAAATTTCTATATTCTCAAGGTCCAAATTTCAGAGCTTTGCAATGGGATCTAGGGACTTTTAACTTTACTTGTCCTATTTCTAATTGCTGTTTTGATCTGCTAATGTTATAAGGAGCTATTTGTTTCCAGTAGAAGATACTGCTGTTCCCCCATTTCTTTGCATTTCTAAGGAGAAACAAGAATCTTATTAAATTTGAACATGGGCTTTTATCAAAGACTCACCTGAGCTAGAAGGAATAGGAGAGTTGCAGCCCAATTCCCACCATTATATATAATCATATCACCATATCATCATATCATCATTTTGGAAGGCACAGGGCGAGTGGTAGAACATTTGCTTGCAAAACATTTCCTGAAGACAGGGCCACGGTTCAAACAGAGAGTCTACCTCCGCAAGCGTCTCTAGGAGGGCAACAGCGAGAAAGGAGAGGATGGAGACTCGTACACGGGCTCTGAAAGTGTGTACCTGGATGTGGCATATGTCCCCTCACACTTCACTGGCCAAAACGAGTCACATGGCTATCCCAGCCTCAGCAGGAGTGGGGGGGGGGGGGGTTCCGTTCTACTGGGCGCCCTTCCTTGTGGGTCCTCTGCAATGAAGGGGATGTTGCGTTTCACATTATGATTCCCATGTGTGGTAGTAAATAAATGTTGCTGGCAGAAGGCTTCAAAGTCTGTTCCAGCCTTGGTCCGACAAGGCCTCCTTGTCTGAGTTCTCCGTTCATTCTCCCAAGCCTAATTCAAAGTCACTCACCAAAATATCTTCCTTGCTACTTTCACCCCGAAGTGACTTCTCAAGCCTCCAAACTGCTACCCAGTGTACGTGCTATGAGCACTTGCATCAGCCACCTCTGCAGACTACCTCATTTTGGTGGCTGTCCCCTTGCCCAGTTAGGCAGTAGGTTTCTTTAGGGCAAGTTGCCTTCTCATGCCGGAGAAAGCCATCCAGGGAGCAGAGGTAACGAGTCACGGTGTGGGATGCCCACGGAGCTCCTCGGAAATACTCAATTTACCTTCAATGCAGACGTTCTAAATTTCAGAACTTCTAAGTTCCAGAAGTTCTAAGTTTCAATCAGATCTATCACGTACAGAACTAATAGTCGTCAAGACCAGAGAGGCTGCCTTGTCTCAAGCGTATATTTAAACTGAACTTTGGACACTTCTCTAAAGAGGACATCCAGATGGCCAACAGGCACATGAAAAGACGCTCAACGTCACTCCTCATCAGGGAAATACAAATCAAAACCACACTGAGATACCACCTGATGCCAGTCAGAGTGGCTAAAATGAACAAATCGGGAGACTCTAGATGCTGGCGAGGATGTGGAGACACGGGAACCCTCTTGCACTGTTGGTGGGAATGCAAACTGCCGCTCAGGAAAACGGTGTGGAGGTTCCTCAAAAAATTAAAACTAGATCTACCCTATGACCCAGCAAAAGCACTGCTAGGAATTTCCCCAAGCGATACAGGAGTGCTGATGCAGAGGGGCACGTGTACCCCGATGTTTATAGCAGCACTTTCAACAATAGCCAAATGATGGAAAGAGCCTAAATGTCCATCAACTGATGAATAGATAAGGAAATTGTGGCTTATATGCACAATGGAATACTATGTGGCAATGAGAAAGAATGAAATCTGGCCTTTTGTAGCAACGTGGATGGAACTGGAGAGTGTTATGCTAAGTGAAATAAGTCAGGCAGAGAAAGAGAGACCATATGTTTTCACTCTTATGTGGATCCTGAGAAACTCAACAGAAGACCATGGCAGAGGGGAAGGGGAAAAAAAAAAGTTGGAGATGGAGGGAGGCGAACCATAAGAGACTCTTAAAAACGGAGAACAAACTGAGGGTTGATGGGGGGTAGGAGGGAGGGGAGGGTGGGTGATGGGTATTGAAGAGGGCACCTGTTGGGATGAGCACTGGGTGTTGTATGGAAACCAATTTGACAATAAATTTCATATTTAAAAAATAAAAAATAAACTGAACTTTGGGACCACATGGAATAAACTACAGCCCCTTCACTGAGAATCAACAGTTCCCTGCAAGTTCTCTGAATCAGCTTCACATGGACCTGGTGAAGGTAGGTTTCCTCAAAGCAGAGAATGAGACAGCAGTTTGCGTCCAAGTGAGTTACTGAGGGAGTGCTCTCAGAAGAAATCCATAAGGGAGAAAGAGAGCAGGATGGAGACAAGGAAGAAACTAAGCAAGAAGGAGACTTCCGGGTGAAGTCCAGCCTTCTCTCAATCCCACAGGGAGCTCTGGAACACACATTGTACCTTGGGGGCTGTCCTGCCTTAAGAGGAGAGAGCTTTTGTAAACTCCCTCCCACCCAACCCCTTACTACAGTTGTCCCGCTGGCCAGAAGAGGGGGGTAGAACTCCAAGGGATCCCCAGGTGAGGCTCCAGCCGTCCAAGAGCAATCCCCAGTGGGGCAGCACACATCGAAGCTGCTGAGGAGCAAATCAAACTGGAGAGGACACCACCGTGGTCTACTGGGTCTTAAAATCCAGACTACACGCAGACAGACCATAACCGTATCCTTCACCTCCACAGGTACATCAGGATGAGCAAGCGATCTAGCTGTGGCTGGGACTGTGTGCAACAGTTTCACTCTCCTATAAAGAGACCCTCCATAAATACGTTCATTCTTAAGAGTCACTGATTCGAGGGGCGCCTGGGCGGCTCAGTCCGGTTGAGCGTCCGACTTCGGCCCGGGTCATGATCTCGCGGTCCGTGGGTTCGAGCCCCGCATCAGGCTCTGTGCTGACAGCTCGGAGCCCGGAGCCTGTTTCAGATTCTGTGTCTCCCTCTCTCTCTGAACCTCCCCTGTTCATGCTCTGTCTCTGTCTCAAAAATAAAGAAACATTAAAAATTTTTTTTAAAAAAAAGAGTCACTAATTTGAAATCGTGGTGTTACATCACACCCAGATAACTACACCTGGGTGAGGTCATTCTGACCCTGATATCCCATCCTAATTGTTAAGACGACAGCGGAGGGCTTTAGATGGGAAACTTGGCGAAAAGTGGGATGAATTTTGCCTTCGGGCAGCCACAAAGGATTAGTTTCCATCTCAGGGCTGTGCTGAGGGATGGTGTTTTGAGAAAATGCCTTGAATTGATACCTCAAATGGCTTCTTTCGAAGGGATGATTTATACATCACAAGACAAAGAAGATTTATATTAAAGAAAATGGATTCCTTTTCTGAACTGTTTTGAGGAAGATGGATAGCTTCCTGTAAACTGCAGTTCCGTGTCTGTGAGCAGAGTGCTTCCAGAAAATTTCTAAGGTAATGCTGCCTCTGGGATTCACTACATTGTCCTTGCCACCACCCACTGTGTGTGTGTGTGTGTGTGTGTGTGTGTGTGTGTGTGTGAAAGAGGCCACAGAAAGAGTTATCCGATCAGACTGCCCTCCACTAGACTGCCCGCCAGAGAAAAATTCATATTATCCAAACTGTACGTGAATAGCAACTGATGATGATAATGGTGAAAAAATTTAACTTATTGAGTAGTGGTAGTTTTGTTGTTGTTACAGATTCGCCCACCAAATTCCTCCCCCAAGAGTGCTGCTCTTATCTTCTAAAAATCTCATTAATAAGGGTCATCCTGCATATCTTAGATAGCTCTGATGAGATTCCCACATGGTTTTTATGCCAGCTTTCACGTACATGTAATACAGAAGCTTCCGGTAGAATCTAAGATTTGTCAAAATGTGAGTAAGGTAAAGGCTCATCGTTGCTTCTAGGGCCTCAGATCCCTGACCACTGGGGTGGCTGGGGGTATCAGAGAAGAGACAAAGGAGATCATAGTCCGTGATAAAATTTCTCAGAAATAAGAGCAACTTCCACTGAGCAATCTACAAAGGGGTCTGAAGGATCCACAGCACCAGCCTTCAGCAACCAAGAACTGCAACTCCCTTTCATTGAGACGCCGACTATTGAGCCCCCAATTTCACCTAATCCTTACAGTGACTTTCATCATGCTACTTGTCCTGGCAAGCCAGGGCAGGAGAAAAAAAACGCTCCGATTTGTGGTGTTTGTTGACTTCATAGCGGCATTATTCACAATAGCCAAAAGGTGGGAATACGTGGGAATAACCTAAATGTCCAACAATGATTAACAAAATGGAGCATATGCCTACAATGAAATAATGCAGCCTTAAAAAGGAAGGATATTCTGACGCCTGCTGCGACACAGATGAACCTTGACAACATGATGATCAGTGAAGTATACCAGTCACAAAAAGGCAACTATGATGTGATTCCACATATAGGAGGTCCCCAGAGTAGTCAAATTCATAGATACAGAAAGTGGAACGGTGGTTGCAGGGGCTGGAGGGAGAGTGGATGGGGAGTTAGTGTTTTAATGGTTACACAGTCTCCGTTTGGGATGACGAGAAAGTTCTGGAAACGCATAGTTGCACAACAATGTGAATGTGCTCCATATTCCGCTGTACTGTGCATTTAAAAGGCTTAAAATGGCACATTTGAAGCTATGTATATTTTATGACAATAAAAATAATGATTAAAAAAGTGTGGTTTTGGGCACTGGGCTCGAACCATCCCAAGGCTTCTCCCCTAATAACCAAAAGCATCATAAAGCTAATATGCTTCCCTACGATAGAAAAAAGCACCGATCACACATTAAGTACTCAACCAAAGTTACTCTTCTCCCCCTAGAATGATCCTCTCTCCGTTCTGTTTTATTGTAGAGAACAAGGCAATAGCTAACTCATTTATGTCTGTCACCCCTACTTATATCAAAATTCCGTGCTATTCTATAGAAATTACTTCTGGAAATGATATCACCATGTTGTTTCAAAACTGCAGTCTGAGCTCTAAATGTGCCATCCAAGACCTCTATGAATCCCTGTCTGTGCATTTCTTCCTAAATACTAAGAAACTTTGAGTGTTGCTCAAGAAAGGGGAATGAGGGAGGCATTATCCACACCATCATACAGGAGCGAAGTTAAAAGATGAGGGTGTCTTATGGAACAGCTCTTTTAAGCAGGAAACAATCCACTTGGGGCTCAACCAAAAAGGCAGTATTTTTAGTTTGAAACTTTTTGTAGCTTGTTCTTTAATATCATGGTCCTTTGTTATACCCAAACATTGCTGGAATAGCCTCCTGCAAGCATACTCAGAAATTCTAGCAAAATCTAGCCTAACTAAAGTAACTGTTTAAAAAGAAAAATGCAATCCAACCTAGTGTCAAATACTTTGCTAAAATATTCCATTCAATTAACTTGGCTTTCCTTCATTTCTCTCTTTCGTTACCAAAACTTCAAATCTATTAAATTTCTTTTTCCTTTCATCCACTAATTATGAAATGCCATCAGTGAGAGGCTCCCGGGGGGGTCGGCATGATTGCTTGCAGACCTGAATGCTCTTTGCTGATGATTCTATGGTCTTCCATGTGACTACAGATTTCCTTTCTCCTGGCATTTGTTTCGTTATTTCACAAGGGAATTAAAGTCTATTCCAATAGATACTCATTCTCAGTGTCCAATATCTTCCCCATTTTTCAAGAACTGTCATTACATCTACCATGATGGCAGAGCTGGCCTGCTGGACCTAGAAAAAAACTGAAACTGATCAGAAATGAACTCCAGAAATGAACCCCCCACCCCAGTCCCCTGTCCATACCTCCTTTGCTGTATCCACAGAACTCTGGAGGCAATACTGGGCTATGGGTTTTTTTGTTGCTTTATTTCATTATTTCTTGTTGGTTTTTCTTAAGGGAAAGAGTATTCAATAAATGGCACAGTTCCTTTTTTGTCTGTCTTTACACAGTCTAACAAGATGAAGTTTGGTGCTTAATTCTAATATATTCATTTACCTCACGTCTTCTCTTTTTTTTTTTAAAGCAGGCTTCACACCCATCAAGGAACCTAGTGCAGGGCTTGAACTCATGACGCTGAGATCAAGACCTAAGCTGAGATCAAGAGTTGGACACTTAACCAGTTGAGCCACCCAGGCACTCCTTCATATCTTCTATTTTAATGTAGTTACTCTTTAATTTTCCCTTGAAGAGGGATAGGAGAAAAACTTACCAGAATTCTGTTTGTATAACGTTTGGAACTGGAGCGACCTGGGTTCATATCTCAGCTCTACCCCGTACTAGCTGAATAACCTTGGTAAGTTACTTGCGGTACCTGCGTGGCTCAGTCAGTTAAGCATCCAACGCTCGACTTTGGTCCAGGTCATGATCTCACGGTTCATGAGTGCAGAGCCTGACGTGGGGCTTGAACCAACAGCACAGAGCCTGCTTGCAATTCTGTCTCCCTCTCTCTCTGCCCCTCCCCCACTTGCTCTCTCAAAATAAATAACCATTTTTTTTTTTTTAAGTTACTTGACATCTCAGAGCCTTGATCTCACCCATAACACAGAGACAGCACCATCATCCCTTCGGGGCTGTCGGAGGTTAGAGGAACTAGCCTACACAAAAGCCCATAGAACGTAGGTACTTAACACTTACCCCTCTTAATCCCAGTCCATCTTCCCCTTCAACTGCACACACCTCCACCTCATCCTCAAATCCTCACCAAGGCAGCAAAGAATCCTTCTAGAAACCTCCGGAAAACCTCTGTGTAGCCACCGTCTCTCCAGTCTGTCTGCACCCCAAACACCACCTCAACGTAACCTGAAACACCTGCCAAATACCGGATATTTCTCAGGGGCCGCATCAGTTGCAGAACTCGGCCACAACCTAGAACTGTGAGAAAAGATGGCCCGAGATGTCCCTACAAGATTCCTGCCCCACCTCTCAATTCTTCAGTTCCCTAATCGTCTGGGTCCTTGAGTCATCGGTGTCACATCACCTTACAGAAATGAATCCTGCTGGGGCGCTGGGTGGCTCAGTCGGTTAAGGGTCCGACTTCAGGTCATGATCTCGTGGTTCGTGAGTTCGAGCCCTGCGTCAGGCTCTGTGCTGACCACTCTGAGCCTGGAGCCTGTTTCAGTGTCCCTGAAGACACTGAAGAGTGTCCCTCCCTCCCTCCCTCCCTCTCTCTCTCTGCCCTTCTCCCCACTTACAAGTGCTCACTCGCTCTCTCTCCCAAAAATAATCATTAAAAAAATTTTTTTAAATAGTGAATCCTACTTGTCTGAGTCTTGTTTTTGTTCCTTTTTTCCCCCCCCTCAATAAAATTCAGAGCCTTAATTCTTTATTAAAAATACTTTTGGTTCCGTCTTGATCCCACTCGTCATCATTAACATAAACAATGGGCACCCACCTGGCTGACTCAAGGGAATGAGCGACTCTTGATCTCGGGGTTGTCAGTTCAAGCCCCATGTGGGTGTAGAGATTACTTAAAACTAAAATCTTAGGGGCGCCTGGGTGGCTCCATCAGTTGAACTTCCAACTTCGGCTCAGGTCACGATTTCACTGTTCATGAGTTTGAGCTCCACGTAGGGCTCTGTGCCGACAGCTCGGAGCCTGGAGCCCTCTTCGGATTCTGTGTCTCCCTCTCTCTCTGCCCCTCCCCAGTTCACACTCTGTCTCTCTCTCAAAAATAAAGATTAAAAAAGAATTAAAAAAAAAAAACTAAAATCTTAAAAAAAAAAAAAAGAAAAAGAAGAACCCATTTTTACATAATGAATTTTACATTTCTGCAGTGACCGTGGGTTTTTTTGTTTGTTTGTTTGTTTTTTGTTTTTAAGCTTCATGCTTATTCTCACATTTCCAATGGACCCTTTCCTGTCTTTTTGCAGTAAAGTTCAGAGGACTTTCCCTAGAACTGATTTTTCTTGCTTCTGGAACACACATCTGCTGTATTTATTGCACATTATTTATAATCCTCTTCTGCTTTCCTAGAAGATGAGCAATCGAATTACTATAGGAGGCCTTCTGGTCATGAAATGCCTTAAAATATATTCAAGGGGACCTGAGAATTATGATTTGAAGGAGAGATCATGAGAGTTACAGTAAAGAACTAATTGAGGAAGGCAGCTCAGTTTGCTAAGTTAGGCAAATGTCACTGGAGTAATCAAATCCTAGCTGGGAAATAATTAGATCTCCATCCCCCAATATCAAAGAAAGGAGTACTTACTATGTCTGGACATCCTACTTTGTATCTTACATGCACCACATCATTCTAGCCTCCTAAGAACTTTATGATCAAACTATTATTGCTACATCAATTTTACATATAAGGAAACTAAAGCCTTAAAAGGCAAAACAGGGGCACCTGGGTGGCTCGGTTGGTTAAGCGTCTGACTTCAGCTCAGGTCATGATCTCGCTGTGTGAGTTCGAGCCCCGCGTTGGGCTCTGGGCTGACAGCTGGGAACCTGGAGCCTGCTTCAGATTCTGCGTCCTCCTCTCTCGCTGCCCCTCCCACATTCATGCTCTAACTCTCTTCCTTTCAAAAAGAAATAAAAAACATTTAAAGAATTTTCAATAAAAAATAAAAAGCAAAACAACTTGCCTAGTGTCACAGAGCAAGTGAGTGATGGACCCAGGATTCAAAGCCAGACCAACCGGACTCCAAAACTCAAGCCCTTAAGCCTAACATATCCCTAGTTAATTCAAACCTTTTCACGAGGACATTCAGGAATGTCATGGAAATCTACTTAATGTTGTATACTAACAATAAGTCTCTCACTTGCAGAGAAAAATAATAACTTCTCTTTAGTTTATTACATGCAAGAGTCTATAAGGCAACTTTAGGCACCTGGAATGAATTCTAGATTGCCCTCAGGAGACAGTGATCAAGTGATGACACTGAATACACTTGATGTGTTGAAAGTAATGCAAACATCTAACAGAGGACACTTTTGCAGCAAAATCCAGAAAGTTCTGGGGCGCCTGGGTGGCTCAGTCGGTTAAGCGGCCGACTTCGGCTCAGGTCATGATCTCACGGTCTGTGAGTTCAAGCCCCGCGTCGGGTTCTTAGCTGACAGCTCAGAGCCTGGAGACTGTTTCAGATTCTGTGTCTCCCTCTCTCTGACCCTCCCCCATTCATGCTCTGTCTCAAAAATAAATAAACGTTAAAAAAAATTTTTTTTTTTAAAAATCCAGAAAGTTCTTTTCGTTATGTTCTTAAATGCCCCTTCCAGGAAAAAAAAGAAAAAAAAAAAAGTTGGTTTATGATCCACACCAAATGAAATGCTATGTGACAAATATCATGAGTTTTTCTCCAGGCAAAACAACCCCAACTTTTTTGCTGAATACACAATACTTTTTATTCATCTGAGGCAAGGCAAATGTGAGGTCAGGAGGCAATGGCAAGTCTAGCCCATGTGTCTAGTCTCCGCTAGGAATTCCAGAAGACAAGAAAAGAGGGTACACAACAGCATCACGATCACAGGTGGGTCACAATCGGCCAGTTGGGAAATCCTTGCATCGGGTGTTCATCAAGGACATGGAAATGTAGGAACAATTTCGACTCCGTACCAATCCTTTTCTGTGCCTCTCTAAACCAAGAGTTCTATTGGAAAATGGCAGTAAGTATAGGACTGGTGTCTCATGGCCCATCTTGCAATAAAGTTTCTGCTTGGTAATAAAGTTCCTAAAGCGCCTTTATGGAAAATTTCCTTTGTCTGTTGCTTTTGTCTTCCTACTCTCAGCGGTGACATGTGGTGGCAGGGCCGACTGCACAGCTAACAAAAGCATCGCTTCTCAGGTGCTTGAGGGACTGGAGTGGTGTCCAGGCTGCTGGCGGGTTAGGGCGGCACAGTTCCAACACAGCCTCGAAAAATAACAATAATGGGACTTAGGTCTAGTGTCATTACACTTGATTAGCTGAGTGAGCTCATGAAAATCCATAATTAACTAGAAAAACAAGAAGACAGATGCTTTTGCCAGGAAATGGAGAGAACCTGGTCTTCTCTTCTTCCTAAGTAAGGGCTCGGCAATTGCACACCCTTTTCATATGCAAGGGGCAAACAGTATCCCCAGACAGGACTCCTCCTCTCTAGTCATTGCCTCTTTTCACGGTGGGGGGGGGGGGGGGGGGGGGGGGGGGGGGGGGGAAGAAGGAAACGTAGTTCCTTCAGATGTGTTGGAGCTCACAGACAAGTTGGTAATGACCCTGAAATACATCCCCAACAGCCCAGACCCACCCTTCACTCCCGTGTGAAGTTCCCTGAGCCCACTGGCTCTTAACCAGGGGTGTTTTGCCCCCTGAGGGGTATTTGACGATACCTAGAGACAGTGTTGATTGTTACAACTAGAGACGGTGCTGCTGACATCTGGTGGGTAGAGGCCAGGGATGCTAACCATGCCAGCCAGGTACAGGATGGCCCCCCAGCAAAGAATCTGACCCAACAGGTCAATGGAGCCGATGTCACGTAGACAAAGTCAGCCTGCACCAAAGGCAAGTCCGGAGCGGGAACCTCCTCCGATGCAGAGCGACTGAGCCCCCTCAGTGGGGAGTCGGATCCTCGGGTCCCAGGTCGGCCCTGAGCAGAGCATATTGGCCACTCGGAGACACAGGAGGCACGAGTAGCTAGCAGGCAGTGGCCTGGCAGAGGTTCACACAGACCCTGAGGAAGCCGCCATTTAGGAGAGCTGGCATCAGCCCAAGAGAGCGTGCTTAACACAAGACCCACTCCTTATGATGGTATTTGTCATAGAGGCTGTGACCTCTCCTATGACATTCTGCTCAACTCCCGGGGAAAGTGCCTTTCCATCACATTCTTCCTCCAGCTTCTCATTTTCAGCTTAGGCCCTTAAAGAGCCAGGCAAGGTCAAGAAACCCCAGACTGAGTAACGGGAGGACAGGTTCCACACATGGATTTTTATACCACTTGTCACAAGTAACCTTTGACACCTAGATTTGCCTGGGCACTAAAATATGGTTGCTTCTAATCTTTGTCTCACCGGGACAGTTCAGAGAGAAGAAGAGAAAGACTTTCCAAAACCTCGGATTAATATATTAGGTTTAAGCACACAAAATGGCCATTTTTGTAGGACACAGTAGCTTGACTATTGGCATTTTCATTTGGCTCAATGATTATACCAGTCAGCGTTCTCCAGAGAAATAAATCCAACAGAACATGTAGAAAGAGATGGATTATGACGAATGGGCTCATACAATCATGCAAGCTGGGAAGTCCCATGATTTGCCATCTGCCAGCTGGAGGCCCAAAAATGGTGGCAATGTCGCTCTCGTCAAAGCCCAAAGGCCTGAGAGCCAGATGAGCCAATGGTGTAAGTCCTAGTCTGAAGGACCAAGACCCAGGAGCACTGGTGTCTAAGGCAGGAGAAGATAAATGTCCAAGCTCGAGTAGAGAGAGGGAATTCGCCCTTCCTCCCCCTTCGTGTCCTATTTGAGCCTTCACCAGATTAGGTGATGCCCACCCACACTGGTGGCGGTGGTCTACCTGATTGACTCAGCAAACTGCTGACTTCTTCTGGAAACACCCTCACGAGCCGCATCTAGGAATAATGGTTTACTAGCTCTCTGGGCATCCCTTGGCCCAGTCAAACCAGCACATAAAGTTAACTCTCATGCTGGGTGCCTGGGGGGCGGCTCAGTTGACTGAGAGTCTGACTCTTGATTTCTGCTCAGGTCATGATCCCAGGGTCGTGGGATCAAGCCCCGCATATGGCTCCATGCTGAGTCTGGAGCCTGCTTAGGATGCTCTCTCTTTCTCTCTCCCTCCCTCCGCCCCTCTCCCCCATTTGTGCACTCTCTCTTAAAACCAAAAGAAAACAAAGTTAACTATCGTGCTGATACTAGAGATATCTGGGAAATACCATGGGCTTTTGTGTTTCCCTAAACGCACAATCCATCCCGTCTGAATTCACAACCACCCTGTGAAAGAGATGTTAATTTAAGTTAATGTTCTTTTTTTTATAAATGGGGAAACTGAGGCCCGGGAAGGCTCTGTAACTAGTCCGGTGCAGCAGTTAACAAGCGGTAGAACAGGGACTCAAATGCAGAAGACCCTAAATCGTCCCCACTGGCTGCTCAGCCCTGAGCAAGAGCAGCATGCCGCCATCTGCCATTTGAGGAGACCACTGTACCCTGCGCGAGAAAGAAGTTTACAACCGTGGCGGGCATTAAAGTCCGGGTACGAGTTGGCTCTGTCCTCCCCCGAGAACCCTTTGCCAAGAGGGAAGCTGCGTCCAGGCCAGGCTCCCGCAAGGACTCCATTAGCTCAGAAGGAAAGGGAGCCCAAGCCTGGTCAGGAAAGCCCTCCGTGACCGGCACCAGCCGTCCTCCCAGCCTCGGGCCTCACGTGCTCCCCTCTCCGGCCTCCCCGGTCCCAGAGGCGCACGCGGATCCTTAATGAGCTTGGGGTCCCACAGCAAGCGTCACGAGAGCAGGCCCCGGGCCTCTGATCGATGTGAGCAATATTGAGCCTTCCCCAGCCCTACCGGTCGCTCCCCTCGTTCAGCAGTTCTGCAGTGTTATTTTTGGCGTGTCAAGTTAACAGAGCTCCCTGGAGTGATGTGGAAAGCGGAAAGTCACCAAAGGTGCACTGCTCAATTCGTAACCTGAGAGGGGCCTGCGGCTCCACGGTGGTTTCGTGAGGGACACCGTCGGGGGGCTGGACGACAGCACGCCACTGCTTCGCATCTGAACGGGGAGATACCGTGTGAGGCCGCTCCGTGTCTGGGAGGGAGCAAGGGAGGCCGGCACAATTCTCCCGCTGCCCCAATGATAAAATAAAAAAAGAGCACACGATCAAATAAAATGAAAACGAAGGTGGTATTCAGGAAGGAGAACTCAGCCAGGAAGTTTACGTTACAGTAAAAGAGGTGTTGGGAAATAAAAAATCATTCACTCTTAACGGATGTCAAACCTTTGGTTTCATATTTAAATAACCTCTACCCTAACATTCCTTCTGAAAAGCTGTCAGTATAATTAGAGCTGTAACAAAGGACATACGGGCTTACCCAGGAACAAAAAATTATGACAGGCCTGATCAAAATTACCCTATAAATATCACTTCACGGTTTTAACTACCACGTTTTAGTTCTAGGGCCATGAAGAGGAGTCCTATGCTACCAAAAGTAGGCAGCGAGTTGAATTTTGATTCATTCCTTTGATGGCAGTGACACGTACAGGTGTGCCCACTAGATTTCCCCTGTGATTAACGTATACGAGGTCCCTCGTAGGCGTGGCCCATAAAGGCGAAAGGTATACTAAAAGGAAACGGGAGAGAATAAACAGAGAGACCGAGAAACTTTCCTCCACCTTCTGCCACTAACCCATGAACATGCAAGTTGAGGCTTCCCCAGGCACAGAGGTGGCACAGGTGGCCCCAGCCACAGAGGTGGCACAGGTTGGCGTAACTCTTGACCAGAGAAAGTCCTCTTGGTGGTACAATCCAACTGCTCAACAGTGTGCAGCATTCTGGCTTTGTATTCCTTGATAACTTTAGAAGGTGACAGCTGTTAACCGAACTTGGGAACCACACAAACAAACGCAAAGGCCATTTGGGGACAAAGGAAAAAAAAAAAAAAAGGGGAAGAGAAAGAAAAAAAAATCTAGTTACATCTGCCTTCTTGGAACAATAGATTGCCTAATGAACATTTTTCAAGTGATGATTTTTGTCATTTTTGATGCTATTTATTGAATGTCACTATGAAGATTGAAATTGCAAAGTAAAATGTTTCATGAAGGAGAGAAATGACATATTTCCATCATAAAACAAAATGAAGGGAGCCTCTATACCATTTACTAGGTTTTTCATATAAACATGAATCGTTTTACCTTGTTTCTGGACAAGGACACGGTCATAGATCACTTCTTCTAGAAGTGGGAACCAGAAGCTCTGAAATTTGTTCACTGATGCAGGAATTGATTTTGGTGGACTTCCCAGAGGAAAACAGGAAATTTTCATCTCCCTCTGTCCAGAGGGAGTAATGGTTAGACTCTTTCATAAAGGCTCGTGTTTAAAATATTCAATATTATTAACTAAATTGAGTGAGATGATTGTGAAAAAAAGCAAGACTTAGAGTTTCCAGAACAACTGGTTCAAAAAAAGTTGGAACCTAAAAGATCAATCCAGGTAATTTACTTTAAAAAAAAAAAAAAAAAGTTTATTTATGTTCAGAGAGAAAGAAAGAGAGAGAACGTGAGCAAGTGGGGGAGGGGCAGAAAGAGAAAGAACCCCAAGCAGACTCTGCACGGTCAGCACAGTGCCCAATGTGGGGCTCAAACCCACAAACCACGAGATCATGACCTGAGCCGAAGTCAGCCACTTAACCAACTGAGCCACCCAAGTGCCCCCAGGTAATTTACTTTTGAACAACGTTTTCCAGATTCATTTTGATTCTATAGAGACACATCATCTACTCAATTCCTCTTTGGTATGTGGAATCTGAGAAGCTAGAAGGGGAAACAGGTAGACAGAAAGTGTCCCAGAATCCATGGTCATGTACATTCAGCCTCATCATCAAGAGGTTGCTGCCGCTCCTGCCGGTTATCCTAAGGAACACCGGCTAAAGAGGTTGGGGGGTGGTGGGGATAAGAGGATGCAAGGTGGGATGGCACGAGGACATTCTCGGGGGCAGAAAGATCTTCAAGGTGCCAGAGGAGGTCTCGTCCAATCCCCCTCAGAAACTGCGGGAGCGGGGCACCTGGGTGGCTTCGTTGAGCGTCTGACTTTGGCTCAAGTCATGATCTCTCCGTTCTGGAGTTCGAGCCCCACATCGGGCTCACTGCCGTCCGTGCAAAGCCCACTTTGGATCCTCCGTTCCCCTCTCTCTCTGCCCCTCCTCTACTCACTCTTTCAAAAATAAAGAACATTTTTAAAAAAAAATTACAGGAGGGGAGGATTCATGATCAATACATCACTATCAGCTGGAATCACCTTCAGGTTTTGCCTTTAGCACCACAGGGAACACAGCTGTTTTCCAAATGTCATCCAGGCTTTCCATCCGTCTACACCACTGAGGAATTACTAGTCCTTACCGCCCGTCTGAATACACTATCTGTTCCCATCATTAATTGGCTTTTTGGTTACAAGAGCTAATAAAAAAAAACAGGCATCAAGTTTTTCTAAGCCAAGTCCCACTAATGTCTCATCAGAAGCTTTGTGACAAACACTGTGCCTGAGGTGCACTCTTTTTACAGTGAGACATCGGGAGGTTTTCGTTTTCCTGGAGTCCCCAGTGAAGCCATCTGAAAAGAGAAGAAGCTTGAGAAGGATGGTTCTGGGCTTTTCCTAGCTTCTCAGCCTCCACCGTCTTGGCACATCAGCAGACTAACCCATTCTGCAAATCCACTGGCAGAGATTTCAGACCTTCTGGGCTCCGTTCATATAATGAAAAGGACCTTTTGTAGCAGATGGCTTGAATTCCCCTGACTGCAACTTAAATGTATTCCCTCTTGTCCTCTCCCACTTAAGCACGAAGCCAAAAAGCCAGGAAATACAACCCGAACTGGCCACACTGCTAATCTGACCTTCGGTATTTCATTTGCAGGTTTCTGTCTGACTCTCAAATCTAACCGAGGGTGGGGGAGAGGCAGGCAGTAGATTAATAAGATTCACAGGGAAATAATGATTACCTAATTTAGCAGTGAAGGGAGAATGGGAGCAACCTTCAAATGTCATCATCGGAGGCAGTGTTGAAATGCCTCCTTTTTCTGACACAATTCTGTCAATTAGCTGAGCAGAGCAATTACCATTCCTTTCTCTTTTTTATTTGCAAAGCACCAAAACTTTCTAAGGATGATAAATGACTCCCTGGAAAATTCAATGCTAGTTCTGCTAAATTTGCACTTTCCGTATTGTAAGGGTCTGGGTGGACTTTTTCTCCCCCTAGTTATTTTTCATAATCAATGGGGCAAGCCGCTAAGAAAGCGCCCTATGTAAAATTCGGCGATGGGGGCCTTCCAAGAAACCAGACACACTCAGATCTGTCCAAATGGCCAGCAAATGAATACATATCTCGGTGTAATTAGTACAGTCGAGGACATTGTTAGCCAAATGATGAAGTAAATTTCATTTTAATTGTTTTGAATCCCATCCCCATCCCCCTAAAAAGAAGAAAAGGCAGCGTATTCAGATTAGGACCTTTGAGAATTCTGGACTCATTAGCATTTCATGTAACACCGCACAGAATTAAAGTGGGAAACCGATCCACGACGTCCCCCTAACTGCAGCATGTACATCATTAATGGCACATAATTAAGGAGGGGTCCGGTCGGTCTCAGGTCTCAGTTGACAACGGCTCACAAACAGCATTTGCAGGCCAATATAACCGCCAGCTTACAGTGGCTAAACCTGTTCATTAAGAGAAAGACAAAGGAGACCTAATTTGGCTCCTGTGCTAGGATAGGCGGCAAAAGGAAGGGGGGCAGTCATGCGTTTCCAAGTCTCAGATGTCCCTGTAGCCTTGAGGGCTCCCCACAGCTATGCGACAGGAAGAAGCGGGAAGGAAAGGAGGAAAACCAGGTGTAGATTCAGGCCACGGGAGAAATAGGGAAGGGACAAGGAGAGACCAGGGAGACGGGTCTGCCCAAGCCTCCCCAAGGCTGCCTCCCCAAGGCACAGCCTGCCCTCCCCAAGGCCGGGGCTCAGGTCAAAGAAAGAACTAACGAAAGAAAACTTCTTGGCAGAGGGGCCTGAGAGAGTTCCGCTTTGGAGACTCCACCCAGAAAAGCCCAACCGTAGCCTGGGTCCCCCCTCTTTAATCTATCAGAAGAGGTCTGTTTCAGTTGTCTGTTGCCATCTCACAAACCACCCAAAACTACGTGGCTTAAAACAGCAACGGCTTGGGGGCACCTGGGTGGCTCAGTCGGTTAAGCACCTGACCCTTGATTTCAGCTCAGGTCATGATCTCACGGTTCGTGAGTTTGAGCCCCACATCCAGCTCTGTGCTGGCAGCATTCTCTCTCTTTCTGCTGGGCATTCTTTCTCTTTCTCCCTCTCTCTCTCTCTCTCTCTCTCTCTCTGCCCCTCCCCTGCTCATGCTGTCTCTGTCTCTCTGAAAATAAATAAATTTAATTTAAAAAATTATTTAAAAAAAAAAAAAGCAACGGCCTGTCCTTCTTCCTGGTTCTGTGGGTAGACAGGGTTCTGCTCCAGGCACTGTGGCAGTGGTCACCTCTGTGGCTGCACCCAGATGGGAGCTTGGCTGCGCTGGAATTCTAGATGGCCTGTCATCACACACGGCGCCTCTCCATGCAGCGTCTCATCATGCAGTGGTCTGTCATCACACACGGCGCCTCTCCATGATGAATGCAGTGGTCTCCCCGGGCCTCTTTACAGCCCGAAGCCAACTTCTAAGCCAACTTGACTTCCAAGCCCCAAAGTCAAGAGCTTCCCTATCCTCGGCTTGCTTTGTGTACCAGTGTCCCATTGGCCAGAATAAGTCACATGACCAAGCCCAGGGACAATGTGGGAGGGGCCATCCAACGGTGCGTGCCAAGATCCATGGTTTACTGCAGCACTCCAGCGAAGCACGCGTGCACAAGCCTTCTCAGATCAAAGCCCCGTTCAGAGGCCTCCCCTCTTATTTCCGCTGAGGCCTGTGGAATGGACCTAACAGCCATGTGGCCGAAACGGTCAGATTCAAGGTTTGCTCCCACACACCCCCCCCCACACACACACAGACACACACGCACAGGCATACACACGTCTCCGATGGTCTTCACTTTGGGAATGGTACCACAATCCATTCCATTGTGCACGGTAGAAACCTGAGATTTCTCCTTGAACTTCTCCCCTCCTTCTCGCCCCTACCTGGAGTCCATCACCAAATCCTGTCCATTTTGAACCCCGAATAGCTCCTGATCTGGTCACTTCTCACTAACTCCAGGCAGTTCTCCAGACAACCACAACGGCCTCCTAACTGGTCACCCCAAGGCACTGACTGTGCTGTAGCCAGAATGCACTTTGTGAAACACAAACCAGATCACGCCATGCCTGCCTGCCTCTCTCCCACTCTTGGTCCCTTCAAAGTCTTCCCGTCACTCAAGATAAGCGCCAAGGCCTTTGCATCACCTGCAGGGCCCTGGATGTTCTGGCTCCCCCCCCCCCCCCCCCCCCCCCCCCCCCCCCCCCCCCCCCCCCCCCCCCCCGCCACTCAGTCGCTCTCTTCCTGGCTCTCAGCCACGCTGGCCTCCTCAGACATACCCATGTTCCCTCCCGCCACACAGCCGTGGCACTCCCCACATGGTCACTCCCAACCCCACAATCAAGTCTCAAGTATCCCTCGCTCAGGAAATCGCTCCCTGGCCTCCCAAACCAGCTGAAATCCCACTCACATGCTTTCTCCTTCCCTTAACCCCAGTTGTTCTTTACATCTGTGCGTATTAGTTACTAGAATTCGAGTCCCACGAGCACAGGAGCTGAGTTTGGCTTTGGTTACCTGGCATGGGTAATGTTAACAATAACTATTTATTGAACACTTACTATTTGCCAAGCACTATTTAGGTATGCAGCAGTAAACAAGACGAGGTCCCTGTCCTCACAGAGCTTCCAACCCGGTTGGGGAAGGAGGAGGGGAAAAAAAAAAAACCCACAAATATGCATACACGTTGCAATGCCTATTAGGGATACATACCAGGAAGAAAATTAGCAGAGTAAGGAGACAGAGGGGGACAGAGGAGATGCGGTTTTAGGGAAGATATCAGAACAGCTCTCTCTGAAGAGGTGACATTTGAGCAGAGAAGGGAGTAAAGTCTGGGAACAAGACATGGGACTATCTGGAAAGAAGTTCCAGGCAGAAGAAAGAGCAAATACAAGGACCCTGAGGATGAAGGGTGTTCAACACGTATGAAGAGTAGTCAAGAGGCCAGACTGAGGGGAGGATGGTAAAAAATGAGGCTGGAGGGGCGCCTGAGTGGCTCAGCCAGTTACGTGTCTGACTTTGGCTCGGGTCACGACCTCGCGGCCCGGGTCACGACCTCGCGGCTCGTGGGTTCAAGTCCCACATCAGGCTCATCAGGCAGAGTCAACTTTGGATCCTCTGTTCCCCTCTCTCTGCCCCTCCCCAGCTCGCACTCTCTCTCAAAAATAAACAAATATTTGTTTTCTTTAATTTTTAAGGAGGCTGGAGAAGTAGCCACGAGCCTTGCAAGCCACCACGAGTGTATTGGTTTCCGAGGGCTGCTCGAACAAACACCACAGACTAGGTGGCTTAATGTAAGAGGATTTCATTCTCTCACAGTTCAGGAAACCAGAACTCCAAAAGCAAGGCGTCAGTAGGGTTGGTCCTTAGGGGCTCTAGGGAGGATCTGCTCCGTTTGTCTCTCGCTTCTAGAGATTGCCAGTGGCTCGTGGTGTTCCTTGGCTCATACGCACCTCCCCCAACCCCCCCCCCCACCCGCCAGTCTCTGTCCGCCTTTCTTCTGTATTAGGAGGCTCTTCTGTTCTTATAAGGACATCAGTCATACTGGATGAAGGGCCCACCCCACTCCACCGAGGCCTCACCTTAACTTTACCAATTACATCCGGCAACGACCCTGCTTTCAAAGAAGTTCTCACCCTGAGGTTCAGGGAAGGACATCAATTTGGGGAGGACGCCATTCAACCTAGTACAAGTAGGACTTGGGGTTTTAGTCAAAGCGTGTGACAGCAACGAAGGAACAAAGGAGCAGGCAAACGCACGAGGGCAGGAGTAAGCGGTAAACCACCCCGTCACCCGCCGAGGCCACCAGCTGGGCCTTTGTGAGTCACCTACGGACACCACACCGCTCTGTGAAGAAGAAAGGCTTCTGCTACGTTGGCTCTCTGACCTCCCCCTCGGAATGGATATTCAAACTATCCTAGTTTTTCAGAACCTTCCAGAAAGCGGGAAATGTCTGCTTTCCCGAGTCAAAAGGCAACAACGTTCACAGTGGTGAGCTTTCGGATTCCACGGAGGGGGATTTGGGGAGCACACGGTATTTCTGACGGGGGGGCCTCCTCCCCCGCCTTGTCCCTCGCACCCCCAAAGTCAGTTCTCCCAGCGCTCGGTGTTTTTTTTTTTTCTTTTCTAATTAGACCCGACTTCGGGTCCATCCAACATAATGACAAGTTCCCAGAAAGGGCCAATCTTCTTTCCCCCGCTCAGCCCTCATTATAAGTCTCAGCTGATAAGCTGCTGAGGCCTGACACTGCACATTTATTTCGAATTGCAAACACCTGTGCACTAGAAAACCAGGCCAGCAGAAAGCCTTCCTCCTCGCCCCCGCCCCCTCCCGGCGGCCTCCACTCTCGGGGGCGGCCTGTCCTCCTGTCCCCCTCGCAGCCCGAGCGGGAAGCCAGAAGTCACAGTGATTCGTGCCCCTCATGACGGCCAGCCTCCCCCACCCCCGCACCTGGGACGACCTCATTCAGCTTCCCTGTCAGTTCAGTCCCGTCCCCTGCCAGGGCGCCGTCGCACCAAGGGTTAAAGAAATAATTATTGTGGGGCCAGGAGACTTGGTAAATAGCGTTAGCCTAAGGAGGGAGCAGATTTCCCGAGCCCAGCTGAGAAATATAATTAAGTTGTAATATTTTGTCAGGGCTTTTTCCTCCTCCTTACTGTTTATCAGTGTTAAGAGACAATTTATACGTTGCAATTCTCTGGGATGGCGAGTGTACCTCACAGCAGGCAGGTAAGATTAAACTGTCTGTCACAAGGCACTGCCCTTCCCGTTTTGCCACATAGACACAGCTGGGGACAGGAGAGCCTCCGGCGCTGGAGAATCTGCCGACTTCCAACTCCAGCAACCGGAGTGGGCCCCACCATCGCCTCCTCTGCCATCACTATGGTCTGGAAACCGGAATCAGGATCCCCGACCCACCCCCCACCCCCAAACACACACACACACACACACACACACACACACACACGCACACGCACGCGCGCGCGCGCAATCGCCACCTTACACACTGGGAGGGAGCAGCCTGTGGTCCCTCTTCACAGAGTGAGATCTCTTAACTTTACTCCCAAGAGTCTCCGGTTCCCCAACAAGTCAAAAGTGAGGCCCATGGGGGGCGGGGGGAACCCCCTTCCCATAGGGAAATCTGTGACTAAGCTGAAGGCACCATGATTAATTCATTTCCTCACACGACCTCATGTGAGGAACACACTCAGATGAGAGAGCGCATCTCAGAGGGGACACATTTAGCCTGTGTCAAAATCCAGTCAGCCTTGGGTTTCTGTCGTAAAGGGTTTCATCACATCGAATAACTGAAAATCTGTCGACTCTCCTGATCTCCCTAGGTCTCATTCACTTCAAATTGAACGCTTGTGTCCACAAAAAGACTTGTACATGAATGTTGATGACAGCTTTATTCAAAACAGCCAAAAGCTAGAAACAGCCCAAGTGCCCATCAGCAGAAGAAGGGATAGACACACCGATACTCACACGATGGAATACTGTCCATCAGTGAAACGGGACAGGATACGGATACATGCAGCATCGATGGTCTCACAGATGTTGTGTTGAGTGAAAGACCAAAAACATATTCGATACCATTTCTCTGAAGCGTGAGATCAGCCAAAACCGATTTTGGTAACAAGTCAGAATAGTGGTTATCTACGGCAGAGGGTGACAGGGGTGGGGAAGATTGACTAGAAGGGCGTTTTCTGGGATGACGGAAATGTTCTGGTGGCCGCATGGGTATCTACACTTGCAAAAAAGTCATCCCGTTGTCCTCTTAAGATTTGTTCGTTTTACCATATGCAAATTGAATCTCAATAAAGAACTTCTAAAATTCAAGCATGATGTCATTTAATTTAAAATATATCCTCCCCTCCAACCTACCAAACTGTCCCAAGCCTCCAGCAGTCTGCTCAAAATAAATTCTCTCAACACCCTGGGACTGTTGGCTCTTCTACCAGACTGTGAACTCCCAGCTCTTTATGGGGACCTCAGAAGTTTGCTGGACGGATGGACAGGTGCACGAGCGCATTACGACCTCTAACACACGGAAAGAGAATGAGCTGTCCCACAAAGCTCTAACGCTCTCCCAGAAGAGAGACCAGATCTGTGTCCATTCAACTAGCCACAACACGCAGCTGGGAGATGACCAGCCAGAGTCAGGCTAGGTGATCAAAGGGCAGACTTAGGTTAATGGGTCCATGTTTAGAAGACACAGGAGGGTCAGTAATGTATCTTGCAGATAGAGAGGGCATTTTAATACTGAAAATCGAAGGAAGCCACCCCATACCATTCACATAGAGTCTCATTCAGGGTAACTTACTGACCGGGGGGATCGGGCAGATGGACTGACGATCCAGGGTCCTAAGCAGCTCTACTGAGTAGCTCTCCTGATGCCCCTTTCCTCTGCCCATCCTCTGCGGCTACGCAAACCTTAACCCCCAGCTTTTATGGAGTGAGGGGCATGGTGGTGAGATCACAAGCTAGGTAGTTACCTAAAGTGGTACCACCTGTGCGCCAAAGGCGCTCTACTAGTTATCTAGAATGATTCCACCTGTGTGCCGGAGGGGAGCCCAAGATGGAGGGCGGAAGACGGAGTCAGTGTTGTTAGCACTCCTACAGTCCACAAGGTGATGAAACCATAACTCGCTTCATTCATCTGAGCCACCAGGAAACCGCGTCTATAAGCTGTGATGACAGAAACGCACCAACTTGAAAAATCCAGACTTGGTCCGGAAACAACTTGCATGCATCTCAAAAATCGTTACTGCTGCCTAGTTCAAGATTTTCTTACTTGCTAAATGGCTACAAGGAGCAGGAAGTGCACCAAATTAGCTAAGGAGATAGCAGGCTGGGAAAGCAACTTTCATAGGCAATTCATGTCTGAGCATCTAGCAAATGCAGTTTATCTTTGGGTCTCCATCGTTGGGAGTATCTTGTTTAGGCTGAAAATTGCCCAGGTCAGATCCACGTTTTTGCTTTGTACCAGATTTGGAGTCTTTATCCTTTTAACTCTGAATATATGCACAGGATTCTTTCCTCTGAGGAACAGGAAAAAAAAGTCTTGGCTATAAAATGTATTCTTCATTACTTTACAGAAGGAGAGAGAGACAGAGATCCCAAGGGAAGGGGCAAAGGGGAGACTACTCCCTTGCTTTAAACAGGGGTTCTTTTAACCTTCCACAGTGGAGTTGAGACGGAACAAAGTTTACACATGTGGAAATGTTAACAGATCTTAGTTAATTGTTTAAAGTGCTGAGGTAATACAAAGATAAAATAAAAAATATTTTATTTTTTTAATGTTTAGTTTTTGAGAGACAGAGAGAGACCGAGCGTGAGCCAGGGAGGGGCAGAGAGAGGGAGACACAGAATCCGAAGCGGGCTCCAGGCTCTGAGCTGTCAGCACAGAGCCCGACACGGGGCTCGAACTCACAAACCCTTGAGATCATGACCTCAGCTGAAGTCAGACGCTCAACCAACTGAGCCACCCAGGTGCCCCGAAAAATATTTTATTTTTTACAGATTAATTCTGAACCAAATTGGCCACCCATTTCTTTTTAAGTACTGGGCCTCTGATATTTTGGACACAACCGGCTAGGCTTTCAGAAATGAAGATGATGTTGATCTTTAAGGCAACTAAGCTGTGCAGCCATAATGGATTCTATAGCTTCCAGAGGCCTGACCCTGGTGAGCCACTGCCTGTGTTGACAAAGCTACCCTATGCAGGGTACTATCCTCAGACAGCCAGGACTGCCGGCCTGCAAGGACGGAAGTCAGTCAGGCGACTGATGTTAGCGATCCCCATTGACAAGCCCCCGCATGCACACACACATGCCCTCGGCACTCCTGCCCAGCCCCCGTCCCATCACCAGGAACCAGAAAGCTCCCACCAAGAGCTCCCACCAACCCTTGGTCTGGACACCCCACAGACAGCTTAGGTAAGACCTCTGAAGTGTGCATCCCTCCATCCGTAGACCCAGTTTCCCACACAGCCTTCCTGCCCGGGACCCAGAGAACATCTGGTGGGGGGGCCGCTGGTGACACAGGCCTCTCCCGTTGCTTTTTCCCCATTTTGCAAGCTTCTGACAGGCACAGCTGCAGAGTGCCTGCTTGGCCTGCTTCACTCTTGTCTACTTTAGAAACAAATCCCACCCTCTGCCATTTGTCGGATTCCCACAGGGGATATGAAGGTGTGGCCCACAATTGGCGCCTGAGGCAACTATGGGTTTGCCTGCAGCAGCTGGGTTGGCGAAGGAACAGAGCCAAACTGGACGTTGGGGCCAGCCAGTCTGGCTCCGGGTAGAGCCGCTCCCCTTTGCAATGAGCTGAGCAGTCAGGACGCCACAGGAGAACTGGCCCCGTGCAGCAGGGACAACAGGAAGGGAAACACCAGGTGGCCCCCATGAGAACAGAAGCCCAGCCTCAAAGACGGCGAGTGGCAAGACCCGCTCCAGATCGTGGGTCCTGACGCCGGGACTTTAGCTCTGGCACTCACTGGCCGGGTCACACGTAGGAGACTGTGCTGCTTTGGGCCTCAGTTGACCCGTCTGTAGAGTACAGACAATAATGGTCCCAACCATGGGCTTGTCTTGAGGGCTCAAGGGGTAATGTGTGGAAGGCCCAGAGCATCACGCTTAGTGCGTGATAAGTACTCAGAAGTACATCACAGATTCACGCAAAGATAAAAATGGGCTTCGACAGGATTTGCAGGGCTGCTGTGAGCCCAGAACTACCACATATCAGCTACTGATATGGTTTCCCAGAGAAAAGGCATCCTTCCCATCTGTGGGCTCTTCTGTTCGCACTTTCTGAGGGCAGCAAGTTGGACCCTCCTCGGGCTCAGAGCTGGGTCAGGATGTCCGGGGTCATCACTAGCAACATCTCTTGGGAACAGGGAGGAGGGAGACGTGGGGAACTGCTGTTAACCACCCTACTACCCGCCATCACCACATTCTCACTCAGAACCACCTACTGGCCTGCCATTCAGGGCTCAAGACTCCCCTCCTGGAGAAAGCCCCAGGTTCAGGCCTGCCCTCGGATGCCGGGCCAGCCTCCTCGGTGGCGTTCTCTGCCTGCCCCTGCCCCACCACCAGCCCACCCTTGGGGCCTCGTACACGCGCAGCCCAGGGAAGTGATGCCTCTATAGGCAGGACACCTGACAGTTTCCAAGCCCTCAGTCAGCGCCCTTTGATGGGATCGATTCTGTTTTAATTCAAAATGGAGCAGAGAGAGCCATGAAATCCCCCCAGCCCACCTCTTTCTTCTGCACAAGGGTCCTACCGGGAAAAGCGGGTCTTGTTCTCAACCTGAAAAGATCTAGTGTCGGATCCTGGAAGCTCACGGGCCTGAGAAGATCTGAAGATGGCAAGAGGGAGAGAAATGGTGGCACACGGCAGGTTTGCGGTGGGAAACCAAGTCTGGAGTGTGAAGCAGAACAGGAAAAGGAACTGGGGGGGAGGGGGCTCGGGAGGGGGGGGACAGGGAGGGTGAGAAGTCTAGGGGCCCAGGACCGGCCAGGGAAGGGAGACAGGAAGATAAACGTTAGATGGAAAAGCCCGAATCTCCATCTCACATTCCTTGTCTGAAAAGTGGGGTGCTGGCCCGCCGCCCCATCCTGATCTTGGCAGGGAGCACTTCCGAAGCAAGCCATTCCACAGGGGGGGCTGTAACACTGACCGCCCGTCGCCAGGCCTCCTCCCAGCTCCCTCCTCTCTTAATCACCTAAAGCAGGGTCGTTTTGTTTCCCAGAAAAGCCCCTTCTGAGTGCTCTCAGTGTTCAAGGATTGATGGCATGCCTTCAGGTTTTCATCCGTAAAGGAACATTTGTGAACGGCAGATAACATAAAAAGGGGAAATCCTGAAGGCAGAGATTAAGAGGGAATAAAGGGAGGTGAGTGAGTGAAACAGCTCCTCAGTCCTAGTTTCTTCAACTAACATTTGGGTGGTTGAAACCTCCCCCAAATGCCCAGAACACTTGTTCCTTAGGATCCACACACTTATGCCCCCTACAACCCGGGAAGTGGCACCCCGTGCAGAGGGTGCTGGAACGTGCCAGAAGGTGCTGGAAGGTGGGCGCAGCCCCTGTTGACTGCAGGGCACCAAGATGCCTGGAGGATCCTCAAGCTTTTCGCTTCCCATCTTCATGATCCTGCTTAACGGAATTATCCAGGCGCACCCCACGCCGCGTCCGCACCTTCATCCTCAGAGCCCGTCACTGGGTACACACCTCTGAGCTCAGGGAGTTCTCGTGCACCGTTTTGGAAAAGGGGGCTCGTGAATTCAATTTCACACGCCCCAACAGGGTACCGATGTAACAGGTGTGGTTATCTAGTTAACCCAGCAACTTACAGCCCGTCTCTGTTATGACTGCAGAAGCGTTGCAAAGAGCAGAGACGGTGAACAACCACGTAATCTGAAAACACAGCAGAAGGGGGGCAAAGGGAGAGAGACACACATCGCAGTCCGGAGGCATTTGGTGCAAACCTGAGTGCCGTTCCTCACAACGTCTCCGGAGCGACGCTACCAGGGCTGGTGCTGAACCGCCAAACGAGACAAGCCCCATTGCACTCATGCCGTAGGTGATGGATTGGGTACACCTGCAAGTCCTCATTTACGTCTCAAAATCTTCCTCAAAAATTAGTGGTTTTCCATTTCTTGGCATCGATTAATAATGACTTCATTCTCAAAAAAAAAAAAAAAAAAAAGGCACACAGCGTGATGAAACACTTCCTTTTTTAAGAGACAAAAAGTGTTAAACCTCAGTCCTCCAGAAACAGCCTGTGAAAGCCCAAGATAAACCCAGTGTTAACATCTAGGAAAGATGGCACCCGGCTGGCTCAGTCAGTGGAGTGATCCCCGGGGCGTGAGTTTGAGCCCTATGTTGGGCGTACAGCCTACTTAATTAAAAAAAAAAAAAAAAATGTTTGTCTGTTTGTTTGTTTTTCAAATCCAGGTAGGAAAGGCTCTCTCAAATCCCGTGGGCTCTTACTTGATGCAGGATTTTAACCACCATAGCTATTATGCCTTCTTAGACTAGATTATAGCAGACAGACTGGAGGGTCCTTGTAAAGGCAGGGACAGATACAATAGATACACGGAAGGGAGGGTGCATTACACATGCTGCATCACGATAGTCATAATAATGACCTTAGGTCAGCACAAACAGGGTGAATTTAAATAAGCTGAGACAGAGGCAAGTGGGGAATAGAGACGAACGAGGTTGGTCATGAACTGGTCACCATCGTTGAGACTGGCTGTTGGGTCCATAGGTTTTATTCCAGGATCCTCTCACTTTTGTATATGCTTGCAATTTTCCATAATAAAGAAAGATATTTTAAGGCTGCATTGATCTTAGAGTACTCTACTTGGAAAAGGTGGAAATCACATCATGCATTTTAAAACCCATTTCTTTCCAAAACAATGCAGCTAAAATGTGAAATATGAAGGTACTTTAAAGGATGTACTCTAGAAAATACACATGTATCTAAAAATACCTCATTTCTTGGCAGTAATCTCTTTATGTGGGAGGGGGAGAGAAGCGAATGTGTGTGTCACACTCTCTCTTTCCCTCTGCCAGATCCCCAATCTGTTCTTTCTGCACTGATAACCCCTCTCTCTCCGCGTGACCATGTCCGGTGAAGAAGCTGGGCTTGTGCCAGATCCCGCCTGAGAGAGACACGGCGCCCGTCGCCCCAGGCTGCTCACAGGTGCCTGAAACCAGGATTTCTATCTGCTGCTGGGCGCCCGGGTAGCCTAGCGAGGGCCAAGCTGGATTCAGTTTCCGAGGTTCGGGCTCAGGCTCGTATGCATCACCACCGGCCTCCTCCCGGAGCCTGAAGGGTGTCACCTTCCCCCCTGGGGGTTGGCCATTCCAGAACATCCGTGCTGGAGAGAGCAGTGCCCTCTGTGAGACCAAAAAGAAATTGGGTTTTCAGGAAATACAGGCAACCCACTCTGAGGAGGGGGGCATCCAGTCATTCATTCCAAAACACATTAATTTATTCTTCGTTTGTTCACATCAATGCTGTGTCGATGGTTTGATCTCAACAGCCCAGGGCTGAGGAGAGCAGCCAGGCTTGGCATTCCAGGGGGTGCCCTACGGTGGCTCCACATTATTTCCTGTTTGTGAACACTTCGAGCTGGCAGCCTTCTCTGTGTGCTACTGTCAAGGACCATTTGAGGTCATTATTCTTGAGGAAACAGGGCATCAAGATGGCTAACGACTTACGGACAGTCACTCAAGGCAGTAGCGGCCGTCCACTACTTTTACAGCAGCCCCCGTCCCACCAAATGGCACCAGCTGCCAGTCTATTACTCACAACGAACCTGGGCCCTAGCCCAGAAGTGCCCTTTCCACCGCCCCCACATCCAATACGGTCCATCTGAATTCCTAAATATCTCCCAGATCCATCCAACACTCCGCTTCCGTTTGCCATAACGCATCCGCTCTCGTTTCCTTAGGCTTAGCGGTACCCGTGAGGAAGTTCAAAACGAGGCCAAGGAAGGCAGGAAGCGTCTCTGCACCCCGGAAGGAAGACGTGCCGTCCTTGCAGGAGGCACTTGGCGTCATGGGATGTCAAATTGTCCCTGTGTCTCAGCATCTGGCTCGACCCATCCCCCAGATACGGAGCCAGTTGGGCCCAGAATTCACGAGGAGCATTCGCTTGCGGGGTTGTCCCTGAAAGCCACTCAAAGTGGGGAGCAGAAAGTCAGAAGTTCGATCCAAAGGAGAATGGGAAGGGAGTCGGGGGACCCAGGTAAGAACTTCTCAAAGGGTTGCTAGGAGAAAAAGCTAATGGGTGCATCTCCCAGGAAGATAGGCTGGCTTCGTGTGAAACTCATTCTAACCCTTAAGAGACTCAAAGAGGAGGCAAAAGCAGATTTTGGCCATGGTGTTCTTCCAAATTGGACTTAAAAGGCCTTTAGCTGGAACACGCCATCGTCATTTCTCCAAGGCCCCACCACACCTGCAGCATGGCATGTGGCCCAGGCCACATATTTCTGCCACTTTCTGAACCCTCAGGGAGTTGAAGTGTTTCACCCTCGTGACCTGAGCATAGATGGCAGCAGAAAGCGTCAGGGGAGCATCCCATACAGCTTTTCTTCCTGGAGCCCGAGGTGCCCACACAGAGGCCACCACGTGGACAGGGGCAGTTCGCCCACCAACCGTGCTCCAGCCTGGGCTTCCTTGCCACCGAGGGCAGAGCAGCCCAAGTGAAAGGGCAACTGAGGATTCTGGCTGCAACCGACCACCCCCGGGCTCGCTCCACAGGAGATGCCACTACCAGCGGCCCTCACGGGGCAGGAGGCCATGGTCAAGTCCTCCCCATCCCAAATGGAGTCCCTCACACCCTGTGAGCCTCTTGCATTTCCGTCTCCCAACTTTATAAAGAATGGGGCTCTATCCAATTATGTTTTTGTTTTTGAAACCCTTTTCAGAAATCTCAACTATCCAGAAGTCCTGATAAAACAAACCTATTCCTGGTGGCCCTGGAGGAGTTAGCGACGCCTCGGCAGGCAGAAGTGTGGCTATCTAGGAAGCCCGGAGGAACCATCACGGACTTGAGCACCAGAAGGAGGATTTCATATCATCCATAATGAAACTGAAGTCAAGGACAGTTAAGTGACTTTCGCAAGGTCACGCATCTTTTTTACAGCAGACCAGAACTAGAGAGTATGTCTTCTTATGGAACAAGCCTGGAGCTCTCTCCCCAGGCATCACGTTCTCGTCCTAGCTTTAACAGCACGCTCACCTCTCAAGGAGGGTCATAGCTTTGCATGGATGGTCTGAGACAGGCACAGAAGTATGAGTCTAACTAATGATAGCATAACTGTGCATAAGTGAATCATGCTCTGTTAAGAATGTTAAAAGGACAGGAAAATTATTTGGCGAATTATGCATGATCATCATATGTCATCATACTTTCCAAGGAAAGTTAGTTCCAAAAATATCCACCTATAATTATTTGGCAAGTTATTTGCAAATTATACATAATGGTCATATGTCATCATACTTTCCAAGGAAAGTTATTTCCAAAAATATCCACCTATGATTTCAATTACATGCAACTTGCACAGGTAAAATGATAAAGCTTTATGCCAGCCGTATGAATTAGCATAGGCCCCCCCGGCCTGGAAGAAATTAAGCAAATTTAAAAACAATCAGTTTCTCAAAAGAATGCATTCAGGTAAAAACAAACAAATAACAACTCCCTCATACCCTGCAATGGACTGTATGCAAAAATAGTCATGAATTTCAAAAAAATAGTCACAAATTCTTTGCTATATGATTTCGAGTTTCCTCCCATGAAGAGGTGGTACCTTCTGTCCCCCTCCTCGAATCTGGACTTGTCTCGAAATTGGTTTTGGCCAACAGGACATTGACAACCAGCATTAGGTAAGCAGAAGCTTGAAAAGACTTGCACGTTGGGGCTTGCCCTCGTGCTTCACAAGGAACCTAGTGGCCACACCACCATATGAATGAGCCCAAGCAAACATCCTGGAATATAAGAACCCACATGCCCCAGCTGACAGCCGGCCAACTCACTCAGCCCGTGTGAGTGAGCCCATGCTAAATCCGTCTCAAGCCAACCCACTAACTGCCCACACACTATGCGAAAGCCCAGCTGAGATCAGTCATACGGTCCCACATCAGGAGCATCAGGAGCCATTAAATTTTGAGATGGTTCGTTGCCAGATTCATTCTCCAGCATTACGATACCCTCATGTTATCAAAGCCCAATAACGTCATGAATATGTTTCACTTTGTTGCAGGGAAGCAAAATCTCTGTTGAGTGGGCCAGCAAAAATTTGGATGTGGGACTGATAAATAATTTCTTGAGTTTTCTCCCACATCAGCCCAAGGAGCCCCATGGCAGAAGGCCTCCCGTTTATTTTTGTTTGCTGATAACAATGACTGCACTGTGGCTGAACCCTCAATGTGAGTATCAGAAATCAGTAATCAATATCAGAGTTAATCTGATGTCCCCCTGGGGATCCCGAACCGGAACAAAAGCAACAGAGATCAGATTACACGCTACCCCCCGCTTGGTGTCTGTTTTCTCCAGCTCTGTCCCTTATGCGCTGAGCCTATCAAGCCACAGGATGGGCTGTGCTCTCCTTGGAGTTTCAAATCCCAGATGTGCCAACCATGGCAACAACAGCTGTTCACTTGATCTGTTAGGAACCACGCTCTTTCATTGTCCTCGGTTAACCATTCACGCCTGCGTTCATCTGTTTGCTCCTTTTTTCTTTCATTGCTATCACACACTTAGAATAAAACTTGAAGCTCTCCTCACGGCATTCGAGGCTTCTGGCTACTTCTCCAGCCTCATTTCTTAGCACCCTCCCCTCAGTCTGTCCTCTGGACTGCTCTTCATATGCACCAAACATCCTTGGACCTCAGGCCTTTGCACTTGCTAGGATGATTTCTCTGCCCCATGTGTTTCCTGCCACCCCCGCCCCCCAGCAGACCAGCCTGGGCTTGCTTACATGCTGCCTCATAGACTCTACCTCTTGACGGAACAGGTGTCAAGGTCACAGAGGAAAGAGGTGGGCAAGGGAGCAAGGGAGGGAGAAGAACTATGGCCATCTTTGTAACCTATCACATTAGCTTCGCTTTGCTTTCCCACAAGGAGGCCAATAAGAAATCTCCCAGGGTGGGAGATGGGCTTTTCTTTACAGGTCTTCTAACGTCTTTCGGATTTGGAACCCATTGGGCAATAAATAAACAATTTCAACCAAATCTTGTTTGAAATGCCTAGGAAGAAGGTGGAAGAACTTTTAGCTAAAGAAAATCTGAGGGTTCGTGATCCCTGTACCAGGAGAGACAGATAACCACATGTTGGCTGGGTCTGTGTTCCCAACGGTCCAGTGTGTTAACGTCTTTGTATGTTGGTTCTTCCTAAAATTCGGTGTGTCCTTAAAGTGTGAGGTGGCTGCAGGGTCACCCCAGGGGGGGGGGGGGGGGGGGGGGGGGCTTGGGTGATGCTCTGCACGTGTGCTCTGAGATCACACTTTGTGGTTTCAGATGCTGCTGGTACCATGTCCGTACATCCTCAGGCAACCCGGATTCATTCTATTTACGTCCCGGCTTCGTCCTCCGTAAAATGAAGATAATAGCATCTATGCTGCAGGGTTTGGGCAAGAATTCGAGGAAATATATATACAGAATCTATATTAGCACATAGCATAACAGGTGCAACAGGTGGTGACTATCACCAGAAGTAGAAACTTGTGTTCCCTTTCTGCAAACCCTTTCCTACCTTGCTTTCGGAACAAGCCCTTTCAGATCAGATCACCGGCTAGTGCTCCCACAGGCATCCCCGCTTGTCAACCCTTCAAAAAGACATGACAATCTTATTGGTTATGATTTTCCAAAACCCAGGTCTACTTAAGGTAAACGATGCCAGCATTAATCACTGCCACTCAGAAAGCAAAGCTATCTCCCCATCCATTAAATACGCCATCAAAAGACAGTGGGCATTTTTTTTTTTTTATATGCCTCTGGATGAGTCAGGCCTTCAGTAACCCACAGAGAAGTAACCTCTTTCCAAGTGAAGTGTGGGGTTTGGAGGAAATTCAGAAATTGGATGGCTAATAAGAGAACCGTATGAAGCCGCTGGCTCCGAGTGGGGTGGGGGTGGGGGGTGGCTCCTGTTAACCCCAGAGAAATGAGACTCAGGTAGACAAGATGCCTCCTGGGATTTGGATGGATAACTGGGACGGATCAAGTGGATTATCAAGGCTTTAACTAGGCTGATTGCGTCCTTACCAGCTTAATCACAAAGGCACTTCTCCGGAAGGAGAGGGCTCCACCCTTGCTGGGAGCTTAGAAACAAAGCTTCGGGAACCCAACCAGCGGGGTCAACATGGCCCCGGGAAGCCAAGCCGTGGCTAGCTGCACGGGGGGCCTGCCCGGCGGCTGAAGGCTGAAGACAATTGCTTTCCAAAGACAAGCGCCAGCTACACTTGCTCACACACACAGATTTATTACCCAAACATTGTCTGGAAGCAAAATTTTATGTCTTTGACAAAGAAAGAGCACTTTGAACTGGGGATTTACAACGACCGAGGAACAACAGAAAGATCCAGTCCTTTGCATCCAAGCAGTGCAGCAGTCTGAGAAATGATTATCACTGCATTCCTTGAGGGCATTCATCAGAATTACAATGAGAAACTGGAAACTTCCACTGTGGAAGGGCCAGGGCTGGCAGAAGGGTGAAGAGGGTTGAAGTGCTCCTCCAGATTTCTGGGCCATTCTCCCCTCCCAGCTAACCTGCGCTGTGACTCACCTGTACCGTTCTGTCTCCGGCATCCCACAACCCCCCAACCCTGACATCAAAAGCTAACCCTAGCAAATGATCTACTCCAGAGGATGGCTAACTTCCTGTAAAGGGCCAGCTAGCAAATATTTTAGGCTTTACAGGCCATGCAGTCTCTATTACAAAGATTCAGTTCTGCCACTGTCGTGCAAAAGTTACCGAAGACAATATGTAAGTAAACAGCATAATACTGAGGAGGCCACCTGTTGGGATGAGCACCGGGCGTTGTATGGAAACCAATTTGACAATAAATTATATTAAAAAATGTAAAACATAAATAAATAAACAGCATCATTACGTTCCGGGAACGCTTCTATCTAAGGACACAGAAATTTGGATTTCATATCATTTCCGTGTGTCATGAAATATTCTTCTTATTTGGATTTTTTTTCCCCCAACCATTTAAAAATGTAAAAACCATTCTTAGAAACAGGTTGGAAGGCAGAACATGGCCCTGGGTCACTGAGAATCCTGATCTAATCCATTCACGCGCCCTGCGGAGTAAACAACACTAAGGTTGAAAAGATTACCTCTCCCAGGGTGACTTACATGTAAGGGAGTCAGTGGAATCCATTCTTTCAGTAACTTTGAAATGGAGCACCTTCTAAGTGCCAAGTATCATGCCACACACTAGAGATATACTGGGTGGCCGCTCAGCAGCCTGGTCTCTGAATCCCTGCAGCTGAAGGCTTAGCGGGAAATGTCCCTAATGGTACTAGGTAAACGACATATCTGAGAGAGGGAGAGGCTATCTTGGCATGACCAGGAAGTTCCCCAGGGTGCCACACCCACACCCCTGTGCCCAAAATGGCCCTCTGACGAGCCCAAAGGCAGATCCGGTCGCGACACAGCCCTGACATGCCACGTCTTCTGGCTCCAGGATCCCCCGAACAAGCCACGTCTGCTTTCTCCCTGCACCGCTGTTAGATTCCAGGCTGGCTTTAACTGTATCTTAGAAAGACAGATGCTTTTTGTATGGGGGTTGGAATGCAGCAGAGAGGTGAAGGGACCAAGCCAGTGAAATAATCGAATGATATTAAAGCTCAAGCCACAGAGTTATGATGGGATTAACATCTGTTCCCAGGCAAATTTACCGGTGATAATTCAGAACTTTTCATTTTCAAAGCAACAAGACTCATTTACGCAGAGCGTTTGAAAATTCTGTTGTTCTATCTCCCCAGCCTGTGAAGGGCACAGAACGAAATCTGCACTTGCTTATTTTGTATCTAAGCAACTGTCAGATTCCATATCTACTAATAAGAAAGGGTATAATTATACCCTGATACTTTAATTAGTAGCAGATGCCTGTGTTTGGGAATAAAATGTAAGATTTTTAGAGGCCCAGAAGCTCAATCACATGCAAACTTCAGGTGCCTGATGTTCAGGCTTCTACTTCTTTCTGTTGATCAGCAAAGACACAGACGCCCAGACGGTGGCCTTTACCAGATTCGGCCACAGTGAGAAGGATGAGGGGTCTATTTACAGGCAATTTTCATATCACTGAATATCACTGTGTAACATGTGCAGACATTCTGTAGTGATTCTCCAGTTATGGTCATGTAACATCTTTATTTTTAATTCACGACTTCCTTCTACTCACAAAATCTACTCAAGTAATATACCCAAAAAGAGAGGAAAAGTCAGAACTTGGAAAATTAGGGCAGTCCACCATAAACCGTAGTTGGATTATAGTTTGGATAGCATCATCCAGAGGGTATTTTTGATCTTATCTATCACAGAAGGTATATTTCCTCAGGCCACACAAAAAAAAAAAAAGCCTTTATGTTTGCTAGCTTGGTTTATTTTCCCCTCTCAGAATTCAAGGCAAGTTCTTACAAATAAAAAAATAAACTTTGCTTCCTCAGGTCTGAAAGCACTATGTCTTGTATTGAGGCCTTTCAGGAAGGACAGAAGTGATCAAACACGTCCTTGGAATTGTTAGGATTACTGCTTACTCACTTCCACCTGGTAAATACAAAGACCCTAGGGCTTAAAAAATTGTCAGAATTCAAAAAAAAAGAAGAAGAAAGAGAAAGGGAAACTAACATAATGTAAAAAAGGAAGGAAGGAAGGGAGAGAGGGAGGGAAGGAAGGAAGACGGACAGAGAGAAGCCATCCTCCTGCACCTCCATTTTTGCCCACTTACCAGCAGGGTGATCTGGGCCATAAGCTGATCCATAAACTGGATGGATGAGCTGGTCACTGATCTGTAAACGGATAGAGACCGTGTTTCATGCTCCTTGTATTGCCCTGGTCCGGGGCACAGTGCCTGGCATAGAGTGGGCTCTCATTTAAGATTTGCTCAAATAAACCAAATGGAATTCTCTAGGCCTCGGTTTTTCCATCTGAACAAGACAGGAGACGGACAGGGCAATCCCCAACGTCCATTCTATATTCTACAGCCCTATTACCAATAGGCTTACAGACTTCTGCAGAAGTTAGCTGTCCAGCCAAGCCTACATTTTGACTAGAGATAGAGAATAACTAGAAAAAGTCCAGACCCTGAACTTAAACTCTGAAATCTCTAAGAATAATGGCTCTCCGCCCACCTGACATGACTCCAAGATGTTTGCAGATAGTCAGGAAAACATTACTGTCTCTTAAATGAATTTCAAAAAAAGTTCTCCCACTGGAACCACCTACTACAGGGCAAAAGAGGCCTGGCTCTACAGGGTGATCTCATAACGGGGAAATTTCAGGAAACTTCCTTTACCTCGTTTTCTTGGAAGCCAAGTTCACCAAGTCTAAAGATGGACTCCAGCCTCTCCAACATGGGAGTCACAGGGCTCCACCCTAGAGGTTAGTCCTAGGGAACCTATGGAGAATAAAGAAGAGAGAGCCTTAGGAGCCAAGATAATTCTGCATATTCTGTTCCCAGTCTGGGTTCAGCCAAACGGCTGGACACAGGAGGAAAACAGAGCTGTGATCTAAACACTTCTCCAAGCCCTGCCCTGTCCCCTTCAGAGCGGACAGGGTGTTTCCAGGGCCTCTGGGCAGCATGGCGGCATATCCTGCAAGCCCAGTGCATGGTGGGAAAGGATGCTCTCCTTCCTGACCGGCCCGCTTCGACTCACTCATGCTGCCGACGGCTGCCGCCACTTCCCCTGACCTCAGGGGGCAGAACGAAGTGGACTGGGAATTTTTACCCACACTTAATTCCCTTCAGCTTCACCATCCCAGCTGCTGAAATCCCTCCCCTGTGGGGAGACTGTGTGTGTTTAACATAGCTCAAGGCAAAAAAGAAGCAATTACTCCTGCCCAAATCTCTCATTCCACAAAACAGCCTTCCCGGACTTGCTGGTGAAATCTCGATTTCTTTAATATCATCCCCCCAATCTCCTTCCACGACCCAGCTGTGCTCGGCAACCCCCCCCCCACCCACACACACACACACACAGACACACACACCTTTATCATTTCATCTTGACCCTGGGCAGTGATGGAGCCTCGCCTGCTTCCTGCCAATGCCTGTCCATCCATTGCCATCTAGCGTCTACATGCTGTCAGGACTGCCTCACCCTCAGGCAGCTGCTGCGTGCATTTCCCGGGGCCACTGTGTTCCTTCCCCTGGAAATAGATACTCGGAGCGGGTTTGGCCTCGTCCGCCGCTTACAGGGGACATCCTGACCTGGGACACAGCAGCCTGCAGATTCTTGGCGTTGCGGCTGCCCGAGGCCCCGTGCTTGAGCCAGCTTTCTTGAGCTTTGAGTTTAGGAAGAACGGTGCCTCTCAAGACTTCGCGTGCATTCGAATCACAAGAGGATCTCGTGAAAATGCAGCCTCTGCCGCAGCAGGACCGGGGTGGGGCCTGAAAGTCTGCGTCCCTCGCAAGCTCCTGGGCACTGTCGATGCCTTGGTCCAGAGACCACCCTGGAGTATGGACGAGCTGGAGGGGCAGTGGAGACCCATCAGGCCAAGTCTCCGGAGGGGCCTCAGCTGTGTCCCGCGTTGCGCCGTGTCCCCCACGCCCAACCCGCAGTCCACAGGACCCCGCTCTAGCCTGCTCCGGTGACAGGGCGGCTCGCCCTGGTGGGCTGTATGAGGAGTGCTTCCGCGCTTGGGCTTGGGGGTTAAAACCTGCCTCCACCACTTACAGGGCGACCTGCAGAAGCTCTCCCGGCCTCGGTGTTCTCCCGTGTGAAACCAGGATGGTAACACTCCTCGGGGATAACTCAACAGGCAACGGTAGCAGCCCCGTGGCTGCTACTTAGTGTCTCCGTGTCATTCTCATTCACTGGCAGGAGAGCGCCAAGCTGTCCCGCTGCCCCTTGACGTTTACTTCGTTCCATGAAAGACGACAAGCGCTCGATCAGACAGGGGCTTCCAGAGGCCCAAAGAGCAGACCCTCGTAGTCGGGACGGTAGAGAGGAGGGAGGTGTGGACCAGACCAGCTGACCCCTGCCGCTGCCTTTCGGTGTCTGCTGAAGTTTCTGGAACGCGCCCGGCCGGTGGTAAGCGGCTCCCCGAGGGGAGGCAACGACACACAGCCCAGGGCAGGAGCTGTCGTCAGGATCGGGCCACGCACACGCGCCCCCACACCCTTCTACTTGGTGGCAATGGGCTTTTACTGCCGCACGACGGGCCTCGCTGCCCCCCCACTGGGCGCCAAGCAGTCCCCCGGCCCGGGGAGCTTCGTGCCCCCATGGTGAACAGCAGCAGGCTGGCACCGTGGGCAGTGGGTAGGCAATCCTGCCGGGTCCCCACGCTGGGGTCCCAGAGGGCTGACGGTGTGAGGGGTCGGGGGGCACAAGAGATATTTTGCTTATTCAAATGGTCATTTTGACTCGACCGACCTGTGTCAAAATTCCCACAAAGGGGAATCGAAATTACAGATGATTTTTAACAACGTTTCTCATTCCCGATTTCCACTTCTGCAGTCTGATAGCTAGAAAGTGTTTTCTGCCTGCTCAATCTCTTTGTTGTTTGAAGCCGTAATCGGCCATGAGAAGCAGCCAGAAGCTGAAGCTTTAGAAGCACTGAGAGGTGAATACATTTGCATTGTTCTAATTCTTCCCAAGGCCTTTCCATTCTGTTTTGCTATAGTTAAATGGCAAATAGATCAAATGATTTTTTTAAATGTTTTTAAAGGCATCAAATCTTTGGAGGGCCAGGAACATTTTACCATAAAACTCTAGAAAAGCCTTGGGGGGAAAATGACTTCAGGGTTACAAAGAGGACACTGAGGCAAGTCCTTCAAAGCAGTGGCGTCAGAACTTCTGTTCGAGGTAAGCTCAGAGCTGGCCAGTCTTGTCTCCATTCCAGAAGAGGTCGATGGGCGGTCTCCTACTGATGATCTGGTGGAGGCCTAGAACTTTCCCTTTATGTCCTCCCTGCCTGCTCCCCTGTCTGTGGAGCCGAAACGGTGTTGCTACTGACCCTAAGACCCCTTCCTCAACCTCACCGCCACGGACAGCCTTCTGAAGACATTGCCTGGAGGATGCTGTCCCTCCAAAAGCGGCCCCATCCTGAGGCTTGAAGGACAAGAGGCAGCTGCCAGTCCACGCAGGGAACAGCGAGGTCAGAGGGGCCCCGGTGCCCACCTCGTAGCCCTTCCGGGGACAGAAGAAGAAAAGAGGTCGCACAGGTTCACGCTGTGTCACAGGCAGGAGGCCACTGGGGCTGGCGCTGGAGAGAACGAACGGGGCAGCGGGAGGAGAGGAGGCCATGGAGACCAGACGTCAGATTATCCAGGGCCAGCTGGGAGGAGCAGGGATCGTCGGACCTGTCAGACACCAGCCATTTGCACGTGCTACAGTGGGTTGGTTACAAAAGGGCTCTGGAGGAAGGCTTCCCACTGACACCCCTAAGGCTCACTCCTTCAGAAATTTCCTTCTCAGGGAAGCCTTCGCTGACCACCCACCAACTCTTTATATCCACCTTTCCTCCTTGGTTCTTCCCTCTAGGCATTTATCATTACCCACCCTACTGTATTCAATGGTGTCTGTATTCTACATATATATTCTATGTGGGTCTCCTCTACCTTAAGAAAAGCTCCATGAGGGCCGACACTACTGATTCCTACGTGCCTAGAGCAGTGCTCAGCACATGGTAGATTCTCAATACGTTTGTGTGGAATGAATGAATAAATCACTGGGCTCACATCAAGCATAAACCCCCATCCGTATCAAACAGTCATGGAGCCTTCACCATCGGCAAAGCCTTGCGCTGGGCGCTGCAAGGAATTCAATGAGCAATAATGCCTGGCTCCTGTTTCAAAATACACTCAGGCTGGGGCGCCTGGGTGGCTCAGTCGGTTAAGCAACTGACTTCGGCTCAGGTCAGGATCTCACTGCTTGTGAGTTCGAGTCCCGCGTCGGGCTCTGTGCTGACGGCTCAGAGCCTGGAGCCTGCTTCGGATTCTGGGTCTCCCTCCCTCTCCACCCCTCCCCTGCTCACGCTCTGTCTCTCTCTGTCTCTCAAAAATAAATAAACGTTAAAAAAAAATTCAAAGTACACTCAGGCTTATTTGGAACACAGGTCAAAAATATTAACAAAGGATTTCACCCTTTGTGACCTGTCAGGAATATTTGGTCTCTCTGAGACAAAATCTCTATGGTCTACGATGCTGGACTTCTGATCTAATGGAATTAGTGGGGAATTACCCACTGACGGGGCCTCTGTCCTCACCAAATGGTGAAATCCTCTTAGTACAGGAGTGAGGCAGTCTTACAGACACAACAGGACCAGCATATCAGCCAAAACAGTGAAAGGAAGATACACAGAAGCTCAGTGTATTAAAAGTTAAATAAGAATTTTCTTTTAATTTTTTTAATATATATTTATTTTTAAGAGAGACAGAGTGTGAGCAGGGGAGGGGGAGTGTGAGAGGAAGACACAGAGTCTGAAGCAGGCTCCAGGCTCTGAGCTGTCAGTGCAGAACCCGATGCAGGGGCTCGAACCCATGAACCATGAGATCATGACCTGAGTCAAAGTTGGACGCTTAACTGACTGAGCCACCCAGGTGCCCCAGGAGAATTTTAAATCATCGTACAAGGTATACCATGAGTAGGTATGTTCAAGTTACCACGTGGGCTCCAGAAAAGATTATTACCAAGAGAGTCCGGGTGGTATCTTGGGATCACCTAAGGCAGGGCAAGTCAGACAGGAAGCAAGTTTGAGCCAGGGTCTCAGCTCACAAAGCCAACTTGAATACTGCCATGGAGAGACCTGGGCTCTCTCAGGACAGATGGAGGGACTTTCCAGAGAGGAAAGGAACCCTCTGACCCACTAAGGACACCACTAAACCCCAGAACACCATGCTTTGGAAGCATCCCCTGAGAAGCCCTGTCTCCCTTAGGAGTGCCTCGTTGAAGATCCTGAGCGTTCCCACCCCTTCGGAGCAAGGATTGGTTGATGTCAAGGATAGCAGCCTTCATTTCTCCACAGATTTCCTTCTTGTCCTCGTGTCTAAGTAAAAAAAAGCTGAGCCTCAGGGAATTCTGAGGACTAACTCATAGCTCATGTCTGGTAGAACGGGCCTATCTTCTTACCCCCTGCTCCAATTTCCATCTTTCATTCATAAGTGACTCTCACCCTCACCTCCAGGCTCGATGAGTTGCAAGTTGGCGAGGCTCTGTTGGGTTGGAAGTCTCCAGATGTGAGCAGGTGTCATGCTCAGGGGAGGGGGAAGACAATTATCTACTGAAATGCACAGCCACCAAAATAGCAAAGTGGTGAGTCACCGACAAATGCCATCCAGGAGGATTATGACAGCGATACCATCACAAAGAGAAAAAGTGAGGAGGAAAGAGGAAATATTCTCGACAAATTCATCTCCTCTTTTAAAAAGTTGGAATATGAAATGGGGGTGGGAGCAAGAAATGGCCCTCGGCAATGAACATGGCAGCCTCCCCACTCCCACCTGCCCATCCACACACCCCTCCTAGACAAGGGGTCCTTGCTGCCCTAAGGAAAATTCTTGGGATGATTCATTCAGCAGGCATTTTCTGAACACCTACTATGTACCAGGCTCCATGTTCAAATAAATCAAGTGAGCATTTAAAACTGAGGAGTTCAGCCTTTGCAAGGAGCTCAAGTCTGATTTCAAAGTTCTGCTCACAATGTCATCTCTTGACCATTTGTTTTTATCTTCAACCTGCCATCTAAAAATCAATCCTACTCAACTCAGTCTCCAGAGAGCAGCCTCATTTGCCTCTTGGAAGAATCTATTACATCCCGTATATGACAACATGTGAGCTGCGAGGGGAAAAGAGTGTTCCTTTAAACTGTAAACTGCAAACATCACTTGGCCGGCTTAGTTGATGGAAAGTGCGACTCTTGATCTCAGAGTCATGAGTTCGAGCCCCACTTTGGGCATGGAGCCTACTTAAAAAGAAAAAACCCTGTCACCCGAGAAAAGCACGCCGTGGTAGGCCTTAACACCCTGGGGAGTTGGAGAGCCCACCTGCATCCAGGGGCCCCTCTCGGGGGTCAAGAGAGCAAAGACAAGAGCAGTGGCCACATTGCGGGGCCTTGTAGAGCCAAGGAGAGTCGTTTCCCAGGAAACATTCGACCTCGGGTCACCACCCCCTCTTGGGAACAGCCTTAACACCCTGTTGAATCCCTTATGAATTAATGAGTCAAATATATCTTTGACACATTTTCATTCCATATTTGCATGAATGGCATGTTTAACATCCCCAAAATTATATTTTGGCAACTCCGATTGCATTAGGCAAGCAAAGAAGTTCCAGTTTGGGTGTGATCCCATTCACCCGAAGGTTCGGGAACATTGTTGGTGGGGGAGGGGGCAAAGGTGATGCAGCAGGAATGCATGGCTGGGACGGGGGGCGGTGGGGGGGGGGGGGGGGTGGCCTGACCAGAGCAGCCCCTCGCTCTAGTTTGGGATTCACTCATCAGACCCTACCAAGCTTCTTTTATTCACAATCCTATTTTTATCCCTTCCTACCCTGCAAACATCTCGATTCATCCTCTTTCACAAAGAAAACTTATCGTAAGGTCTTGCCCTCTTTTCACCGAGAAGAAAGGAAAAATGATATTGCTTTCTGCTTGGAGATTTATCAGGAAATTCTAGAAGAGAAAATTAAATCTGAGATCAATCAAAACCTCAAAGAGCCAGACTTGAGGGCTAAGGCCTGGAGAGAGCCCTGCCACCCTGGTGGGGAGAAGGGACACGCAGAAGAGGGAGCTCAACAGCCAGGAAGCCTCCCCAGTGGCCCGGTCCCCGGCGGCCTGGTCTGGTTCTGTGTGGGGCCTTCCCTTCTGGACAATGTTAATCTTCCCGACCTCGCTCTGATTCATGGCTCCTGATGTGTTTGCCTGGTCTTCTCTCGCCACCTTTCCCTCAGCAGTGATGTCATGGTTAGAAAGTGAGGAGTCGAGAAAGTGCTTATTTTAAATACACCGAGGACAGTCTGGGTGGGCTGTCAAAGAATGGCCATTAGCGGCTCTGTGTCTTTCCTCTGTCATTTTCCTTCACTCGGGAACAAATCGGTTAGGTTGATTTGGGATTTTCTTTTTTCACTTTCAGTCGCAAGTAGCTGAAGCCTAAAATGTCACAAATACAAAAATAACATCTCTTTGCATTTCGCAGCTTAAAGGCATTTCACGGGGAGAACTATATGTTCTGTCTCTCTACATTTGTTTAAGCTTTACAGCATCCTTCCCCGCCCATGTCCCGCTGAAAAAAGTCACTGCTTCCTTTCTGTCCTTCTGGCTTTGCTCGCTCGCTTGTCTTCCACAGGACTTTTCCTCTCTCAACCTCCCTCTCTCCTCCGGGTTCTAAACCTGCCCCTCAAAGTCTCCCCAGCAATGGCCAACAGCCCAGGAAGGTCGCCATCTTGTATACGGGATCCAGTTCCCTTCACTTGTGGGGAGTTTCTTCCCGCTCTCAGACCTGCCCCGCCACTCTCGGGGCTGAGGCCTGGCGCACAGTGGCTGGATCTAGGACCACTTACCCTGGGCACCAGGGGTGAGTAAGACCGAGTGGCTGCTCCCAAGGCTAGTGGGAGAGACAGACAAGCACCAGTTGGGATGGGCCGCGATGGAGGAACTGAGAAGGGTAACTCGGGCAGGGAGCTTGGGGGGACTGTGCCCATTTCCTTGGCCCTCTGAGGGGTGGCCACTTCCTTTCTCTCTCGGAGTGCCGAGGGCCGACCACATGAAACCTTGAGGAGCTTGGAGGAGACAAAGCCTAAGGCTCATAAATAAGTCCACCGTGCCCTGTCACCCAAAACCCTATTAGCAAAAAATAAATAAATCAAAGTCTAAAAAAAAATTTTTTTAATTAAAAAAGGTTCTAAGCGTCAGGAGGCCTACACACCCTTGTCAAATTGAGACACCGAACAAACATTCTCTCTCTCCCTCTCCCTCTCCCTCTCCCGATCACTCCCTCACACACACACACACACACACACACACACACACACACACACTCTAAGGGAATTTGGCACATCATTCACAGGCAAGGCTTTAGTCTCTCTCCCCGTGCTGTTAGTCATGGCTGAAAGGGGTCGCAGGGGTTTTCTGGACACAGCTGGAATAAATTCGGGTCGTATCCCAGCCTGGCACAGAGCTGCCGAAGCTCATACAGAGGATATCACGGCGTCGGGAGGCGATGAAAGCCTTTGAGCTATTTATAGACTTTTCAATATGCAAAGCTGTCGCTTTACAATTTCCATTCACCCCTCCGAGGTTTTAGCTGCCAGATTAATTTCCCAGTTCCCCGAGGAAGGCTGCCCTTTATTAAACCCCATTAGACCATTTCCTTTTGGGGTTCATTTCTCTGTATGTGAAAACACCCCTGGCTCTGCTATCCCCCATCTGCACACCCTTGGGCACAGCTTTCTACGTCTTTGGGCTTCGGATGCGTTTGTGTACAGCAAGGGAGTTGGACTCCTTCGGTGACTTTCCACGTTTTGAGCACCGGAATTCTTCAAATGATTGTAGAGATGCTCAATATACGAGATGTTCTAATGAGTAAAGGAGATGCTCCAAGGGGGCCGTGTGGGTCTTGAAGCCCATCCGATTGGCTCACGTGTTGGAGCCCTCAAGGCACCTCTTGGAACCCTTTGGAAGGAGCCTAGGGTGAAGCCCCTTGAACTGAGTGAGTTGGAAATCCTCTCCAAATCCCGAACTGTGTTACTCTCGTTGCCAAGTTCTTGCCTCCATTGGGTGAGCTCACCCACCATCTTAGAATGTTCTGCCATTTTAAACAGTCAAAACCTATAATAGGGAAACCTCCAGGACCAGAACTCCCAACCGGTCACTTCCCTTGGGCAACCACACATGACTCAGCTCTCTCACCCCCAAGCACCAGGGGTATGGGTAAGAGACAACCAACAAGCGTGACCCCACTTCACACGAAGATGCTAGAGACGGAGATTGGACACACTTCCAAGACCCAAAGTGATAATCCAGACCGCCCCCGCCCCCCCGCCAGCCCACTACAGAGAACTTCTCCAGTACATGGGTCCACCAACTTCTCACTGCAGAAGAGAAGGCACAGACGGAGGCAGATCCTTACAGAAGTCACATCCCCTTGGGACACATCCGGCTCTGAGTATGAGTAACCCAATGAGAGGGTCCCGGCAGCGGCCGGCAGAGCACAGTGTCGTCCTGAGGCCCAGGGCTTCAAACCCAACCCTCCTGGATGGGGAGGGGCCGCTGTCACCTCCATTCCAGGGGCATGGCGCACAAGCGAGAGCCTCCAAGACTGCAAAGCTCTACAGCTGCCAGAGCCCTCAATCAAGAAATCAACCGAAGGAAGAGTTTGCAGGCTCCCCTGAGTATTCTGCCCGACTATTTCCCACCAGACCTAGTAAGGAAACACAGCAACACATCCCTTCCTTCAACAGATAGTCCATGTGTACCACGTGCCCTGAGATGCACCAGCAATTAAACAGGAAGACCAATGTATTCCCGGCCAAGCCACCAAATCTAATAGACATTTATCAGTCTTCGTGTCGCGGAACTTTGCACCATTTGACGCAATTGATCACTCCCTTCTCGGATCGCTTGCTTTCCACGACTTTTACAGACAAAACCCTCATTTTCCCACCTACCTCTCGGGGCTCTCTTCTGCCCCTTTTCAGCCTTGCCCTCGTCTGCTTGGTCTGAGACTCTGTCCTAGCATTCTAAGCACCCTCTTACTCTCACTGTAGACCAAGGGTCTTAACCTTGGGGTCCCAGGCCCCTTTTCAGTGAAATTCGATGTGAAAAAACCTGCATTTTTATTTTCACCTACCTCTCACTGTAATTTAGCAAATTCCTTCGATTGTGAACGCAGGCAACAAACCACAGCGGGATTAGCAGGACCTGTGTTTTTGTCCCCAGTGAAAACCCCAGGTATCTCCATTCCACACAACAGTTGTTGCCAGGGTCTCGAAATCTATATTCATCACTATTTTGAAATTATAGCAGCTATTAGAGCTGGCATGAGTATGGTTATTTAATGAGTTAATAAAGAAGCATGTATACTTTCATATCACGAAATTATTTTTAATATTTTGATAACTACATGCCAGCGTAATTGGTACCCATTGTTATCGAATGCATTTTATTTCACACGTTTAAAATCAAAGGTGTTCCCGGCGCCAAAGGAATCCAAATCACACGCATACACACACACACACACACACACACATACACACACACACACACACACACACACACACACACACAAAGAACAGCTGCTTTCTAGAGAGTCTTATGTATGATTGTGGCTTTAGTTATCACCAATATCTTCACGTAAACATCTTCAGCTTAGACCCCTACCCTGAACTCCAAACCTGTACACCCACGTGCCTCATCCAGATCAACCTTTGACTATCTCAAAGTGGCCCGAACCTAGCATGTTCAAAGCCAAGCTCATGGCAGGCCCCCTCCCCAATTCCTCAACCCGGCAGAGAACACCCTGCATGATCCAGCCCTGATTCCCCAGCCTCGTGCTGTCTGGGTGTCGGGTCCCCTACTCTCTGCCCTCTGTACCCCAACTTCCCCCTCCCACCAGAAGTCTGGTCACAGCTGCCTCACTCAAACGCCTCCTGCCTCACCCCCACCTAGTGAACATATACTTTCTATACCTCAGCCCTCAGCAAAGCCTTTTCCGACCTCCTACGGCTCCCAGTTGATCCACCAGCTGACCCCACACTCATGAGTGAGCCCACACAAGTCCAGAAGAACCAAGTTACAGCCACGAGCCACGAATCATGGTTAGTTTTGGCCACTAAGTTTGACACGGTTTGTTACACAGCAAAAGCTAACTATGTAAAACCACATGTAAAAGCCAACTATGTAAAACCATGGCCTTGAGCCGAGATCATGGGAAGCCATTACAGAGATTTAAAGAGCTGAGTGACAAGGGTGGGATGTGCTTTTTGTAAAAGTTACTCTGGCTGCTATGTAAACAATGTATGGAGAAGGGCAAGACCAGCTCAGAGACCAGTTAGTGGGCACTTCCGTCACCCAGGGGGAGGTGATGACCGCCAGCCCAGGAGGTGGCGGTGGATGTGATGAGAAGCGGAGGGACGCGAGAACGCCACCAGAAGTGATGTCAGGAGGCCTTGGTGACTGATTTGGTGCTGGGGTAGAGAGAGGGTTGTCAATAATGGCTCCTCAGTTTCTGCTTGAGCAACTGAGAGAATAGCTATATTAGTCAGAGTTCTCCAGAATGTGGATATACATAGAAAGAGATCTATTGTAAGAAAATGGCTTGTGTGGTAACGGACACTGGCAAGTATAAATCTGCGGGGTGGGCCAGCAGGCTGGAGGCCAGGAGAGCCGATGGTGTGGATAAAGTCCAAATGCAGTCCGCTGGAGAGAGTTTTTACTCTGGGGAGAGTTTTTGCTCAACTTAGGCCTTCAACTGATTGGATACCGTCCGTCCATATTATGGAGGACGATGGAGGGCAAGGTGCTTTGCTCTACCGATTAAAATGTAAATGCAGGGGCACCTGGGTGGCTCAGTCAGGTAAGCATCTGACTTCAGCTCAGGTCATGATCTCATGGTTCATGGGTTCAAGCCCCACTTCAGGGTCTCTGCTGTCAGCACAAAGCCCACTTGGGATCCCCCGTCTCCCTCTCTCTCACCCCTCCCCCACTCACTCGCACACGCGCGCGCTCTCTCTCTCTCTCAAAAATAAATAAACACTTTTTAAAACTTTTTAAATAAATAAATGAAGTGTAAATCCATCTAAAACACCCTTGCAGAAACCCCCAGAATAATGTTGACCAAATATCTGGGCACCCCGTGGCCCAGTCAAGCTGGCACATAAATTAACCACCAGAATGGCACCACCAGCTACTGAGATGAGGAAGCTGGGAGAAGCGGGCTTGTGCGCTAAGGTGATGAGTTCAGAAGGCACAAGGCCCAGTGGACAGAGGGCACCCTGGTCACGCCCAAGGTCCCCGGGACTCCTGGGCAGGGAGGGTTGGTTTCTTCCATTGCAACAGTCATTCCATCATTAGGTCATGGTGTGACCCTAACACCACGGCAGCCACAGAGGGACCAAGGACAAGCAGGTGGCACAGCCCCCACCCTGACAGACCTCGAAAATCTCAGAGGGAATAAAATGGAATACAAGGAGAATGGACCCCAAGTGGACCAATGAAGGAGACCCTAGGGCTGCCCTTCCGAAGCAGCTTTCCACCACAGCTGTGGGCAGCCTGATGCCAGGACTGTCCTGCCCAACGGCCCATGGGCCTGTGTGCCACATGTAAGGCCCTTTGGGGTCTGGGACCTATCTGCCTACTCTAGACCCACCGTCCCTTCTCCACCCTTCCAAGGAGGGACACCAGGGAAAAGGCAGCACTTAAGAGAGCATGGCCTTTGCCTTAAGGCTTCCTGGAATCACATCTCTGCCCCACTGGTTATGGGCTTCTCTCCCTGGGCAAGTCACCGAACCATTCCTGGCCTCCTCGTCTGTGAGGGGGCAATAGAACAAGACAGACTTGCATGTGGTGGGAATCGACTGAAGCAATGCTTAGCAAAGTGCCCTGTACTTGGCGAGTAGGAAGTGTTAAGTCCCACCATTAGATTACTGCTAACATCATTACCGTCTCCAGGGACTTTAAAGTCCAACAGCCCTGTCAAGTCCACTCCTTATCAACTACTTAGTAGCTGTGAATCTTGGATACGTCACTTAACCTCTCTGGGCCCCAGTTCCTGAACTGTGAAAGGGGACAGAGTGTCTTACATCTCAGGGATACTGTGAGGCCCGAAAGTGACGAAGCAGAGAAAATGCCTAGAACGTTCCCTGGACCGAGGTAAATGAGCAATACGTTTTAACCAGGAGGAGCATAGTGGTGTGCTGGTATTCACAATGGGCCACACTGGGCCGTGCCATTCGGCACCTTTGTGACTTTCCTGTCACAGAAAACGGCCGTGTCTGTCTTCCAACCGTCCATTCATCTTGTGGTGCCCGCTCATGCCCCTATTCCCCTGGAAACTTCCGCGATCCCCACCCCGCTTGGCCCGCCAGCCACTCTCGGGTTCACCTGCTGTCTTGGGTATGCCTTTACCACTGCCCGTGTCTCTCCACATGGGGCGTACCTGCTTGCGTGTCCAATTTCCATGAGTGCCCCCCACGGGGCCTGGAACAGAGCAGGAGTTCAGTAAATATGGGCAACACCGAGCAACCCCAGAGAACCTCCTGGACTCAGGTCCACAGCTGCAGGGTGCACCGCTCCCCGGACACGTGGGTCCCTGAGACAAGGGTGGAGAGACCCTGAGACACCTTCTTCTCCCCGCCACCCCCCCACCCCCTTCCCTCCAGCCTCCCCTGGGGCCTCCCCGAGACAGAAAGAGGGGAGCCATAAAAAAGCCAGACGACCTGCAGGTGTGGATATGCCAGTGGGCCTTCTTCTCTCCTGCTAAGTGGCCCAAGTTTGCGGGTTTCCTGAGGCTCCAGCCCAATCTTTAATGACTTGGCAAGAAAAGATTTCTCAGCCTGGCTTGCCGCTCCTGCCAGAATCAAATTAAAAAAAAAAAAAAAAAGCTAAATGGCATCTCTCCGTTCCACAAGGCAGGAGGGTCGCGCGGGGCCTGCCGTGATAGATAACACGCCAGCAGGCCCGGACTCGTGTGAACCCGAGCGCACCTTCCTGCCACCTGCACACCCGGTAATTGGCCAGATCTCTCCAAGTGGGCCCTGTCCCCTGTGCTAATGGTCTCACAGCCCGGCACCAGCAACGGCTCCGTGCACTCTACGCGGTGCTGTCTGCAAGGGCTCTCCAGGCTCTCCTCCAGCGTTAATTCAAAGTTCCTCATGTCCACGCAGGCCCCGGGAGGGAGGCCTGGAAGCTGCAGCCTGACACGAGAAGCCACCCACCTGTCCTATTAAGTGTCTTGTCGAACGGCTGCCCGTGGGCGGGAGGAATGAGCTGGGCGGGAGGGGGCAGAGAGGTGTTCGCTGTCCTCTCCCTGGGAAACCCGGAGCAGAAGGGCAACGGCTCCTTCGCTCACTCACTCTTTGGAAGTTTACCGAGCACTCACTATACGCCTCGTTCTGTATCGGGTGCTGGACCCCCAGCGGCGAGCTGAGCAGACACGGCCCCTGTTCGCTCTCGGGGGTCCATGCTGGTGGTGGGCCCGGATCTGAATCGAGGAGTCACAACGGCGAGAGCTTAATGATGCTCCGCAAAGGTGCTCCAGGCTCAGAGCGGCGGGTGCAGGCGGCTCACGCAGAGTCAGGAACAAGGGTTCCTCTTGTCCAGAGATGCTTAGAAGGCACTTAATGAAATTATATACATGCTCAGGCTGCTTTCATCCTCCGTTAAAACAAATTAAAAAAAAAAGGAACCATCTTACTATCTTACAAGCCTTAGAAACTTCTAGTTGCCCCTGATATTCATCCTTTCCTTCTACAGTAACTCAACACCTGATTATTGCCTGGGTACTTGGCTACCTCGGCTAGCAACCACATTCTCTCCGCTGGTTTGAGTATGTAACTCAGTTCTCCACGATGCGACAGAAGCAAAAATGGTCTGAGCAACTTCCGGGACATTTGGCAAAGACCGTGTCCATTTTATTCCCTTCCCTCCTTCCGGCTCGTGGAAGAGCGGGCACCGCTCCTGGTGCGGGGGCAGCCGCCTTGGGCCACAAGTGGGAAAAGGACCCTGAAGATTATGAAACCGCAATTAATCCTAAGTTAAACAGAACATTGTACCCGCAGGTGGGGCGCCTCAAGCAAAACGTAAAACGAAACACTGTCCAAGTGGGATTGGGACAACAGCGGATGGGAAGGATGCAGACGTGATACTGCAGCACATCTGAAATGCACATATTTTCCCCATTTTAACATCTCTGAAATTGATTTGCATCTCACAGCTGAGAACATATTACAATTGCTATGGGCCATTTTCTACGTTGTGACCGTGTTGAATAAAATGTGCAGAGCGATCACTCACATCTTACGTACAACATGGTACCACGGGCTGGTCATCTGACGATTCTGGACATTCCACGCAAAGCTCTTGGGTAGGCCGTCACCAGGGGAAGACAAACAGCCTGCCAGTGGAGATGACGCATTGGGGAAATTTCCAAATTTTGGTGGGCATCAACTGCCTTTCTTTTTCTTTCACCCAATGTTACAAGAGAGGTGAACTCAGTCTAGAGACAATCACAGAGATGGGAAGGGACATAATTCTGCTAAGAAAGGGACTCTCTGTCTGTGGCCAGCAATCTATCTGATTGGGAGTCTAGTACCTCTAAAAATTTTTTTTTTACTTTAGAGATGGACAAAGGGCATGAGCAGGGGAGATGGGAAGAGGGAGAGAAAGAGAGAATCTCAAGCAGTCTCCATGCTCAGCACGGAGCCCAACTCGGGGCTCAATCTCACGACCTTGGGCTCATGACCTTAGCAAAAATCAAGAGTCAGAGGCTCAACCAACTGAGCCACCCAGATGACACCAGGAGCACTTTTATGACCTTGAAGAATAAAAGACAAGGAAGAAAGTCCAGGCAGGCCTGGGGACTTCAAGAGACAATGACCAGAGACATTTTCCCCAGGGAACAGAAGCAGGTGATCCGAATGAACCAACCATAAAATGTGTTCTACGGCCAGAAAAGAGGACATTTGCCATTACAGCCCAGTGTTATCTCTGTCATCGACCAATGTCTACAGAATTTCCCACTTTCCCTTTTCTAGATGGAGTTTGGGTTGTGTGATTCTCCTGTGTCCACTGAGTCATATATATTGGCCATGTTGTGACTAGATCATTTTCTTTTTAGTTTAAAGACCACCAGATCGAGGAAAGCCTGTTGTGATCTGATGGACAGAACTGTGCATTATCCTGAGATCCTGGCCTTTGACCCAGATGCAGGATTCAAATGGGACTCTGTTCTCTTCAGGGGATGGGTAAGTAGGTTCTACATAAGGAAAAGGCATGCAGATACTTGGCTATCACAGAAGCCACTAATGATGGATGTGTCCCTAATGTAATAAATCTATCTCAAGTTTTTTAAAACCAGACCCATGTTTAATGGAAAAAAACAAGAAACCTCTTATTAAAGCCCAGGACAAAACAAAAACGTCCACCATCACTCTTATTATTAACATAGTTCTGGAAATACTAACCAATGCAAATCAACAATAAACAGAAATAGTTTTAAATATTTACAAAAAAATTTTTTTAATGGAGGCAAAGTTATCAATATTTGGACTTGGTGTGATTAGCAACTAATAAAAGTCCAAGAGAATTAAACGAAAATCTATTGCAAACATCTATGAAATGAGAATGGATTTATGCCGTATAAATCTATTACAAGTAAGAAGTCCAGTAGGTTGACTAGGTACAAAATAATACAGAGAATTTAATAATAGCCAGTGAGAAGGGATCCACAAAGAAAAATCTCATGTGCAATAACCAAAAAGGATAAAATACATAGAAATAACCCAATATGTGAAAAGTCTATGTGAAGAAAATTTAAATCACCCCTGAGGGACACAAACAAATACCTTAATATGGAAAGGTATACTATATCCTTAAATAGAAAATGCCTCACACACACACACACATACATACAAAAAAAAAAAAAAGAAGAAGAAGAAGAAGCAAAATTCTTCCAGAAAAGTCTTGTTTTCAAAAGCACTGTAAGGAGCACCTGGGTGGCTCAGTCAGCTAAGCATCTGACTCCAGCTCAGGCCATGATCACGCATTCGTGAGTTCAAGCCCTGCATTGGGCTCCAAGCCTGCTTGGGATTCTTACTCTCTCCCTCTCTCCCTCTGCCCCCCCGCCCTGCTCAAGTTTTCTCTGTGTCTCTCAAAATAAATAAACTAAAAAAATAAATAAATAAAAGAAAGCACTGTAAGAAGACAGCCAAAAATGAAGATATATTCCAATACTATAGGAATTAAAATAACAAGGTACTGGTGTCTGAAAGGACAGATCAAAGGAACAGAATTTCAAATCCAAATAGAGATCCATGAAGAAACGTGAGTGTACGTGAACACTTCACATAGGATAAAGATGTTTTGAATCGGTAAGAAAAAAGGTTTCTTCAACAAAATAATGTTGGGAAAACTGAATAACCAGACAGCAGCCTGCCATGTTACAAACACAGCAAAACTTTGGTTTGCAAGCATAATTCGCTCTGCAAACATGCTTGTAATCCAAAGCACTCGTATATCAAAGTGAATTTCCCCATAAGAAATAACGGAAACTCGGATGATTCATTCCACAACTCAAAAACATTCAGATAAAAATGATTACAATACAGTAACACCATCTTACTGCCTTACAAACCTTTAGAAACTGTTAGTTGTCCCTGATTCACACGAGCTGTCTGTCACCAGTGGTCCTGCGTGGCCTCCACAACAAAGGTCAAAGGCACTCAGGACCCCACCCTGCTTTTCACCCTGGTCTTGCTTTGGCTCGCTCCCTGCCCCACAGCACCCCCATTATCTGGGATGAAACGCCTTGTGCTTACGGGAATCCACTCTTCACAACTGTTGTGCTTCTGACTCACTTTTCAAATCTAAACCCAGCCATCACCTTTCGGCTGCCTTGCCTTACACAGCACACATCCCCCACCCACATCCCTCCGGGCCGCAAGTCCGAGCCCCAGATCCTTCACACACACCACTACCGAAGCCGAAAATTCCAGTCGTGTTCACCGTTGTGGGTCTCCTCTCCTGGACTGCCAACAAATGTGTCTGCTGCATCCCTCCAACCAGGGCAGAGGGATGCCACATAGAAAGGGTTCCCCAATGAGCGAAGATCTCCCAAGCCTGCTCAATTTTTAAGCATTTTTCTAACGCCAAGAATGGTAAAATCATCAAGAGGAATGTGATGGTCATAGCGATGGCATATAATGTCCCCAAACATGCGAATCATGAAGGCTTCACAGAGCCAGTCATTCTGGTATTCAACAACATGGTGCTTTTCTGCAAAAAGGGCCCACGTTATTCTCTTCCCTGTAGAGTTACCTCTTTTCATTGTGATTTTGCAGCACGTTCCATCCGGAGGTGGGGTCTGTCTCCTTGCCCTTGAGTCTGACCTTGGGACATGATTTGGGCAGTTCAGTGTGCCAGAAGGAGGCCTTGCGTGTCTTTTTTTTTTTTTAAGAAGATTCTCTTAAAGAGAGAAATAAGTTTTTAAAGGCTGAAAACTTTTATTTTTAGGGTGTAGGAGGCATTTCCCATCATAATTTTGTTCCCCCTCAACTTGAGCCATCTCATGGACCACCATTTGAGTTTTCTTCAACATTTCGGGCTCATTTTTATCTTGGTCTGATGTTTATAGAATTCTATGTCTTCTTCACAATTCAAGTGGATGGATTGTAAGAGGAATAGAAATCGTGACCTCGTATGGATAAATAGCGTTTGGAGAGGGGTCAGCATCCAGCAGCTCTGCTCCTAGAGCTCCTATTAGAACTTTCAGACAGCTGGGATGTCCCTGTGTCCTCAGATTGACAGAGTAATACCTTGTATATCTTGTATTCATGGGTTGACCCATGAAACCGAAGACCTGTCATAGGTCGAGGCACATGTGTCAGAGCTCTGTTCTCTTTCTCAAGCCTCAACACTTACACAGCCAGTGCTGTGAGAAGAGTTACCCAGCCCAGATCTGGTATCAAGCTGGCGTGTGTGTATGTGTGTGTGTATGTGTGTGTACGTGTGTGTGTGTGTGTGTGTGTGTGTGTAAGGATTCCTCCACCTACTTAATGAACACATCCATCACCTCACATTTTGTGTGTGTGTGAACATTTAAGTTCTACTCTTCTAGCAAATTTCAAGTTTACCATACAGGGATATCAACTATAACCATCATGTTTTACATTGTACCCTCAGATCTTAATCATCTTATAGCTGAAAATCTGCACCCGTTTACCAATCTCTCCTTATTTCCCTCATCTCCCCCCGTCCCTGGCAACTATTTCTCGACTCCCTGTCTCTATGAGTTTGACTTTGTTTTTTATTTCACACGTAAGCAATACCATGCAATATTTGCCTTGCACCGTCTGGCTTATGCCCTCAAGGTCCATCCATTTGTTGCAAAGAGTAGGATGTCTTCTTTCTCGTGGCAGAACAATATTCCATTGTAGGCACATACCACGTGTTCTTTCTCCATCCATTCATTGATGGCAACGTAGGTTGTTTCCATATCTGGACTATTGTGAATAATGCTGCAATGAACACGAAAATGCAGGTATCTCTTCCAGATCCTGCTTTCATTTCCTCTTGATATATATCCAGAGGCGGGATTCCAGGATCATATTGGAGCTCTATTTAAAAAAAAATTTTTTTTAAGGAATCTCCACACTGTTCCCCATAGTTGGACCAGTTTACATTCCCACCAACGGTGCACAGGGGGGTCCTTTTCTCCACATCTTCGTTAACACTGTTACCTCCTATCTTTTTGATGATAGCCCTTCTAACAGGTGTGAGGTCATATCTCACTGTGGTTTTGATTTACATTTCCCTAGTGATTAGTGAGCATATTTTCAGCAACTTATTGGCCACGCGGATGTCTTCTTTGGAAAATTTTCTTTTCAGTTCCTCTGCCTACCTTTTAATCGGGCTGTTTGTTCATTTGTTTGTTTGCTTTTGCTATCGAATTGTATGAGCTCTTTATATATTTTGGGTATTAACCCTTTATCAAATGTATAATTTGAAAACGTTTTCACCCATTCTGTAGGCTACCTTTTCATTATGTGGATGGTTTCCTTTGTTGTGTTCAGCTTTTTAGTCTGATATGGTCCCACTGTCAATTTTTGCTTGTGGTGTCAAATCCAAAAACTCATCACCAAGACTGATATCAAGAATCTTCCTGCTTATGGAGTCTTATGGCTTCATGTCTTATATTCAAGTCTTCAATCCATTTCGAGTTGATTTTTTTATGGTGTAAAACAGTGCTCCAATTTCATTCCTTTGCATGTGCCCGTCCAGTTTTCCCAGCACAATTTATTTAAGAGACTATCCTGTGCTATATATGCATGTGCACCTGTGCATACACACACACACACACACACACACACACACACACACACATACCTGTTGGTTCTGCTTCTCTAGAGAACTCTGACTAGTACGACTGTTATTTTTGCTAGAAATAGAATTCTGGCTTAAGTTTTTTTCCTTTCAACAATTTAAATGTGTCACACCATTTTATTCCATTTCCTTTTTGCTTGCATGGTTTTGGAGAAACAATTTCTGTAATTCTCATATTTTTTCTTCTCTAGTTAACATGGTCTTTTTTTTAACCTCCCTCTGGCTTCATTCATAACTTTGTCTTGGGTTTCTGCAGTTTGTATGTGAAATGTGTGTGTGTGTGTGTGTGTGTGTGTGTGTGTGTGTGTGTGTATTTATTTTGCTAAGTATTTTATGAGATTCACTGATCATTTGCTTAACATCTACCACTATTTTGAAAAAATTCTCACCCATTATTTCTTCTGCCTCTTTCCCTCTTACTTCTTCTGGGATTCCAATTATGTGAGTGTTACGGTGTTGGCTATGACCCCACTCCTGGAAATCATGTTCTCTATTTTTCTTCACATATTTCTCTTTGCATTTCACTTTGATTTGCATTAGCCAGTTCAAGCTCTATTTCTTTCTTCAACTGTGTCCAGCCTAGGGATGACCCTATTGAAGGCATTCTGTTTTATATTTCTATGCTTTTGATTTCGGAGTGTCTTCCTTATTATTCTTATATCTCTGTAAAAATTACCTCTCTGATATTGCATGGTGTCTGCATTTTACATTAAAGGCTTTAACAGAGCAAGCATTGTTATTAATTCCCTGTGTGGTAGTTCAAACATGTGTGCCCTATCAGAGTCTGGTTCTGAGGTTCGCTTTTACTCCTGAAAATATGGCTGTCCTGACATTGGACTATTCCTTGTAATATTTTTGTTGCAGTTCAAGATGGAGGTGCTATCTTCATGCTCCTTCGACATGTTCCAGGATGTTCCGGGCACCAGTATCTCCCAGAAGGGAGCTTTTCTATGCAGCTGGTGCCCTGATTTTCACAGCTGCCACCTAGGGGACATCACTTGATTGCCTAGCGCTGAAGGCCAAGGGAGTCTGGATTCCTGGTACCATGAAACTGTAACGATCGGTTTTACCCAGAAAAGCACTCATACCCGTCTGGCACCCTGATTTTTGCAGCTGTCATCTGGAGACACCTCTACATCACGTGGCTCTGGTGGCCAATGGGGCTTACGCTTGTGGGTCCCCCAGGACCGTCACCAGTGAAGAAAGAGTTCTTCTTTCTTTAATGTTTATTTATTTTGAGAGACAGAGAGCGAGCGGGAGCGGGAGAAGGACAGAGAGAAAGGGAGAGAGAGAATCCCAGGCAGACTCCAGCTTGTCAGCACAGAGCCCAGTGCAGGGCTCAAGCTCACAAACCGTGACATCATGACCTGAGCCTAAATCAAGAGTCGGATGTTTAACAACCGAGCCACCCAGGCGCCCTGAAGAAAGAGTTCTTAAATACCTCCCACCGGCAGGGCACAGAGGAAGCCACGGACTCAGGGGTTCCGACTTTCTGTGAGGAAGATCCATTAGCTAATCATTACGAATGCGGTTTGAGGGATAGACTTCTAACTACATACATATCCAGGGGCTGACTGTAATCCTTTCCAGAAACCTCAAACGGTGGGTGCTGTCTTTACACTGACCACCTGCCTCACCCCAGAGCACTAGCGTCTCCTGGAGGAGAGCTTTACACATACCTGCCGCCCCGGTTTTCATGTCTGGCACCCCGTCTTGTGACTACCACCCATGGGCACCCCTGGATTGCTCGGCTCTGGCCAAGGGGCGCTTGCATTCCTAGGTCCCTGAGGACTGTGGCAACTAAAGAAATGGTTCTCGGCAGGCTCGAATGCCAGGGCCCTGCGCAGACAGCAGAAGAAGGCACAGTCCCCAGTCCTTCTGTGAGGAACGCTGTCCAGGAACACTGGCCTGAGGGACACGCTTCGAGGTTGGCACACGTCAGGGGTCCATGGAGCGGCTCTCCAGAAACTTAGGCTATGGCTGTCATTGCAACACCCTCTCTGCCTCATCCCAGCTCACTGATATCACCCAGAAAAGAGCTTACAAACTCATCCGGAGCCCCGATTTCTGTAACTTCCGGCAGGGGCCACCTCCAGGTCACCTGGCCAGTGGAGCTTATACCTTCAGTCCCACAGGATTGTATATAGTCGCACTCTTAAAAGCTGTTGCCTGAGGGTCTGGCGTCCCGTCAGCATGAATCTAGGTGCAGAGATCCTCCGTTTTGAAACACCGAACAGGTCATAGCACACCCTCAACTAATACAGTACTGGGAACTATTAAAAGTAGCCGCGTGGACAAGCAAAAGGTTTGAGACGCGACAAAGAGCTGAGGCAACGTTGAACAAGATTCATCTACACAAAGCCATTCCATCAAGACTAGGAGAGGTGTTTGTTTCATCTGCTGTACAGAAACCAACACAGAGAGTCAAGCAAAATGAAGAAAGAGAAGAATATGTTCCAAACGAAAGAACGAGATAAGACCTCAGAAAAAATAAGACCTCAGGGAAAAAGCCTTAATGGAACAGAGATAAGTAATTCACCTGATAATAGGTTCAAAGTAATGGCATAAAGGTGTCTACCACACTGGAGAGAAGAATGGATGAACACAGGGAGAACTTCAACAAAGAGATGGAAAATATAAGGAACCACCAAAAAGAACAGGGCTGAGGAATACAGTAACTGAATTGAAAAATACACTAGTGGGCTCAACGGCATTCTAGATAAAGCAGAAGAAAGGCTCCGTCAACTCGAAGACAAGACAGTAAAAGTCGCCCAACCAGAGCAGCAAAAATTTAAAAACCCATGAAAAAAGTGAAGATAGCTCAAAAGACTTATAGGACAACATCAAATGGAATAGCATTTGCATCAAAAGACTCCTAGGAGTAGGAGAGAGAGAAAAGGGGGCAGAAACCTTACTTGAAGAAACAGTGGCTGAAAACTCCCCTAACCTTGGCAAAGAAACAGACATCCAGATCCAGGAAGCCCAGAACATTCTAAATTAGATGAACCCAAAAAGATCCACGCCAAGACACATTATAATTAAAATGTCTAAAGCTAAAGGCAAGGAGAGAACGTTTGGAGCAGAAAGAGACAAATACCTTGTTACCTACAAGAGAACCCCCATGAGACTACCAACAGATTTTTCAGCTGAAATGTTACAGGCCGGAGAGGAGAGGCACAATACATTCAAAGTGCCGAAAGAAACAAACAGAAAACTGTCACCCCAGCAAAAACGCTCATTCAGAATCGAAGGAGAGACAGTATTCCAGATAAGCAAAAGCTAAATGAGTTCAGCACCACTAAACTGCTTTCACGATAATGTTAAAGGGACTTCTTTCAGCTGAAAAGGAAGGGCACTAATTAATAACAAGAACACATATAAAAAAAATAAATCTCACTGAAAAGGTAAATACATAGTAAAGGTAGTAAATTAACCACTTATCAAGCTATTATGAAGGTTAAAAGACAAGCGGTAAAAGGAACCATGATTACAATAATTACTTAAGGGATACACAAGGTAAAAAGATGTAAAATGTGACCTCAAAAACATAAAACTTGGGGGGGGTAGTAATAATGTTTAGCTTTACAGTAGTATTAAACTTAAGTTGTTATCAACTTAAAATAGACTCTAATAGATATATTTGATATCATATATATAAGCCTCATGAGAACCACAAAACAAAAACCTATAGCAAATACACAATGATAAAGAGAAAGGAATATAAGCATACCACTAAAGAAAGACATTAAACTACAAAGGAAGACATCAAGAGGTGAAAAGGACAGGAAGCAACTACAAAAACAGAAAACAATGAACAAAATGGTAATAGCACATACTTAATAATAATTACTTCAAATGTAATCAAAAAACATAGTGGCTGAATGGGTAAAAAAATAAAACAAGAACCATCTATGCTGCCTACAAGGGATTCACTTTAAATCTAAAGACACACAAAGGGAGCACCTGGGTGGCTCAGTCTGTTATGTCCTACTTCGGCTGGGGTCATGATCTTGATCACGGTTTGTGAGTTCGAGCCCCACATCAGGCTCTGTGCTGACAGCTCAGAGCCTGGAGCCTGCTCTGGATTCTGTGTCTCCCTCTCTCTCTGCCCCTCTCCCGCTCACTGTTTCTCTCTCAAAAATAAATCAACACTGGGGCGCCTGGGTGGCTCAGTCGGTTAAGCGTCTGACTTCAGCTCAGGTCACGATCTCACGGTCCGTGAGTTCGAGCCCCGCGTCGGGCTCTGGGCTGATGGCTCAGAGCCTGGAGCCTGCTTCTGATTCTGTGTCTCCCTCTCTCTCTGCCCCTCCCCCGTTCATGCTCTGTCTCTCTCTGTCTCAAAAATAAATAAACGCTAAAAAAAAATTAAAAATAAATAAAAACAAATCAACACTAAGAAAAAATTTAAAGACACACGAAGACTGAAAATGAAGGGATGGAAAAATATAATTCATGCAAATGGAAACCAAAAGAAAGCTGGAGAGGCTACACTTACATCAGATAAAACAGACTAAAACAAAGACTTCATAAAAGACAAAGAAGGATGTTACACAATGACAAAGGGGTCAATCCAACAAGATGATACAACATTTGTAAAGAGCTATGCACCCAATATAGAAACACCTAAATATATAAAGCAAATATTAACAAACCTAAAGGGAGAAATAATAGTGGACTTTAACACTCCACTTAATAACAGTGGACAGATCATTGAGATAGAAGATCAATAAGGAATCATTGGCCATACGTAGCACCTTAGACTAGACGGACTTAACGGACATTTACAGAACGTTCCACCCAAAAGCAACAAAATACATATTCTTCTCAAGTGCACCTAAAAAATTTTCCAAGATGATTTGTATACTGGTGTGAGGTCCCAAAACAAGTCTTAACAAATTTAAGAGAACTGAAATCATATCAACTATGTTTTCCAATCACGATGGTTTGAAACTAGAAATTAATTACATAAGTAAAACTTGAAAATTCACCAATATATGAAAATTAAATAACATGCTCCTGAAAAAGAAGAAATAAATAGAGAAATCAAAAAATACTTTGAGGCAAATCAAAATGAAAATGTATCATACCAAAATTTATGGATGTGTCAAAAGTAGTTCTAAGAGGTAAGTTCATAATAATAAATGCCTACCCCAAGAAGCAAGAAAATTCTCAAATAAATAAAGTAACTTTACATCTCAAAGTTCTAGAAAAAGAACAAAGCCCAAAATTAATAGAAGGAAGGCAATAATAAAAATTAGAGCAGAAATAAATGAAATCAAGACTAAAAAGACAATAGAAAATATTAATGAAACTAAGAGCTGCCTCTATGATAAACATAATTGACAAACCTTTAGCTAGACTCACCAAGAAAACAGAGAGAAGACTCAAATAAAATCAGAAAAGAGATGTTACAGGGCACCTGGGTGGCTCAGTCTGTTGAGCATGACTCTTGATTTCAGCTCAGGTCATGATCTCACAGTGCGTGGGATCCAGCCCCCGCATCAGACCCTATGCTGACAGTGTGGAACCTGCTTGGGATTCTCTCTCTCCCTCGCTCTCTGTCCCTACCCTGCTCACCCTCTTTCTCTCTCTCTCTCCCTCTCAAACATAAATATTTTTTTAAAAGGAAAAGAAATGTTACAATAAATACCACAGAAATACAAAGGATCATAAGAACAATTATACACTAAAAATCTGACATAGATGAAACGAATAAATTCCTAGAAACATACAACCTACCAAAATTGAATAATGATTAAATAATCTGAACAAATCAATCACCATAAGAAGATTGAATCAGTAATCAAAAAACTCCCAAACAAACAAAAGTCTGGGACCAGATGGCTTCACTGGTGAATTCTACCAAATATTCAAATAAGAATTAATACTAATCCTTTATGAACTCTTCCCTCCCTCCAAAAGCTGGAAGACGAGGGAACTCTTTCAAACTCATTTTACAAGGCCAGCGTTACCCTGATACCAAAACCAAAACCAAACAAGGATGCCACAAGAAACAAAAACTACAAGCCAATATGCCTGATGAACATAGACGCAAAAATCCTCAACAGAGGGGCACCTGGGTGGCTCAGTCAGTTAAGCATCCGACTTTGGCTCAGGTCATGATCTCACAGTCCATGGGTTCAGGCCCCACGTCGGGCTCTGTGCTGACTACTCAGACACTTCGGATTCTGTGTCTCCCTCTCTCTCTGCCCCTTCCCCATTCATGCGCTCTCTCTCTCTCTCTCTCTCTCTCTCTCAAAAATAAATAAACGTTAAAAAAAATCCCGAGACCCCGACACCCCAAAGCGGCACGGATAGGCCCCCGGGAATCTCAGCACTGAGCACCCACCTGCTCTGAGCTGTTCCTCCCCTCGGTCCCCACCTCGTGCGGAACCCCAGGACGGGAATGTTCCAAAGTTGCTCTTCTTGGCACTTCAGACGCCGTTTCTCGAGAACATCTGCCTCGTGTTCTTAAGTTGGCCAAGTGGCCATCGCACGGAGGCCACCCCTGGGACTCTCGCATCCCCCAACAGCGCCGCGCCCCTTGATGGGAAGCAAGGACTGCATCGGCAGGCGAATCACGGGAGCACGAGTTCATGAGCTGATCACGCCCAGATCCCTCACCAGAGGGAGGGAAGGGAGAGCCCGAAGGTGGGAATCACCTCCGTAAAACACGGGCAAAGAGGATCGGGGGGCCACCGGGTGCCCGTTCCTGTTCGACACGCACGACCGGCCTTTGGGGAAGCAGCCTCTCGGAGGCAGGTGCGTCCTGCAAGGTGCCCTTCCGTCGTGTGTCAGCCGGAACCCGGCGGCCCGAGGGCAGGCCGCGTGGCCCCGGCTCACGCGCCCCGCGCACCCCTCTCCCCGCACCCAGGCCGCAGCCCGTCCTCAAAGGCGTTCTGGAAGCAACGGCAGCAGCTTCCTCGCATCGAGGAAGATGCGATTCTTCTCCGCTTTCCTGAACGTGGAACACATCATTGAAGCGCCCCAGCAGAACAGGTTTGCTTGGCGTTGCTCTCTTTCCTCTCCAAAACGGTCCCTGGACGGCAAGGGGGGCGCACGTACCCCCCCTCGCTCACCCGAGTTTCAGCTGACAGTTTAACGTCCACCCGTGTGTGTCCCCGCTCATGCGGCAGCCTCGGTCCTCGGCCCAGGACCTCGCTCCCGTGGGGCAGGACCTGGGTTCACACACACACGCACGCACGAGACAAGGTGCCCAGCAGGACTCTGAGAAGGAAAAGAAAGAGCTTTCCTTCTCTCTTTTTCCATAGCTGAGGGGAGGCTGAAAGCAAACAAAATGGTCCCGTTTTTGCAACGAAAAGTAATCCTGCAGGCAAGCCTGTCGACCAGATGCCAGTTCTCAGCGTTTAAGAAACACGGGACCCGGACAATCACCGCGATTCGGTCACCCCGCCAGAGTTCTTTCATCTGACCCCAACATCGAAGGGCTATTAAAAGGAACATTTATAGGGGCGCCTGGGGGGGCTCAGTCAGTTAAGCATCCAACTCTTGGTTGTGGCTCAGGTCATGATGTCACAGTTCGCGAGTTTGAGCCCCGCGCCGGGCTCTGTGCTGACAGCGTGAAGCCCGCTTGGGATCCTTTCTCTCCGCTCTCTGCCCCTCCCCTGCTCACTCTCTGTCTCTCCCAAAATAAACAATCAAAGTTAACAAAAGACATTTCTGCAATATCTTTAAAGCGTTTGTGGTTTTCAGGGGGGGAAAAATGGTGGATAAAGCGACACTCTGAAATGAAGCATCGGAAAATGAACGAAGACAAGTTCTTAGATCACATGCCAGAACCGGTGTTGCCATTTGGGCTTCGGCACCCCCGAGACGGGTCCCGGCCGAGGGCACCCTGGGTTCCCTCTGGGAGCGCTGCCAGGGACACAGCTCGTTCCCGACGTCAGTCACAGCACGGACGGCCTCTGAGGAGCCACAGAAGGGTCCGTCCTCCCGCCTCGGCCCCTACTCTTCCTGGCACCCCCACTGCTCCGTCACCCCCACCTCGACGACCAGCAACTGCCCCCCACCACCCTTCCAACACCCATCCGCCGTCACGCCCGGCCCTCGACCCCACACGAGGGCTCTCGGGCCAAGCAGGGAGAGACTGAGGAAAGAGGCTGGTTCCGCCAGATTGGCAGGTGACCCTGGTGACAAGTGAGGAAACTTACGAGGGTGTCTCGGGCGGCCGCGAGGCGAGCGGACCCCCACACCTGCCGCCTGAATCTTAAGGTTCGTCCGGAGGCCTTGGCGGGGTTCGGCCACGTGTGCCATCCAGAAGGTCTCAGAAATACGTTGCTCCCTCAAGGCTGCGTCCTCGAACACCCAGCCCCGCCGTGGGCAAGGGGGCCGGACTGTATGTTCCGGGGACGGGGAGGAGGCGAGGCGTCTCCGACTGCCCACGCGCAGCTCGAGGGCCAAGCTGCGGTCACGTCCTCTCCGTGACCTCCTGCAACACCACGCGACCATCACTCATCCCCTGCTGCCACTCACCGTGGAATATTGAGGCAACCGGGGCCAGGGAAAGAGACCCGGTCCAGGCTGCGCGGTAGATTCTCACGACCCTTTACACCTGCCATCGGGAAACACGGAACAAGTTGCCTTGAGCAATAACAGTGCCAATGGCTCCTAATTGTGAGCCTTGCTACCTGCCGGGGACCATCGTGCGTGCCCTTCACACACGCATCCATAAGAAGCTGACGCCGAAAGCGTTCTCGCTGGTCCTGTTCTCAATACGGGGAGACTGACGCACCGAGGGGCTGGGCTACTTGCAGCCCTGGGACCTCAGCCCCGGCCACCGCGCTTGGCCACTTTGTCACACTGTCACCTCACCAAATGAGGAAGCGCGTTCCTTAAGCGCACCGGCTTCGTGCAGGTACCACGGCACGGGCAAGGCGTCAGGCCGCCACGGCTCACGGTCCTGGCTGCTGACACCCGCCCCGCGCGCGCCCCAGGCTCAGGCACCCTCGGGAGCAACAGCCAGGCACGGCGCTCACGGTGTTCTCTGCTTTCCTGACTCTCAAGGGGCAGATCGTATCGCTCTCGTTTTGCAGATGAGGAAACCGAGGCTCAGAGCGGATCCACGACTTGCCTGAGGGTCACGCAGCACACGGATCGGAGAGGACCCCATTCGGAAAGGTCACATGTACCCAGCACGTGCCGGGCACCCCGTAGATCCACAGCGTTCGGGGGGCCTCTCCTGTGCCCGAGCACCGAGGACGACGGAGCCTGAAAGGACAGCTTTCGATACACGAAGTCTTCAGTAGATGCTTGCGTGGATGCACGCGGCGGGGAGTGAACGAAACAGTGTTGCTCGTAATTAAAACCGCGAAAATAACGGCCAACAAGCCTTAAAGGTCAGAGAAGCGGGGAATGTAACAAACGTTAATTTCGGGGTTGCTGCCGAGGTCGGAGGCTTCAGCCACAGAGCATAGTGACTCCACCCACGTGGACATTTCCTCCAGCCCAGTTCAGTGCTCGTGAGGGTTTGCAGAGCCTCTCCCCGGTTCGATGCTGACTTGTAAAAGTGGCTGCTGCCCTTTGCAATTAGACACCCTGGACCTCCATTCTGAGCCTTTAAATATATACAGTGACCTGTGCGCTGATGTGGCCAGAGGACAAGGAGCGTGTGAAACGGTTCCCATTAAAATCAGCCCCGGGGGCAGCCACTGCATAAGCAGGTGGCAGGTCTGGCCAGGTCCTCAGATTTGTGTTACGGGATCGTGGCCTTTCTCTGCCTGTGGAGTTCCGTGGGCTCCTCCCTCCCACACACTAACAGGCACCTTCTGTCAACAGCCGTTGATTTCATGGGAAACCTTATGCTACATTTCTGATAGAGCCTCTGTACCTACTGGAATAACAGGCCAAGGATACCGTCCGCTTTACAAGGTGGGGGTATTCTGGGGGATGCCGAGGGTGGAGAGGCTGGAAACACAACACACTGGATGTGGCCACTAAACTTCAGGTCTTCTCCAGGGCCTGGGAGACTCAGTTTTCCATACCACGTCTTCCTGGGTCCACAGTACAAGAATGCTTCAGCTCTTGGCGGGCTATCCGCCGCAGAGCCTCATGACAGGGCCCCTGTTCCATTGCTAACAGTAAAGAAGAAAACTCGAAGCAATTTTAGAACTAGAGTTAAAAGGGAATGCGGAAAATTCCCTGCTGGGCTCTTTTAAAACATCAGTGGGGAAATATTTCCCTCTTGTGGTCTAACTGGAAATTGCTGCTCTTACCTAGAAAGTTTTCCACGGCTTGAAACTAGCAAAAGCTTTGGGGCCACACACCCTACCGGCAATCAGGTAAAGTCAAGGGACCCAAATTCATTAGGCAAAATGCATAGAATTATAAATTAGATAGAGAGATAGATTTATATTCTCCATGATTAAATAAGTGGGGGGCTATATGAATATATGTGTTTCTTCATGAAAAGATGCTCAACATCACTCATCAGGGAAATACAAATCAAAACCACACTCAGATATCACCTCACGCCAGTCAGAGTGGCCAAAATGGACAAATCAGGAGACTCTAGAGGCTGGAGAGGATGTGGAGAAACGGGAACCCTCTTGCACTGTCGGAGGGAATGCAAATTGGTGCAGCCGCTCTGGAAAACGGTGTGGAGGTTCCTCAAAAAATTAAAAATAGACCTACCCTATGACCCAGCAATAGCACTGCTAGGAATTTACCCAAGGGATACAGGAGTGCTGATGCACAGGGGCACTTGTACCCCAATGTTTATGGCAGCACTTTCAACAATAGCCAAATTATGAGAAGAGCCTAAATGTCCATCCACTGATGAATGGATAAAGAAATTGTGGTTTATATACACAATGGAGTACTATGTGGCAATGAGAAAGAATGAAATCTGGCCTTTTGTAGCAACGTGGATGGAACTGGAGAGTGTTATGCTAAGTGAAATAAGTCAGGCAGAGAAAGAGACCATATGTGTTCACTCTTATGTGGATCCTGAGAAACTTAACAGAAGACCATGGGGGAGGGGAAGGGGAAAAAATAGTTTCAAACAGAGAGAGACAGGGAGGCAAAGCATAAGAGACTCTGAAATACTGAGAACAAACTAAGGGTTGATGGGGGTGGGGGAGGGGGGAAGTGGGTGATGGGCATTGAGGAGGGCACTTGGGATGAGCACTGGGTGTTGTATGTAAGCCAATTTGGCAATAAATTATATTCATTAAAAATAAATAAATACGTACATACATGCATGAGAATATATGTGTTTAACACAATAAACAAGGCCTAGTGGCGAGGCTTATTACTATAAATAAAAAGTAGTGATGAGAATAAAAGACATTATGAGAAATCAGGGGCAACTCTCATGCAATATGGAAATAGCTAGGATTTCCAGAAGTGACAAACTCACAGGTTCCAATAATACTAAAAAGGTCAGTATTTGACCTTTTATTGCCATTTATAAAGGAAATTCTTATTTCAGTTGGAGGTCAAGCTCCAGTCTTTCCCCATCCCAGTACACGGTCTCCTGAATCCATCCACAGACCCCTTGGGGTGGGTGGATTTTCTAACCCAACTTAGTCTATTCAATGAACAGGTTCTCCATTTGAGGCCAGGTTACCAATCTGTACTATTCCAGGGACAAAAACGCTATTGTTATCTCCAGGGTGTGTGTGAACTAGAAGATCAGAATAAAAGGGCCCATTCCAGGGGCGCCTGCGTGGCTCAGTCGGTTGAGCTTCCGACTTCCGCTCGGGTCGTGATCTCATGGTCTGTGGGTTCGAGCCCCGCGTTGGGCTCTCTGCTGACAGCTTAGAGCCTGGAGCCTGCTTCAGATTCTGTGTCTCCCTCTCTCTCTGACCCTCCCCTGTTCATGCCCTGTCTCTCTCTGTATCAAAAATAAATAAAGATTTAAAAAAATTTTTTTAAATAAATAAATAATAAAAGGGCCATTCCAACACGTTTAATGTAACAGAAACGACAGTGATCTAAAAGGCAGGAGCCCTAGCTTCTGACCCGTCCTGGCTGAACACACAGGAAACGGAAGCCGGATAAAGTACAGATAAGCCTGAAGTCATGGAAAGGCCAAAAGCACACCTAATTCTCCACAAGGAAGGGGAAAGTTTCCCTGTGCGAGTAATAACTAAAACAGCCAAGCGTTTGAGCACGTGGACCCGGGGCCAGTCTTCTAGGCATTCTGCCATTATGCGGAAGGGGTTATTACCTCGGTTTCACCAACGAGGGAATGGGGGCTGACGGCGAGAAGGGTCTCGCTCATGGGGCGCCTGGCAGCTCCGTGGGGTAAACGTCTGACTTCGGCTCAGGTCATGATCTCGCGGTCCGTGGGTTCGAGCCCCACATCAGGCTTCGTGTTGACAGCTCGGAGCCTGGAGCCTGCTTTGGATTCTGTGTCTCCCTCTCTCTCTGCCCCTCCCCCCTCATGCTCTGTCTCTGTCTCTCTCTCTCTCTCAAAAATAAACATTAAAAAAAAAAAGTGTCTCCCTCAGCATCACACGGCTGGGGAGTGGTAAGTCCAGGACTGGAGCCCAGGTCAGTCTGCTTCTAACTACAAACTCTTCAACCCCTGTTGGTTTGTAAAGTCAGGAGCTTCCCCGAGTGAAATCTGAAACTGGCCCCCTATAGTCATAGGACAAGGAGAGACGGAAGAAAGAGGGAGGCCACTCCGGATTGACAGGTGGCAGGTTAACCAGCAAGGGAACTTAGGAGCCTTGTCTCGGGCGGCTGCAGGATGAGTAGATCTCCATACTCATCCAGGATCTTAAGGCTTGTAGAGAGACCTTAACAGGGGTCAGCCGTGTATAGCATCCAGAGGGTCTCAAAAACACAGTGCTCTCTCAAGGCTGCATCCTTGAGAGATGGCTCCCACGGTGAGGAAAGTGAGAGGAATGTACACTTCGAGGACAGAAGAGGAGATGAGGAGCTTCTGATTGCCCTGCCCGGCTCCTGGGTCAATCCTGGGTCACATCCGCTCGATGACCTCCTCCGACACTTGACCCCGCGTGCCTGGTTCTCACAATCCTACAATCCCCCTCCTCTACAACGGGCCCTGGCCCGTTGCAAGGAGTTTTATTAGCATGGAAATGGCTTGTTTGCTGGCTCTCTGGCGGCACTGGAGGCAGATACCACAGCAACAATATAGGCACGTGTAAGAGAAAACACAGAGTAAGAGAATGACCCCCAAAATAAGTAAGATTATTCCATCAAGAGCTCCAGGATCCAAACCACCGATTTATTAAGTCTCCTAAGGGTAAGAGGGGGTCGGATCCGTCGGGCCATTCACTGGCGTCCTCACGTGACTTAATAAAGAAGATACGTTAGCAGATTCATCAGGTCGGAACACAACGTTCTGTTTAGATAACGGCCCAGGTGCCTCCTCACCAGGTAGCAATAACGTCCAGGGCCACCATATTTTGGAGGACGGCTTTTCTCGTTGGAGACATTTCAGGGTTCAGTAAGGACAGGTTGGGTGGGCTCTCATCGAAGGCGTATTGGGTGCCTGCGAGCAAGGGCTTCTATTTGCGCTGCGAAGTCCTTCCAGGGCGACGGAGGGAACAAAGACAGCGGCCAAATGGTTGTTAGCGGTGGAAAACAGAACGCCCCCCTGGCCTCGGGGAGGGGGAGGCAGGCAGCTTTAGAAACCCGACCAGGTTGTGCAGACCGTCCACGAGGCCAGAGGAGACGACACCGACAGGCGCGAGGAGGACGCACCGGGGTCAGGCCGTGCCAGACGAGCACCGCCTCCCCCCGTCGATGTGGGCGTGCATTCCGGGTACAGCGTGTTTCACCGGTCCGGTTACAGCAAGACACTGGGATCCCCGGGGAGACCCAGCTGTTCCGTCTCTCCCAAGGGCGCAGAGTGATTCAGCCGTCCCGGCAGGACGTCCCCCGGCAAAGTCCGCGTTTACCTCCTTCCGAGGAGCGCAGGCAGCCGGGCTTCTCAGCAGCACAGCCCGTCGATCCCCGGCGAGAGCTGGGCAGTGGCGGCCTCCCTCAGCTTCCATACCTTCTCGGTGTTGGGTGCCTCAGCGGGGCTCTCCAGTGTGGCCTACGAGGTGACAGGCTCTCCTGGCTGACCCTCCAAATGCATCAGAGCCTGGGGCCACACTTTCGTCCTTCCGGCCAAGGTGGCTTTACCTGTTCATAATTCAACGTGCCGCTTTCATAGTCCACTTTTTCCCCTTCTGCCAACCCTGCTGCTTGTGGGTTACAGGGAAGGTGGGACCTCCATTCGATGTCGTGTTCCTTTGCCCTTCACGACTTTTGAAACGTGAACCCCTCCCCCCGGTCACTGTCTATCTAATCAACGATGGTACTCAGCGGCCTTAACCCCTTAACGGTGGCCTGGTTTACATGGCGGCAGGGGAGAGCCTGGGTCGGTCGAGCTGCAGGGTGCACACACCCCAAGGGGCATGTAGAGTCCTCACTCGGACGGAGGGGCCGGTACAGTCGATTTGCTGCCTGAACAGCCGCCTCAGTGGAAGGGACCCCTACCCCAAAAGATCCCAGTGGTGGCTCCCCCTGAGAAGGATGAGTTGAAGGGGAAGCCAGCACACGGGGCAAACTTCGGTCCCATCAGCGCTTCTGGGAAAGGCAACACGTGAGCAGGACATAACAGGTCCACTGAGGGCCCCACAGCCCGGGAGAATGACCCACACAACATGGCAACCGAGGACCCCCTGGCTACAGTGCCTGGCCCACTTTCCACGAGCCTCTCTAATCGACCAGGCAATCCCACAGCAAGTCCGAACGTGTCCCTTCTCCCCCCTGGGCTGTCTGAACTTCCTCTGACCACGTCACTCCTCTGCCTACAACCCTCTCGGGGCCTTTGACTGCCAGCTGAGGTCTCTCACACGCTGCCCTTTCTCACCTCTAGAACTTTCCACATATTGCCTTTGTCTGCCCAACCAGCACCACCACCCCCTCCCCGGCCACACGCACACACACACACACACACACACACACACACAAAGGGAAGTCTCTCTTGCTCATCTACACATAATCGGAAGGAACATCACTGGTATTGCACTGGCTACACTCTTGTCTGCTCTGGGTCCCACTCCGCGGTCTCCCCAGCCATTATCACCACTGCAATCTCTCTCTACGGCTGAGAACCCTGTGAAATACCCCCATGTGTCCCCCCTTGAGCATGCAGTGCGTCCTCAGGACCACTTTCCTTTTAAAAAAAATTTTTTTAATGTTTATTTATTTTTGAGAGAGAGAGAGAGCAGGGGAGGGGCAGAGAAAGAGGGAGACACAGAATCTGAAGCAGGCTCCATGCTCTGAGCTGTCAGCACAGAGTCCGATGCGGGGCTCGAACCCACGAACCATGAGATTGTGACCTGAGCCGAAGTCAGACGCTTAACCCACTGAGCTCCCCCAGGCGCCCCAGCATTTCCTCTTTTGAACTCAAGTCTCATCCTGCACCCGACAGAGGCTCTGTGCCCTTATTTCTGCCCGCCAATCTCCAGCGGGAGATACCTCGGCCGATCCATGAAAACGCACGCGGGGCTCTCATCGGGCCGTGGGTGTGGGTGCTCGCAGCGTAAACACTCTTTGCCCCCAGACACGGACCAAATGCAGTAGTCAGTAGGTGGCTGTGAGTGGCAGCTGACCAAGCCGGGTGCACAGGAAACATCCACTCCTTTATTCAGTGAGGTCCGTTTCTGCCGCTGAAGCCCATCCCACGGGGTGATGAGAAATTCAGTCTCAGCCACTCCGGGCTCCCCATACAAATGCCCAAGGTGGAGCCAGGTCTGGGGTCACCATGCCACGCTGCCCAGCCTCATGGTCCCTTCAGAGGCGGACGCTCCACTCCGTCTGGAGGGAGACACCCTCTGGGAGAGCCGTGATCCCTCTACACCAAAACGCGGTCCCCTCTGAGATTTTGCCACTTCCTTCAACTCCCGGTCCCGGAGACTCCAGCCTCCGTGCCCCAGGCAGCAAACAACCCCTGGGGCAGGAACATGCAGAGGGTTTAGCTAGCTCGCCGGCTGGCACACAAAACAGGGAGAAAAACACAGAGAGCATCCTCACGCGGACTCGCACCTTACTGTAACGGCCCCTTTCAAACCCACCCTTGTTCCCGGGTCAACTTTACTCTTTCCTAGAATATAAATTCCTGAAGGGCACCGCATCGCATCCCAGGGCCTAGAACGGTAAGCAGTCTCTCGACATACACCCTTGAACTACTAGAAAGAAGAGAATGGACGGGTAAAGGGATAGATGGATGGATGTAAGGAATGGGAGCCACTGCCCGCTCATAAAACAAACACTCCACGAAACAGGAGGGATTTTAGAAACTCTTTGACTTCTCCTCCGGAGGACACCCCAGTCCCTCACGTGCCAGCTCCCGGTGCTCAACCTCTCTGCGCCCTGTTTCCCCCTCTCCTGTAAACGGGGGTGAAACCAGTGGCCACCTCAGAAGCGGCTGCTCAGATAGGTTAATGGGTTTCGAATGCCCAGACGACGGACACTCGACAAATGTGAGCTATTTGTAGAGTCGTTGAGATCAGAGGCAGCAGGTGAGAGAGACCCCGGCCCCAGCTCAGCTACTAGGCAGCCACGTGACCGCGGACAAGCGGCTCAACTCATCTGCAACCAGTTGACTCCTCTGTTTGCAGTGCGAATAAAACTAATGTCACTTTCATGGGGTTCTTAAAGAGCGTAAATGAATCATTTGAAGACGCAGTGCCTAGAACTTGAAGTGTGCCGTTGATGTCGACCCAGTCGCCACGAAACAGGGTAACCACCACGACAGGGATGAAACACGGCAGCAGTGGACTGTGGAGGGAAACGGGAGGTCGGTAAAGATGGTCACAAAATGTATCTGTGACGGCCAAACGTAGAGATGCTTCGGAGATGGTGCGTGGAAGACGAAACACGGTAGGAGAAACGAATTCTGTGATGGTTGACGTTACGCGTTGACCTGACTGGGCCAAGGGGTGCCCAGAAATCCGGTCAGACGTCATTCTAGGTGTGGCTGAGGGTGAGATTAACTGTCTGAGTGAGATTAACGCTTGAATCAGTAGACTGGGTAAAGCCAACTGCCCTCCAAACGTGGGCGGGCTTCGAGGAACCCACCGGAAGCCTGAATAGAACAAAAGGCTGAGCGAGAGAGAATCCGCTCTCTGCCTGATGGTGTCAGAGCCAGGCGTGTCTTCTCCTGACCTGGAATTCGTATCACTGGCTTTCCTGGTTCTCAGGACTTTAGACTACAGATCGTGGAACTGTCCAGCCTCCATAAATAAGCGAGTCAGTTCCTTACAACTAATATAAAAAACATTTCAAGAAACTCTCCCAGAATTGAGAAAAAGTTTGAAGATTAAAATAATTGATAAAAAGAAAAAAGAACGGCTAATGTTATTGAATATTTATACGCTAGGTACACAGAAAATATATGGGGGGATTGAGCGTTGTAACAATAGAATTCCAGAGAACGATTAAAAAGCACATGGAAAGGGGCACCTGGGGGGCTCAGTCGGTCGAACGTCTGACTCTTGATTCGGCTCAGGTCATGATCCCAGGGTCGTGGGATTGGACCCTGAGTCATGACGGCTCTGCACTGAGTGCAGAGCCTGCCTAAGATTCTCTCTCTCTCGGTCTGCCCCTCTCCCCCACTCACACACTCTCTCTCTCTAAAAACAAAAATTAAAATACAATTTAAAAAGCACATGGGAGAAAAATAATCAATTCTCTTAAGTTTAAGAAAGGCGTGAGTTTTTTGGTCTCCTGGTTTCTGCCCTACATGTGAAAAGCCCAGAAGTCATCACTCCAAGCACAAGAAAAAGGCTGCACAGACTGAAAATCCACAATTCTTTTTAGAGCCGTCAGAAAACTGAGGTCAGAGGGGAAACGGATGTGCCCCAAACTGGAGAAACAGGAAAAGGCAGGAAAACCGCAGCTCTCCAGGAGTAGAAGCCACTGGAGCCTCGATCTGGGAGGAAAACAAACCGCAACGGACAAACCGCTGGAAACACAGGGTGTTTCCAGGCCAGCGTGGGCGGCAAAGCCTTCTGGGGGCCCAGTTTCAGAGGGACCCCACTCTGTCCTGAGTACTGCCGCCGGGAGCCCCACCAGTGGGGCCAGTGGGGCTCCCGGCGGCAAAACTCACGACACTTTTTCCATGTCTAGAGGCTGCAGCCCTCCTTGGCTCAGGGCCCGGTGGCTCCGTCTTCCAAGCCAGCAGTGCCGAAGGAGCCGATTCCTTCTCAGGCAGCCATCGGTTTCTCCCCGTCCTGTCTCCCTCTTCCACTTTGAAGGGCCCACCGGAAAAATTTAGGATAAACTTCCTGTTTTAAGGTCAGCAAAGTGGCAACCTCAACTCGACCTACAACCGTAATCCTCCCTTGCTGGGCAGCCCAACGTGCTTGCAGGTCCCAGGGAGCAAGACACAGAGGAGTCTGGGAGGCCGTTGCTCTGCCTCCCGTGAAGCAAAAAGAAAATTCAATGTGCTTATGCTCTGTTCTCTCTCTTAGCTGTGGCTGTTTTCCATGACCCAATGTTAAAAGTTTTCTTGCCGAAAAATTATCAGTCTGAAATGTAAGTATTGTCAAAAATTATGGATGGACAGGGGCGCCTGGGTGGCTCGGTCGGTTGGGTGTCCGACTTCGGCTCGGGTCACGATCTCGCGGTCTGTGAGTTCGAGCCCCTCGTCGGGCTCTGTGCTGACGGCTCAGAGCCTGGAGCCTATTTCTGATTCTGGGTCTCCCTCTCTCTCTGCCTCTCCCCCGCTCACACCCTGTCTCTCTCTCCTTCAAAAATAAACATTTAAAAGGAAATTATGGATGGACACACTCTGGGTAATTATGAAAACTCATCCGGAAGAGTGGGATTCGAGATTAGTGATCGTTCAACGCCTGTCATTGGCGTTAACAATGCCAGGTGTGGCTGACCTTCGACTTCCGTCTCCAAGTTTCCAGCTAAAAATGCAGTCTTCTGTCTCTGTGAAAGAAGGCAAAGCCAGGGCGGATTCTGGTTTCAGATCCAACTGTCACAACCCACTGCGTCCCCTCCACGGAAGGTGACACAGCACCTGCTTCTGGGAGTGAACAAACCTGGAGACCTGAGTCCGAACTCTGCACGCACTGGTAGCAGAGACAGTCTCCGAGGAAGGGAACCGGGTAAGAGAGACTCACCACACGAGAAAAAACACTTTTGAAACTTCCTTTTTGCCTTTTGAAAGGTATACCGTGTATATATATTCTTATTCAAAAAGTATACTAATTTCTGAGACAGAGACAGAGCATGAACGGGGGAGGGGCACAGAGAGAGGGAGACACAGAATCGGAAGCAGGCTCCAGGCTCCGAGTTGTCAGCACAGAGCCCGATGCGGGGCTCGAACTCACAGACCGCGAGATCATGACCTGAGCCGAAGTCGGTCGCTCAACCGACTGAGCCACCCAGGCGCCCCAAAAAGCGTAATAATTTCTAAAAGAAGATACTATGCAGCCCAGTCTGCTGTGGCGGGTGGTGAAGGTTGAAGGGGTGAAGGTTCTTCACCCCCTTCTTTCAGGTTCTGGTAGAAAAGGAAGGCATCGCCCTTTAGGGGTCCCTTGTCTGGAAACGGTGCTTACTGGCCACAGAGGAGCCCCAAGGCTGGAGGCACTAGCACACTCGATGTAAGAGACACAGTGAGAACAAACGCCCAGAGGGCTCACAGGCGATCACAAGAAGGGAAAAGGGAGGAGACCAGCTGTATCATGGTTACGTATTTTGTAAATTGAGTAAAACTGAATGAAAACCAAAAACAAACTGAAAGCAAAGTCCAACTATTATCAAGAGTAATGTAAGAATACTGGTGCATTAACAGCAATGTAAGTCTAAACCCTGCCTATAAAGATAATTTTTTTTAAAAAAGGTAAGATTTGGCTGAGGATGGGGGGGAGGGGTGGGTGGGGAGAGTGAGAAAATAAAAATATCAGTGTTCCAAATAACTGTAAGAGAGAAAACAGAATTCAAGCGATGCAAGGCAGGAAAAGGAAATAGAAAGGACAAAACACTTACACCAAACAAATGTCAAAAGATCATATAATGTAACAAAGTTGCAAACTAAAGTTTCCTATTAGATTACCAAAAAAAGAAGAAGGAGGAAGGAGGAAGGAGGAAGGAGGAAGGAGGAAGGAGGAAGAAGAAGAAGAAGAAGAAGAAGAAGAAGAAGAAGAAGAAGAAGAAGAAGAATCATCATCATCATCATCATCATCTGACTGGGTCAAATAACTAAATCTAAACACCTAAAATTAAAACAAGCACACACAAGTTAGAAATTTTGCCAACGCATCCGAAAAGAAAACAACGGTGGCAACGTTAGTAACAAAATACATTCCAGGGTGAAAAGGAACAGAAGTCATTTCATGTTCACAACAGACACAGTTGACATGAATATGAATCACACGGCTCCCAGATGTGTACAGATTAAGAGAGTTACAAATGCAGGAAAACTTAAAAAGACCTAAACCGTAATAGACTTGAACCTATTCATTCACCTGTCCCACTTGGGGGTTCGTTAGTTGAAAGGGACTTTAGCAACTTGTAACAGGAAGGAAGGCCCATCAGGAGCCCCAGAACTGACAGAAGCCAGGGCCCCTCGTGGGCGGACACGTTGCAGGTGCCCGGACTGATCACCTACAAAGGCCAGGCCCGTCCGCCGACAGGACGTTGGTCGGCAGTGGCCTGAGGCTCTCCAGCGCGCAGGCTCCGGACAAGTTCAAGTCTGCTCTCCCGCAGCTCCCAAGCCAGCCCCGGCTGCAGCAGTGAATGCTAAAGTCACGCAAGCACAGGGGGCTGGTCACGTCCCTTCAGGCTGCGGCAGAACCACGCTCCAGGCAGGGGCCCGGACAGCCCCGTCGATCCCTCCCCACACACATCTAGGTGTCCAAGCCCCTACGGTGAACTCTGTATTCTCCGACCCAGGTGCCACGTGAGTGACAACAAAAACAAGATTTAACTGCACCCATTCGTGATATATTGAATATTCACGTAACAAGGACCCAGACTATCGACGCACCCCTGGAGCTAGCTTGTTCAACTTCAACAAATTTGGAAGACCTACAAGATCAACACGTTTTCTGATAAAACTGTGTATTGTGAGCTACATAATAAAACAGTTGCATCTGACTTTAAAACATGGGAGAAGTAGGAAGAAAATAGACATTTTAAAAGATGAAAGCATTTCAAAAGATTTAAAAATAAAAGATGAACACAACTCACCATCTCCTTTCCTTAACCAACTGAATATGATAACATGCCAAACATTTCCAAAAATCAACCCCCAAAAAGTAACACTTGAAGAGATTTCTCATCTTAAAGAACCGGGGAAAGTCGTAAGTAATGAAAAACACGGTCCAGCCACGGTCAAGTACGTGGCTGGCAGCTGTAAGAAAACATTTAAACACGGTCTCATGCATTTAGTCCAAGTGGATATTTTCTTATTTCCCCGACCACCATTTGTCAAATAAACTGCAGAAAGTATAAAGCTAAAGGATAAACACTTCAAATAAGAATTCATACTCCAAGGAAGTAAGAATCTTTCAACTTTTATTTCTAGGATACATTCATCGGGAACCTTTTTGTTGCTTTACAATTTTCCCCCTAAGAGAAATGAATACAATAAAAATATAATCCAACTACCAGCAATGTCTGTAACCAGAAAAGAATCTAAAATCTCTGGTGTGATAATATAGGATTTTTTTTTAAAAATATAAACTTCATACCAGAAATAAAGCCTGAATATTCTCTTTTTCTTTAAAAATATAATTTTTCCTTCTTAGCTCTTCCATGTAAACCTTATAATCAACCATTTAATTCTAAAGTCTATTTTTAAACTAGTCATTGTAACACTACAGCATTTTTTTTTCCTACTTTGTATCCTGTTCTGTGCTGTGAATCAACTAATAGCTGCAGAAGTGTTTAAAAGAGAGAGAGATGCCACTAGGCTGTAGCAAGATTCTTCAAGATGTATTGATCATTAAAAGGAAAAAAAAAACCCATTGGCAAACTGAAACCTACTTAATAAATTGCATCTCATCGTGTCTGTAAAATCAGAAGATGGGTATGAAGCGCTTTTGCAAACTTTGTAAAGCTCTAAGGAGAAACATTTTTTACATGGTTTGACCAGAAAGGCTGCTGACTGGGGATAAAACGACGTGAAGGTTCTGTGAAATCTTTTTTTAACTACTTCCATTTAGGGAGGGAGAGACTGTTAAGTTGCAAACAAGTTGGGGGCACAGGGACAGGAATATCTCCCAAAGACGGACTGATTTGCAGTGACCTGTGTTTTGTCTCAACGGAGAATAAAGACCAGTATTTCACAGCAGACTGAGAAGTCAAGCCGTGTGTCTCCAACTGGGAACAAGAAATGGGAGAAGTGAGGCTTTTCCCCCCACTGCCGACCAGCTCTGCCATGCAGTCAGTCCATTTAAAAACGGTATTCCAAACCCGAACGTAAATGGTCTGGGAATGGTTTCTTTAGTTTAGGAAAATCATCAGAAAGCCTAATTAAAAACAGAGGTAACAAGATCTCTGAACCAGAGAGGCACACTTGCAACTACGATCGAACAGCACCGTCCGTAACGACTTTTTAGGGTATTTTTGTGGACTACAGATAAGAAGCTGAGTGAGCAAAGGACAAAAACGTTTGGTAACAAAGCTCATGCCAGCGAGGGCTTCCTTGTTTGCTAGAAGGCGAAACAGATGGGAGGAGAAACTTCTTTCCATGAGCCACCCTACTGAAATCAGAAGGGCTATGGAGACTAACCCAGCAACGAAAGACTGCAGAAATTTGGTCATCTGTACCCATCCACAGGTGACCAAAAGAAACCGTCCTCAATTACCTGAAAAACGAGTGATCTGACGGGGGTGGGGGGTGGGGGGGGAATGGGGCCGGGTTACTGCATAAAAAGAGGCTTTGAGCAACTCGGGCAGGCTGCAAGAGGCTGCCACTTGGGGCTGTGGAGCCTCCTTTCCAGAAGTTTCTGAACGATCTTCCCGTGGCTCTCTGGGAGCTGGCCTACTTAGCACATGGAACCGGCTAAGGGGCCTTATAACCTCTTCCGGCCCTCTGATGCACTTCCTCTTTTCTTAGTGACTTCTTTCCCCAAGAGAATATTCAGGCCAATTCGTTTTTGTTTCTTTCTGCATTAGTAAGAATAGTAAACTAGCAGTTTGGAAAACGCTTAATTCCCACTGAGTGTCTCACCTCAGTATATGACACCTTGAATAATAGTACGAACGCAGAACTTGAATGCCTTTTACATAAGAGTCAAACAAGCCTAGGTCATACTTTGATGGTTCCACATCAATAAAACTTAGCTATGATATGTAAAAAAAACTACTTTTGCCAAGGTTTTAACTACTGTACTTTAAACCAATTTCAATATTCCACGGAAAGGTCATTTATATTAAAGCAACGCGCCTTCATGTTTTCTACGTACAACAAAGTGATATTTTTTAAATGTACATATATTTTTAAACCGATTCACTCCCTTTTACAATCATACCTTCAGTCTGACATTTAAAACATAAACCCAAACTGTCGATGAAAATATAACAGTGGCCCAAATGACAGCATCATTTTAATGAAAACAATAACGCCAGAAAAGGTGAGCATTAAGACTTAGAAAATAAACATCAACAGACTCACTGGAAATCTGCTCACACGCCTGATGTGTTCAGAAATGAACCTCACACAGAACAGTCCCCGCTTATTCAACAACTCCTTCCTTTCTCATTTACTCACTCCATGATGCATGTCTCACTACTTTTACTGAGGTTTATACAGTGATTAGTTATCCTAACAGCAGAGACTAGTATTAAATATTCATGCCTATTCAGAATTGGCATATGTTCCCAGCAATTGTTTACTATGCTCCCTGAATTATCAAATAGTCTAATCTTTTAGGAGCATAAAAACCAAAGGGCTTAGATCTATTCGTATACATTGTGCATTAAATGTTATTAAGTTAAGACAGTAAGGTGGAAAAAAGGAACGGAAGGGGTACAGTAAGCTTTCTTTAAACAATCCCATTACATTAGACAGTCCTGTCAATGATATGTATTTATTTTAACCAGGTTATGGGAAAAAAGGGAAAGAACTATTACCAGAATTTGTATCAATTTCTTGGAGAAGCTAATAAAACTTTAAATACACATATTTATTTGAAGAATCTTTGGTAGCAACTGTGTTTCTTCCACATTATAGGACTTTTCAAAATAAATGCCAAAATTAACATACTAATCAGCATATGAAAGATGAATTATGGTACTGTTTTTTTGGTTTTCCTATAAACCTGACTATTAACTTGAACTAATCATGCACTTAAACACAGTTATCTGTTTAACTTACGTACATATAAAATGAGAGACTAACACCAGAAAGAAATTAGACAGTAATGAGAATCAATGACAAAACATAACAATGACAACTCTTCTCAAGTAATTTATTTTTAAATTATAAGATTTACAATGCTTTGATTATGCAAAATAGTGTAATGGAAATTAAACCAAACTGATAAACCAAAAGAGAAAGAAAACGTAGCTTTCTTGAATATCAGTACTTAAACCATCATTGTAAGTATCTGACGTCCCAACCATGTCTTATGTAGACAGAAGTATAATAGTTTCAAACGTTTGACTTGTGGGTTTAACTTCTCATTTTTCAACTTTGATGAACTGAAATGTAATTTATTTCAAATTCTATTATACCTATTATAGTGTTTACACTGCAACAGCAGCATCTCTCGGTGTGCGATCGAGTGTGGAACTGGGGCACAGTCTCAGCTCGCAGCCGCGGACAGAAATTGCACACCGCGTTCGTACAACAGAGGATGTTACAGTAACCAGAGCACAGAGTTTAGTACGCTTATTGCAGGGCTGGTGTTTCCTTCCCTTTGAACTGAACCGGTCGAACTTCTGGGCTGGCATGTTACTGCTGTGGGTAGTAAGACTGCTGCGGGGGCTGAGGGAAGGGGTATGAAGGCTGCGGGGGCCCTGGGTATGGAGCCTGTCCGGGGCTCTGGTGATACACTGGCGGGTACGGCATACTATACTGACCGTATGCGTAAGGATTATAGCCCATGGGCATGGGCATGTGGCAATACCTGATGGAAAGAAAACAGACAGAAAAAATGGGTTGGTAAATCACACACTAGAAAATGAGACGTGTAATAATTACTCTGAAACCAAGGTTTTTCAAGAAAGTCATTTTTCTCTATTTCTCAGTCTAGTAGAAGACAGTGGAAAGAAAAAGCAGCAGTTTCAAGGTTAATATCCCGTTAATAATTGAGATGAAAGAATATCAGGTGCTTAATACCATCCAGAAAATAATACCGTTGACAGAAATAAGCCGAAATATTCAACTGTTAACAAAGAATAAAAATGGAGACCCTTCATTTTAACATGACAGCCTAAGTACATTCCTAACTCACAAGATTCAATATTCACTGTGATGTACATAAATTTACTGTTTACAGAAGTTTTTTTAATGTTTATTAATTTGTGAGGCGTGGGGGAGGAGCAGAGAGAGGGGGGGACAGAGGGTCTGACAGCAGCAAGCCCGACGCGGGGCTCAAACTCACAAACCGTGAGATCGTGACCTCGGCCGAAGTCGGACGCTTAACCGACTGAGCCACCCGGGCGCCCCTGTTTACAAAGTTTCAATATTTAGAAGACAGAACGTACTTACTAACAAGTAAAGTTTGGAGCACATCTTAGGAGGTAGTCAAGGGTCTGGACTTTTAAGATTAAAAACTTATCACACAGAAAGTCGTTCTTTAAGAAAGCACACGCCAAAATTAGAGTCGTGTTAAACAGTGTGTCAGAATGGCAATTCTTCAAAGTACGGGTGCGTGAACAAGGCCTATCGGTCTTGCCACGCTCAGCTCCGGAAAGGCGCCTCTCCGTTCATCGCCAAAATAAGGACAACCAAGGAAACAGTCTGCGTTCCGTACAGAAGAGGCGGATTTCCCGTGAGGCCAGCGCGTAAAAACTAAAAACGTCAACAAGCCCGGGAAACGGCCGTTCAATTACTCAAATAAGGGACTCTGACATTGGTTCCATTTCTGCGTAAGCTGACAATGGAGCTCGCTCGTTCATGACGCCTCCATTCGGAGAAGGGGGGACTGTTTCTCAAAGGTTAACCAGAGCTAGAAACCTCAGCCCACTCATCCAGTTTCAGCCTTACCCGGGATATCCTGGATAGGTGGGGTAGGGGGGTCCCTGGGCCTGTGGAGGGGGCGCTGCTGAACCAGGAGTGGGTGCCGGTGCCGGTGCCGGTGCCGGTGGAGCAGTGCCCGTCCCCGCGGGAGCCGGAGCGGGAGCGGGAGCGGGAGCCGGAGCGGGAGGAGCTCGATTTGCTGGAAGCACAGGCGGTGGAGGCCGGGCCGGGGGCTGGGGCTTGGCGGGCTGTAAGAGAGTCGGCACTGACTGCAACATGGCTCACGTTTCCGTCAAATGACCGTCGTTAAAACAACGGAGGGCGTAAGAGAAGCTCTAGAATCCACCCAAGTGTATTTCTAATTCCCATTCTTAAATGTTGACTGAATACTCTAGAAACGTATCACAGCGGAGGAATGATTCTCCAACCTGTTAACACTCCACAGCCACTGCCCTGTTGCTGAGGCCTAATATTTAGCCACTTACTGCCCATTACTGCTCCCATCCGTGGTTAGACATTTGAGACGGGAGGAAGGAGCGAGTCGGGCACAGACAGGTCATCACTGGAATCTCCCCCTGGCCACGAGATTCTTTATGTGCATATTTTCAAACACCAGACAACTTAAAAGACTAGTACAATAAACAATCGCGTATTTATCAGTTAAATTCAATAATTACTGACTCGAGACCATATTCACTGTAGCTGTAGCTGTACCCATACATTTATGTATCGACATATTTGCGGAACCATTTGAAAGTAAGTTGCAAACTTCAGGACACCGGCCCTAAAGACTGCAGCACATAAGTTCTAATAATCACATACCATTTCGTCCTAAGGAAGTGAGTAATTATTTCCTAATACCATCGAGTATCCATGCCACATTCAAGTTTCTCTATCACAAAAAAAAACTCTCAGAGAAGAGGTTCTATGAACCAAGATCCAACCGAGGTTCACGTACTGCAGGATTATTATGAATCTTTCCCTCTCATTTAAACCAGAATGCCTCACATCTATGTGTTTTTTCTCTCTATGACATTCACTTTTAGAAAAGACAAAGCCAAGGGTCTCCTAGAATGTCCCAGTTCTAGATTTGTCCAACTGTTTCCTAATGGCACAATTGAACTTCTTGTTTTATCACTGTACTTGCGATAAACCGAAAGGCAGTTCTAAAGACTTGATTAGATTCAAGTTAAATGTTTTCTGGCAAGAATTCGCGAGTGATGCTGTATTCTTTATACCGCAGAACATGAGAAGGTTGGTCACCTCATGAAAACTGGTGCCCACCAGATCTCTACAATGTCAAGGGTGTTTTCTCCTTTACGGCAAGCAGGCAAGCAGTCACTAATGCAAAAGGCCCATTTAAAAAATGAGGTTGCTTACTGACCAGCATGGTTCTCGGCGCGGGCGTTGGCACAGCGGGAGCATGGCCCCCTGCGGGAGAAGACTGATACGCAGGCGTAGGGATTGAAGGAGCACTGGGTTCCCTGGCAATGCTTTGCTGCAGATCCCTTTAAGACAAAGGTGTTAGGAATTAACACAATTCAAAAAAACCGCACGTCTGAAATGCCAGGTCTTTAAAAGCTTTCTTCTCTGCGTATATGAAACATGGAAAACAGACTCAAAACAATGACGGTATTTTAAAATACACTACACTTCTGCTCTTGACTACAATGAACTTGAATCTTTTTTCCTACGATTTTCCCTCCTAGGAGGAAAGGTAAACTTTTTCTGAGGTCACAGTTACAGCTGGAGTAAGGAACAAGTCAACCTGGGCGGACGGACGGCCCTAAAAGAGCGCCCACTCTCTGGTAAGAAGCCGTCCCCTGGCTGGGCCACTCCTAACACAGCAGCGTCTCTAGAAGGTTTCAGAAGACCAACTGCTCACAGTCTGCCAGCTGTGTCACACGGGCGCTTCATCACTGCGTCATACCAGCGTTTCCAGAAAACGAAGAAAGCCAACCCAAACCATGATGCAAATTTCTTAATAAAAACTTTCTGAAATTATTCAAAGAAATGCAGCACTGAGCTGTTTTATGTTAAAAGATACCTCATAATCTGTAATTAAGGTAAATGCAGGATAGATTGTTGAAAGGACCATTAAAACGGAATTAAAAGTTAGCAAAATTGGAATCCATCCCCAAATCTCACTAACCAAAACCCTAAGGCAAAATGTACTCTGTGAAACAACATGATATTGATCAACTTCCCCCCAGCACTGATTCCTATACCCATGAAGGAAATACAGTATGTCCCAAAGCGTGAACAACAGCACCTATTGTCCTGATATAACAATTAACTGCAACCCCGCAGTCCCCCAGACCATACTTTCACTCTCACAAAGGGTCCCAGTTGGAAATTAGTCACTCCCCGTATTAAGAAAGTTAATACATTCATCAAGGAACCAAAAATACTTCTTAATGTTTGTAAGCTTAATAAATGCTTACAACACAAACTAGACGATTTTAATCAATATTAAAATTTTGAAATTTTTGAAACATTTTGTTATGTAGCTCATATATGTACTAAACATACTTAATATTTAGTATTTTGTTTTCTTATTTATGTAGTTACAGTTAGATATTGGAGTATACCACAAATATAATACCTAATGTATGTAATTATAAAGCCTTAACATAATACTTTTATTTTCCTTTGATAAACTCGAGATGGTCACAATAAATAACACACAAGACAAATAAGAATGTCCTAGCTACTCACTAATTATATAATTCAAAGCTATTAAATCATGAGACTCATAACATAACAAAGCAAGAATACATGAACTAAAATCCCACCAGTGTTTCAATGCCAACAACTACCATTACTAACATTAGTTTCAAATCACTAGTGTAAAGAAGGCAGAGATCACAGTAAAATATTTATTCTTTCTGCACACTTACGAGAGGACACACTATCATCAGGAAAATGAACATTAAAACCACAATGAAATAACTAGATACCCACCAGAGGAGCTGGTGGCAAACTCTCAGACATTGCTAGTGGAATACAAGTACAACCACTTTGGAAAACTATCAACGTCAACTAAAGCTCAATACACACACACCTTCCGACCCAGCAATGCCACTCTCAGATACACCCCCAACAGCACCGCACACATCTGCTCACCAAAAGCATGATCTAGAGCTGCCCAGGTGGCCATCGAACACCCGAAATGTGCCTAGTATGAACTGAGAAGGGCTGCGAGTGGAAATTACACACCAAATCGCTAAGACTCAGTGTGGACAAAAAGTAAAACATCCCATACATGATTTGCATGATTATATGTTTAAACTGTAACACTTTGGATACACTAGCCGAAGTAAAATATATTTTTGAAATTAACTTCATGTTTACTTTTTAAAACGTGGCTGCTAGAAACTGTAAGTTGTAGGGGCGCCTGGGTGGCTCGGTCGGTTAAGCGGCCGACTCCGGCTCAGGTCATGATCTCGCGTGGATCTCGTGTGAGTTCGGGCCCCGCGTCGGGCTCTGTGCTGACCGCTCAGAGCCTGGAGCCTGCTTCCGATTCTGTGTCTTCCTCTCTCTCTGACCCTCCCCCGTTCATGCTCTGTCTCTGTCTCTGTCTCTGTCTCAAAAATAAATAACGTTAAAAAAAAAACAAAAGAAACTGTAACTTGTGTGTGGCTGACAGTACTTTTGCCATAGAGACGAAGCTCGCTTTATGTCACCAGCCCTGCACATCTCGTTTGTTTCCATTCTTTGCTTCCAGCAAAACCGGAGAGTCAGGTTTTCGAACGCTCACGCTCACTGTTCGTAACACAGCGGCCAAAACCACACGCTACTCAAATACTGGACAACAGCAGACTATACACACCGCTTCCAGCACAGTCACACACTGAAAGCTGCACAAATATGAAAATCAAAGACCTATAACCACACACAACCGTATGGATGAGTCTGACGGTGCCGACTGTAACCAGTCACAGGACAGCACATGCGATCCCACTGAGTCCAGCACGAAACAGGAGAAGCCCCTCAACCCTCTCACAGAAAGGACGGTGGTCGCCCTGGCGAGGTGGGTAACGACTGGGGAGACACAGGGACGATGCTTCTGGGGTGCTGAGAATGTTCTGTGAACTGACCTAAGTGCTCGATACGTGGAATGTTCAGTTTGTAAAATTCAGTAAGAATTACGTGGACTTTTCTTATGTTTTTATTTTATAGTCAGTAAACATGTTTCAAGGAATTTAGGCCCTCAGTATTAAGAGTGATTTTAACAAAATAAACCCTCGGATTTTTAAAAGCTAATGTTGTATCTATTTGGTCTACTTTTCCATTCTTCACTTACCTTTTAATCACTGAGATAAAGCCACGTGACAAGTTGATGACTATTCTGTTTATAGTACAAATACAGAAATATACATGCAAATAGTAACAAACCTAATCTTCTCTTTTAAGTTTATGTATTTATTTTGAAAGAGAGAGACAGAGAGACAACGGGAGAGGGGCAGAGAGAGAGAGAGAGAGAGAGAGAGAGAGAGAGAGAACCCCAAGTAGGCTCCACGTCGTCAGCACAGAGCCCGACGTGGGGTGCAATTCCACAAACCATGATATCATGACCTGAGCCAAGATCAAGAGTTAGACACTTAACTGACTGAGCCACCCAGGCACCCCACAAACCTAATTCTCAACCTAGAGATTTGAAATAGGAAATATCTGAAAATGAGAATATCCCCAAATTTCTTCCTAAGCTGTGAACTTCTATTACACTACACAATTCTAAAAATAGTGACGTTAGCCCATTTTACACTGAAGGTTGAAGTGGAGAAACTGAGAGTACAACTAGAAAGCAAATTATCATGGACAAAAAATTATTTCAAGCAGGGGTGGGCAAAACTTTTTGTGTGAAGAGCCAAATAGGAAATATTCTAGGCTTTGCAGGATACAGGGTCTCTGTCACAAATAATTAGTAATACTCTGTTGTTAGTGCAAAGTCAGACACAGACAATACACAACTTAGAAAAATAAGCAGCAGGCTCAACCTGGGTGCTGCAGTTTGCCAACTTAAACCCAGAAACCGTTGTTTGGCTCTTTCTTGGTCCTGAGCTACAGATTTTAAGGGTTCTATACAGTCACCTCAATGGCTGCTGCTTGCATGAAGGGAAGAAAAGAGGGGCAAAAAGGTCCTGTTCCAAGCCCCCCACCCTGCTTACATCTGAGCCGGATCCATTGTTATCTGTTTTACAAACTGGGCTTCTCTGTAACACTAAGCTTGAGCAAAGGGTTCTGCAGTTTAAAAAAAAAAAAAAAAAAAGGAGGCAGTAAGGAATGAATCTGATAATTTAGCTGTACAGTCTGAAAAATAAAAATCAGACTACTTGAATGTGGCTATAAAAACATATGAAGTCCCATTAATTATTAAGATTACTTTCATATAATTTTCTGAACAGGTAATGTGTTGTTCACTTGACTCACAATAAAAAGGGAGTCGAAGGCCCCCGTCTGCAGGCTCCCTCCCTACCACTCACACCCCAGAGGCACACTACTCTGGGTCATGAACCTTCCAGAGCTTCCTGACACATAAACAAACCAACTCGCATGTAGATCTTATTTTCCCCCTTTTTATACAAAAAAGCGTACTTCACACTGTTCTGTATCTTTTTTCTTTACTGTATTTCTCTTCAAGATCTCTCCATATCAAAAAATGGAAAACCTCTTTTTTTTTTCAAATAGCTGATCTTTTATCTAAAGAAGAAAAAAGAAAAAAGAAAAAAAAAAAAAAAAACAAACCTGCACAGAAGTAACTTTATTTATTTCACCAGTCCCAGACGTCTGATTTGTTTCTATTCTTTTACTGCTACCAGCAACTCAGAAATGAGTTAGTTTATAAACGTGTCGTTTCTAGCATATGCTAACACATACTCAGAATAAATTCCCAAAACCAGACTAGCTGGATTAAGGATGTACGGATTCGTCATCCAGGCCTTTAGAGCAGAACTGCCCCCACACGAGGATGCACCCACACGCATTCATAGCCGTGGATGAGACCTGTTCCCCTACATATGCCAACAAGGCATGTTCTCAAACTTCCAGATTTTTGCCCTTCTGAGAAATGTCATTCTGGAGTAGTTGTAATTTATATTTACATTATACTGAATGAGGGCAGGTTTTTGTTGTTTTTTGTCTTCTTAAGTAAACTATAGGCACAACGAGGGGCTCAAACTCACGACCCCAAGATCAAGAGCTGCGTGCTTCACCCACCGAGCCGGCAAGGCACCCCAGAAAGGTATTTTTTCATACGCTTAAGAACCAACCACTTACATTTCCTCATACGCAAAATCTCTGTTTACAGCCTTTGCCAACTTTTCCTAGTGGGTTTTTCTCCTCCTCAGTAATATCTAGGAGTTCTTCATAAATTATTTTTTTTAATGTTTATTTCTTTTTGAGAGAGAAAGAGCGGGGGGGGGGGGGGGGGGGGGGGGGGGGGCAAGGGGAGGGGCAGAGAGAGAGAGAGAGAGAGAGAGAGAGAGAGACACAGAATCCAAAGCAGGCTCCAGGCTCCGAGCTGTCAGCGCACAGCCTGATGCGGGGCTTGAACTCATGAACCCTGAGATCATAACCTGAGCCTAAGTTGGATGCTTAACCAACCGAGCCACCCAGGCGCCCCTCTTGATAAATTAATAAATTTGCTTTTTGCCTTCGTGAGGTTTCAAATATTTTCCCCCCAGCTTATTACATAATAACTCTGCTTTATGTTATGATGCACTTATCCTTTTTTTAAAATGGCTTCTAGATTTAAGTCAGAATAAGAAATACTCTTCCCTTTTCAGCTCTATAAAGGAATTCTCTCATATTCTCTTGTGAACTTTACATTTCATTTTACACATTTCAAGTCTGATCCACTTGAAATTTATTCTGGTATAAAAATAACTTTTGTTTTCTAAATGGCTAGGCGGCTAACTTCTTCTGATTGGCTTAGGATCTTTTTACATTAAATTCACAATGTATTTGAATTTATTTCTATTTTGCCTTTGGTCTGTCTAATCATGTACCAGGACCACTATGTTTTAATTAGACACAATAATACATATTTCAGTGTCTGGTAGAATTGCTTTCCATTACTATTTTTATTTTTTCCTGGCTAATAATTGGACAGTTTTTTTAGATGAGCGTTAGGATCAACTCATCTAGTTGTAAATGAAAATCTATGTATTTATTTTAAATCAAATTATGTTGAATGCTTAAGAACTGATTTCTTTGTGCATCATCCTACCCAAAAACATGACACATCTTTCAAATTCCAGTCCCCTTTTGTACCCTTCAACAGTGTTTTCTACATACTGGTCTCATACACAACAAACTTATTCTGATGTAGTTTATCTTTGCTGCTGCTATTGTAAGTAGGGTCTTTCCTCCATTATATTTCCTATATGATTATTTATATGAAAGCTACTGATTTCTACAAATCTTTACAATCAATTGTCTTCAGTAAAGATTCTTCTGTTGTTTGCTGAGTTTGGGGGCTGATTCTCTTGGGTTTTCAAGTTGTATGATCATAAAGTCTAAAGTAGTGAAAATTTTACCTCCTCCTTTTCAGTGTTTATCTTTCTAATTTTATTCTATTGTCTAATTGTGCTGGTTCGTACTGCCAAAATAGTATTAAATAATAGGGTGGACGGTGTTCATTTTGTCCTTGCTTTTAGAAGGAATGTTTACATTGTTTCTCCATTAACCATGATGCTGAGTTCTGTGCAGATATAAACAAGAGTGTGTGTGTGTGTGTCTCTCTCCACACACACACACACACACACACACACACACACACACACACACACACACACACACACTATTTTACTGAATACCAGAACAGTTATTTTCTCAATTGCTTTTCCTCACCCATGAAGAGAATCTTTTTCTCCTTAATATAAAAATACTGAACCAATCACTACATTACTGGAATAACCACCTCCATCCCGCTTGATCATGGCTCTTTTTCTAAGATACTGGTGAGTATCAATGGTAAGTATTTTATTTAGGACTTCTGCATCCATAACCACAAGTAAAGCTGGTCTGAAGACTGTTTTTGTCTTAATCTTTGTCAGATTTTCTTATCAATAACACTAATTTGGTGTTATTATATTACATAAACTCTTTTGTTTTTGTTTTTTTTTAAACTTCTGAAACCATTACAAAGCATTCTAAGGGTGCCTGGGTGGCTCAGTCAGTTAAGCGTCCAACTTCGGCTCAGGTCACGATCTCACAGTTTGTGAGTTCGAGCCCTGCGTCGGGCTCTGTGCTGACAGCTCAGAGCCTGGAGCCTGCTTCCGATTCTGGGTCTCCCTCTCTCTCTGCCCCTCCCCTGCTTGCGCTCTGTCCCTCTCTCCCAAAAACAAACATTAAAACAAATTTTTTTAATAAAAATAAAAGGCATTTTAATTATTTGCTTTTTAAAGGTTTAGTAGAAAAACTGTAAAAACAACACTGCTCTTTCTTGGGGGGCAGGGGTGGGTGGTGCAGGGAGGTAGCTCTTAGCAAGTTCTCCAACAGCTTCTATGAAAAACAGTTTCAATATGGACGGGGGTGAATGATGGTCAGGCTGGCTGCAGGGCTCAAGACAGACTCAGGAGCAGAACAGTCTGTGAGTTCTCTTGGTGTATCACCAATGAATGTACCGTTCCGGGTAAGCCCCTGCAAGGCAGTTTCACCGGGTATCAGACCCCTGGCTCATACCTGCCTTCCTGGAGTTCCAGTGGCCATCACTGCCCCCCACCCCCACCCCCACCCCCTTCTAGCAGGCAGTGCTGTGAGCCTAAACGTTTTTTCACCTTTTTATAAACTGTCTTGATCTTTTTGCCCAACTGCCTAAAGGATTCTGCCATCATCTTTTAATGAGCTAATGATTTATATCCCTTGGTGTTGACGGTTCTTGTTCATTTTTCTTAACCGTGAGATACACCTTTTCGACACGCCTTCCTTTATTTTCCTAAAGGAACGTATTCTTAGGTAATACCGTTAAATATTTGTTCTGAACAGAACGTTGAACAACGAACATTGTTTTGCTTTGTCTTCTTTGTGGAAATTCACTTCTGCACGTTCGGATCTTCTTCGCCTGTCTTCTAACCCTTCTTCTGGTTTTACTTTGGCTTCATCTTCTTTGACTTCGGTTTGCTCTGGGGGCCGACGTCTTCTTCACGGTCTAGTCCCACTTCATCTTACATCCGTGCTCATCTTGTTCTTCTCTCCTCCACTTGCTTCCTGAATCCAGCCCCTCACGTTTTATCACCTCCTTTCTTCTCACCACCTTCCTTGATTCTGGTACTTCCTCACGTGGGGTTCCTCAGAGTCACTGCTTCCTAATCCTTTTCTCCTTTTTTTTCTTTTTCTAAATTCATGATGAATGTTCATCCAGAATTTTCATCTGTTCTAGGACCATACTATTCTGGTGAATATTCTCCATGTATTAGGTTTTACTAAATTCAGTTCATTTTGGGGGCGCCTGGGTGGCTCAGTCAGCTAAGCGTCCGACTTCAGCTGAGGTCATGATCTCCCGGTCTGTGGGTTCGAGGCCCACGTCGGGCTCTGTGCTGACAGCTCGGAGCCTGCTTCAGACTCTGTGTCTCCCTCGCTCTCTGCCCCTCCCCGACTCGTGCTCTGTTTCTCTCTCTCAAAAATAAATAAATGTAAAAAAAAAAAAATTAAATTCGGTTCATTTTTCTCACCATTAAAAAAAAAATACTGTATCTTTGCACCAATGCTGTGTCAACTCTACTGGTCACTCGGCACAGAACGAGTCCTATGGTACTGGTTTGACCTCCTCAGCAGGTTCCTTCAGAAGGGAAGTCTGCTGATCTTTTCTAAGCCATTCATCCTGTCCTCCCCATATTCTGTACCTCTAGTTTTATGTGTAAGGAACCTGCTGGCCATTTCCAGGTAAATTGTGTATGTTTATTGGCATTCCTGAGACCCGTCACCCTGACTTGTTGCATTGTCACTTCTGTGGCACAGTGTGCTTCTGACACCGAGAGTTTCTGCTCTTCTCCTTTATTCTCAGGTCATGCAGCTTGCTAGCTGCCTGTAAATGTCCAGGAGGAAAGAAAGGAAACTGCCATCTCATACTGCCCAGTTCACCCCAAAGCTTCCACGTGTAACTTTTCAAAAGAAAAATCCTCTAAAATTTGATACACAAAATAAACTTACTTTAAGAGTTCATCTCTTTCTGTCTTCCGTGCAAACACGATGTCACTGCACTTGTTCTGGAACCTGACCAGGATTTCGGTCAGCTCATTGTAAAACTGTAAGTAAAGAAATACAAGTCATAAGCCAGAATGATATTTTAATCTGAAGAGGAACACAGTCTAAAGCTCGTTTGTCAATCACGGTTAAACCTAAACAACCAAACTCCTCCGACGGCACAGTCATACCACTAAGGTTCAACAACTTAATGTTGAATATGACCTAATAACATTCCTAAAGAAAATGAAATAAACTCATTCTTGGAGAACACCTGTCACCAAAAATTAAATGGAACAAACTATAAGTTTCATGATCATGAGTATGTTCCCAATTCCTGGAGAAAAGGCAAGTACTTAATAAAGATAGGAAACCTATTTCAGTGGAAGGATTAGATTGCACATTCACTTCAGAAATATAGACATCACTTCAGAAACTCTTAGAGGCATTTCCAAAGGCTCTCTGAAGAATTTCCTCAGCTTATCTATATTTCAACAAAGCATTTTAAACCAAATTAAAACGGGATCTTCCTATCCTATTTCCAAGGCTTCGTCGTATTTCTACCTCTTCCGAGGTTTTTACCTTACATCCAAGGTATTTGTATCAAAATAACTTTATTCAATAATCGCCATGGAGTTAAAATACCACAAGGTATTGTGTATCTGAAAAACTAACGATCACCTGTTCCCTCAGAAGCGAAGTAAATGTTAAAAACAAATATAATCATTTCCCTAAGCTATTTAAAGGAAAGGCAAGAAAATACTTAACATATTTAGTAAGCATCCTGAGACTCGGGCAGATAACAAGTCCATCGTTATCCAAACCATCAGCACAGAATATAAAAGCCATATCCTCCCGTCCCTTCCCCACCACGGTTCAGCTTCGACTACTCCTGTTCCCGCATAATTCACTCAAATTGGTCAACTTCCTGTCCCCCAAAAAAGCGTCACTGGCTTTTGACATCTCTGTGCTAATTTCTTTTACCTGAAATTCCTACACCCTCTTTCTGTCTGGTGAAATACACAATTCATTCTTCAACATTCTCATGAAATATTGCCACCTTTGTTAAGGCTTTCCTTCCCTTATGAAGCCTCTCAGAGGAAAAAATCATTAAAGCTAGGAAGTTCGAGACAAAGCATGATAATAAGGTCCAACTGGAAAAACTATTAACTTCTCAAACTATATTTTCACTCTGTACTGGTGAACTACTGTTTCTTTTGGACTTCATACCTTTGTGCCCTCCTTCAAATTAGCCACAAGCTCAACAAAGTTGTCATATGCAGTAGCTAAATTCTTCAAAACTTCTTCTCTTAAGTTAGCTTCATTATTAGATTGCTTCATTTTTGAAAACTCCTGGTGTGAGACCTTGTTAAAAGAAAGATTGATGTATTTACATTTACTTATCAAATTAATATAGCGTGTAACACTTTTACTGATACTTTCCCAACTATATATGAAGATCATATGTGATTACATGCAGGAATCACTAGAAATTTACCTAATAGAATATTTATTTTGGAATAACACAGTACTTTAGTTCTTAAAGTAAAAATATCACAAATTCAGTGGTTATCAAAATACAACCAATAACGATTACAGATTTCTATCAGTATGTAGTACTTGCAAAACACAATCCTGACATAGATTTAGTCCAGGTTTATCCTTTCTGTGATTTTCTTCAACATAAATCTTACTAAAGCATATAAGCTTTACCTGAATATTTTTAAGAAGTTCTTCCTGTTTCCTTAGAGATTCTTGGACTTTCGTCGTAAGACCTCCATAGATTCGATCCAGCTCAGTGACAGAAAGAGCTTCTTCATTTATTACACCATCTTGAGCCAAAGCAGTCAAAAATTTGCTTGTCATGTCAAAATTCACTGATTTCAAGTCATTCTCTAGCCCTTCTCTTTCCTTCTTTACTTCATCAAGATTGGTCAATAAGGATTTTAAGACATTTACAACCTAAACAATTAAAACAAAACGAAACAAACAAAACCCCTTAGTTTAAACTGCCAAAAAAACCAGAAGCCAATTTCAAGAAGGGAATTATACACACAAAGGTTCACTCCTTTGAGACTATTTCTCAGACAGCCAAGCATAAATTGCACATCAGGTTTATTTACACTGTACCCTTAGTGGACTCAGATTATAAGAGCAGCGGCAATAATGATAACACCAGCAAGCATGACGATTTACATGAACATTTATTATGTGCCAGGGACTGTCCTAAACACTTCACAAATCTAGTATTATCCTTACAATATCCCATAAGGTATATATTTATTACTTCTCTTCCACAAATAGAGAAATTAAGCCTCAGAAAAATTAAGTAACTTGCCTAAAGTTACACAGCTACTAAAGGAACACAGGTAAAATTTGAGACCTCAGTCTGCCTAACTCCACAATCAATCTCGTAACCACTCTACACCACACTATCTCCCTGTCATGGTTCCGAGGTAGAGGGAGAGATGTTCTTGCCAAGTAAGCAGATACTCTATTTTGCTGACATGGAGAGACAGAGATATACAGAGAGAGACATGGAGATAGAAACAGAGATACAGATCTATACGGAGAGAGCATCTTAGATAGAGAAAGAAGAGAGCCAAAGAGGTAGATACAAAGCTATAAACTACACGTTTATGTTATATACTGGTAGAGAGAAAGGAGAGAGGCCTCTTGTACATCTCTTCATTCCACTAAGAGTTCTATCTCTGATTCGGCCCAGGCATCTCGAACACCCACATGATTCATAAACAGCCCTTTGGAGTCTGTGTTACAGTGCCCAAGCGCCCCGCTGATGCCACTTACAAACCGTCCCTTTTCACTCACATCTCTCCGCACTCTTGCGAAGACCACCAGGGAGAAAACCAACCGTAAAGCCCCCATTGCGCTTGCCCCCATGCTGCTCAGAGAAAGTAAGCTGGGGCAAAGACAAAGGAAGAAGGGGACACCCAGGACCCCATCTATATCCCTGTCTGTCTTCTTACCATGGCATTTCCAACCCCAATGGCTCTCCCACCTACTGCCGGTGTCTAAGCATTTCTGTCCTACTCTTCATGACACAGCCCTCATTAGCTCCTTGGCAAGTGTCCAAAATAACCATCCTTTGTGAAGACTAAAAATCTGAGGAAAAATCTATAATTTCTTCTAAATTTTGGCCTCTGTTCACCATCTACACCTCTTACGTGTCCTATCTTAAATGCAGAGTCTTTTAAACACTCAGAGTAGTGGAGAGAACTGTGACTCCGGGAGGTCCAAGAAGCCTCAAACCACAGATACTCTCGATGGAAGGAAGAGGACAAATAATCACACCTACATGGAGATGGCAAGTCTGTTTCAGGGATCTGGTGGAATCTGATGTTAGACGATGTGCATAAGAATCTTGTTTTGGGGATCTGGTGGAATCTGATGTTAGACCATGTGCATAAGAAATCTTGTTTCCAGATGACTTCCGGGATATATTGTCACATGAAAATCAAAGGCACCAGAGCATACATACAGCATATTACACCCTGAGTAAAGAGGAGGGAAATCAGAAATAGGGGCTCCTGGGTGGCTCAGTCAGTTAAGCATCTGATTCTTGGTTTTGGCTCAGGCCATGATCTCAAGGTTCCTGAGATCAAGCCCCGCGTTGGGCTCTGTGCTGACAGCACGGAGCCTGCTTGGGATTCTCTCTCTCCCCCTTTTTCTCTGTCCCTCCCCCACTCATACGCACTCATTCTCTCTAAATAAGCTTTAAAAAAAAACAGACATATACACACATAATATAGTATGTATATGTGTGTGCACATGTAATTTTAAAAAAAAAGAAAAACAGGACAAACCAGAAAGTAACAAAAAAGGTTGTTTACAGAGAAAGGATGGGAACAAGGTGGAAAGAACAGAGATGAGATTTCTCTGCATGCACCTTTGGAATTATGAACATTTTTTACACATTCAAAACACAAAATTAAATCACAACTTGAATATAGGAACACAAGTACCTAGTTATCCATCAAAGTGAAACGTAATTACATAGAAAAAACTATTTCAACCCTGACTACATTCCCTTAATGGACATATTATGACTTAGGTCCTGTGTAACCAAGGATACTGTACCTCCTGGAAAACTCAATCTCGTTATCTGCAAAGCAAGAATAAGAGTACTTACCCCAGAACTGTTGTGAAGACTGAAATCATATCAAGTGCTCAACGAAATTTGTAACACAGGGTAAGCACTCAATCAGTAGCAGCCATTATTATTAACTGGTAGTTAGGTGTTACAGTTTAACGCTATACTTTGGGTACACTGTAGAATAAAGAGGCTTAGGCATCTACGCAATAAGAAGAGAGGAACAATGAGGAATAGATTAAGAATTAAAATATTTAGGGGCGCCTGGGTGGCTCAGTCGGTTAAGCATCCGACTTCGGCTCAGGTCATGATCTCACGGTTTGTGGGTTCGAGCCCCCTGTCGGGCTCTGTGCTGACAGCTCGGAGCCTGGAGCCTGCTTGGGATTCTGTGTCTCCCTCCCCTCAGCTACGCCCCTGCTCACACTCTGTCTCTCTCTGAACATAAATAAAGACTTTAAAAAAATTCTTTTTAAAAAGAATTAAAGTATTTATTCTGCTGTAACTATGGGACACATTTTGGGGGGGGGGGTGCAATAGGATATAATTTTAAAAGGCTGGGGCAGTATTATCTATTGTCTTATTTTAAACAGATAATGGAACCTCAACCATGACTGTGGCTCTATGTGAAGGTTGTTTAACTATTAGAAAAATGCCACTTATCTTTCTCTCAGTTATGTCCAAAAAAAGCCAGAAAGAAAATAATAAAACAGTCAAGTAAAATAAAGCTGGGGGAGAAACAGGAATATGCAAAACCCGTTCAAAAAAAAAAAAAAAAAAAAGGTCTACTAAACAAAGCTGAAAGTCAGGGATACCATAACACATTATCTAGAAAGAGACTGGATGTCTCTTTCATAGTAGGCAACTAAGATCCTCTCATCAAATAATGGGTCACCACTGCAGTGGTGGTAGCCCAAGTTAGCCAACAAGTCATATGAGGAGACAGACATGGTCCACGGGGATATAGCCTCGTGTTCAGTGAAGAGCTAAGCATTCACAGGCAACAGAGTCATGTGGGAAGAGGACCCCAGCAGAATGTGGAGAGCCCCAAGTTCTAATCCCAGCTCCACTATGAAGAAAAGCTAATCCTAACTTTTACGGTGGTCAGTTTTCTAATCCGTGATAAAAAAGGGCCAAAGATCTATTTAGTAAGTCCTATTCTATTCCAAAATGCTAGGATTCTAACTCTCTGGAAAAAAATGCTATTTGGAACAACCAATTTATAAATGAACTTTTAGACCACCAAAGACAGAAGGAGAGTCCTTGTATGACATTCTTTTTTTTTTTTTTTCAAACTATCATACATACTAGTTTAACCCTATTTTAGCCTGTATGATATTGGCCTCATTTTAACAGAATGAATACAGGAGAAAATGAAATTTAACTGCTTCCACAAATGACCAGAATAGTTAAGAAAAGTAAACCACGGTCTACATTTCTTATACACTCAGGGCCTAACGTGTTATCAAGTTAAAGCATATAAGTAATTAGAATACCTACACACCTCCATGTTTAATGCAGTGTTATTTACAACAGCTGACATATGGAAACCTAAATGTCCATCAATGGATAAGTGAATAAAGATGTGGTGTATACATACACACACACACACACACACACACAGAGGAACATCAGCTATAAAAAAATGAAGGACTGCTAAGGTGGGTCAGTTGGTTAAGTGTTGGACTCTTGATTTCGGCTCAGGTCATGATCTCACAGTTCGTGAGATGGAGGCCTGTGTCGGGCTCTGTGCTGACAGCACGGAGCCTGCTTGGGACTCTCTCTCTCCCACTCTCTGCCCCTTCCCCACTCACGCTGTCCCTCTCTCTCTTAAAATAAATATTCACTTAAATAAAAATGAAATCTTGCCACTTGTGACCTGAATATGCCTTGAGGGCATTATGCTACATGAAATTAAGTCAGCCAGAGAAAGACAAACACCCCATGATGTCATTTATATGTGGAATCTAAAAGAAAACCAAGCTCACAGATACAGAGAACAGACTGATAGCTGCCTGAAGTGGGACATGGGGATGGACAAAGTAGATGAAGGGAGTCCAAAGGTACAAACTTCCATTAATTAAATAAGTCAGTCATGTGGATATAATGGAAAGCATGGTAACTACAGTTAGTTATACCATATTACATATTTGAAAGTTGCTGAGAGTAGGTCTTAAAAGTTCTCAACACAAGAAAAACAATCCTGTAACTACTTCTTGGACTGATGCTAACCAGATTTATAATGATCATTTCACAATATAAACAAATACCGAATCTTTATGGTATGTACCTGAAATATAATGCTGTATGTCAATTACACCTCGACAAAAAAAATTTTTAGTAATAATTACAACCCTGTTGTATTTATTTCTGTGTTTTATAAACAGCTCCAATTAGCTTTCAACTGCAATTAACTACATCCCTTTATAGCGTTAGGTTACCAGTAGCTATCATTCCATCAACACTTTTTGAATCCTTACATGTTGGGCACTGTTCTAGGTTCTAAAATACAACTACTAGCAAAAGCAGAGTCTTCCCTTCATGTGGGGGACAGAAGAAGGGAGCGGAGGATTAAACAACTACACAAAATAGAGCGGTATGGTAGACAATGACCAAGAAAGGGAAGGGGTGACATGTGGAGCTTTAATGAAAAAGAAGCAGCGACCAAGCAAAATGGAAGAAAGACCCCAACAGAAGGAAGGCAAATGTTAAAGTCCTGAAGCAGGAACAAGCTTCACATGATCAAAGGACCAAAAAAAAAAAAAAAAAAAAAAAAAAAAAAAAAAAAAAAAGGCCAGTATGGCTGAAACACAGTAAAAGCAGGAAGGCAGAAATGAGATCACCGAAGCCATTTCACCTTTAAGACCCATGGCTGTTGCAAAGTTTTCCTGTAAAGAACCAGACAGAAGAGAAAAAAGAAAAAAAAATTTTTTTGGCTTTGTGAGCCATAGTCTCTGTTACAACTATTACAACTATTCAATTCTGCCTTTCTAGTGTGAAAGCAGCCACAGACGAAATGCAAAGGAATGAGTATAACTACGCTCCAACAAAAATTTATTTATGGATACTAAAATTTGAATTTCATATAATGTTCATATCCTAAAACATCATTGACTTCTTTTCAACCATTTAAAAATGTAAGAAGCATTCTTGGCTCACAGGCCATACAAAAACAGGAGGCAGTCTGGATTTAGCCCGTAGCCCACTGCGTACCGGCCCCATGTGGATGACCAAACTCTCTGTGGCATCTAACATCACCAAACACAGGCAGGCACACACACACCAAATACTCTCAGTGAGGTTATCAGCTTTACTTTTCAGACCCTGCCAATTTAGTTTCAGAAAAGGGAGACATGAGACTACCTCGGTAACAGAACAGCAGGAAGCTGACCACACTTACCCTACACTAAAGCTAATCTAGGGTTTTCCATCTCTCTCTCTCAGGAACCACCATGCCATAGTTTCTGGCATATAGTAAGTCTTCAACAAATGTTTGGTGAGCAAATGAATGAAGAGATGCCAGTCAATCTGGACACCTGTCTATATATTTTGTTATGAAAAACTAAGAGTAAATAAAAGCTGTATTTGCAGATCACCCAGTAGTCTGGAAGATGACTTTGTGGGAGCCAGAAAAAAGCCCTAGAGGGACACACGGCTCTGGACAGTGCTACTTTATGAACTATCTCTGAGGAGATGGGAGCTTTTTTCCCCCAAAGCACCCCTCCATCACCTGAGGCAGATACAGCACTGTGAGTATTAGTGGATATCACTTTTCTACAAAAAAAACAAAAAACAAAACAAAACACACCCCTTCCTCTGGGCAGACTCAGCCCTACTGGAGGGTCAAGGCTTGGCTGCCCAGATATGGACTAGATTCTGCACCCTAGCTGCTCGGAGGTGCACTATCACAGCAGCAGTCCTAGGTATTTAAAAAAGGATTTTTCAACACAAATTACCCACAGCTGGCAAAATTTTTCAGAGCAACTCAATACGTAAAAACAAATGGCCAAAGAGACCAAGATGGTCTTGTGACCAAGACCCCTTCACAATAAAAGAAGAAAGAGCCTACCATTAAGATCGGAGCTGCCTTAATAAAGTGTGTACTTTCTATCACTTTAATACCAGAATTCAAATGACTATGTTTTTATCATAAAAAAACTCCGGCTAAAATGCATCATCAACCACGACACCTACCTGAAATAGCTTTGATAAAGGCACATGATGAACGAATATACAGAGCACTGAGGTTTTCTGTTGCTTCCATCCAGAGAATCTAGCTTCAGTAGAGTAACTTCGTATTGACCATACAAATCTTCTTCCCCTATGTAACACCACTACGAATCAACAACTGCATATAATAACACATTACTGCGTGCTAATTCCAACTGTCCTCCGCATAGACCATTTTTGCTTTTCTACCGCAAGCAGGAGAATCAAAGGACAGAAGCCGTGCTAAGTTCTAAGTCACAGACAAGACGCCGAAAAGGAAAAGCAGAGGGGAGACCTGACCAGCTCAGTTAATAGAGCATGCGACTCTTGATCCTGAGGTTGTAAGTTCGAGCCCCGTGTTGGGGGTAGAGATTAGTTAAAAATAAAATGGAAGGAAGGAAGGAAGGAAGGAAGGAAGGAAGGAAGGAAGGAAGGAAGGAAGGAGACAAGAGGATACTAAGCAGGGATTTTTCTCTTTCCCAAAAATAAAAACAGGGCCAGATTTTGTTGCTCTTCTGTGGGTCGGCAGTCTCTGTTCCTCACAAAGCAATCTAACCACCTTCCTTCTTCCTTCCTCCCACTTCCTTAAAGCATCTAATGGATATTCTTTGTTCCGTCAGGTTCCCCCCACCTTGAGAGATTTGGGTTCTGTGCACATTCAACCATGCAATCTTCACCGTGGGGGCTCATTTCCACTGAATCTCTCTGACAGCGTCTCTGGACATACCCACTCAGTCTTCCTCGGAGTTTATGTGTTCACTCCGTCTGCCTGTCAACTCTGTTCTCACCATGTGCCAATTTCTTAAGAAGCTTCTTAAGAAATGCTAGCATTTAAGTGCTTAGTCATCTAAATCCTCACAGCATACTTTCTTTTTTTTTTTTTAATGTTTATATTTATTTTTGAGACACACAGAGACACAGCATGAGCGGGGGAGGGGCAGAGAGAGAGAGGAAGACACAGAACCCAAAGCAGGCTCCAGGCTCCGAGCCATAAGCACAGAGCCTGACGCGGGGCTCGAACCTGTCAGCCTCGAGATCATGACCTGGACCGAAGTCGGATGCTCAACCAACTGAGCCACCCAGGTGCCCCAGCACACTTTCTATAGTCACAACACTTCTGCATTTCTACCCTGTATTACAGTTCTCCTTGTATATGGCTAATCTTCCACACTGGACTGAAAATTGAGGGCAAAGGTTGTGTATGATTCATTGCTGATTTTTCCAAGTACCTAGCATAGTGCCTTACGTATCCAAGAAGTCTTGGTTGAATAAATACATGAAATGTTTCTGTGGAAAGACAACGCACAACACTGATAACTTTTGAGACCTACTACCCCAGGAAATTCACCTATTTCAAGAAGTTTTCAGCAAACGTTTCTTGCCCTTTGGCTTATTTTCCTATGCACTTCAGGGCCTCTATCTTATTCTACTACATCTCGGCACAGTAATCAGCCACTAAGGCATATTTGCACCTTCTCCTCTTAGGACTTTCTGACTCACATGCCCTACTATTGGTCTTCCCCTTCCTGTCACAGGTAGAAATGCCACGATGACGTTACCCACGGGTTAACACGCACAGCTGGTTGATTTTTCCTTTAGAGACAGTCCCAGTGGAATACAGTGGAAGGAAGCAGGGAATGATGGAACTAAAAACAAAAAAAGGTGTGGTCAGAAAAACATCTGGCCAAACCCAGTCCTTCTACTTCAGGGAAGTTTCTACGCCTCCAAGCCTCTTCCTTTTATAAAACCTGAACTACATACTGAGTATCCAGAATACAGTACTAAGCTTGTAGGAAACACTCAATAAATGGAAATTATTATTATAGGATAGTAATATCACCAATGTAGTTACATACTACACAATGTATATGTTCTACTTTATACATACGAACCTCAATTTGTGTCTGCATTTTTTAAAAGATGACACTATGAAACTGGCAATTCATTGTGCTCATAATGGCTTGAACGTCGTTTTCATAAGCAGATGACCACCCACATGACAATGCATCTTCTTACCTCGCTGCCCTGCATGGTCCTCGCTGGGTTAGCAGAAGGGATGGCAGCGTTCAGCTCAGGCTCCGGCTTACACAGAAGGGCAATGGTGTCTCGGTGAGACTGGTAACGTTCTTTCACCTGCCCATCTGCTTGCACAGCTTTATCCAAAACTGTTCTGAAGTTGGTTCCCTCTGTCGGGGAAAAAAAATGTCACTTGAGCACAGCACTGATTTGAACAGTAACATCTATGGGTCGGTTATACTTTTAGTTCTGCGCTCCAAATTTACCTTTTCCCCCTCTTCTATGGGTTCCATTTCACTACATAACAGAAACTGAGCTCCTGTCACTCTTGGCATTTTTTATTTCTGGAAAATTGCAGTTAAACCTTAAAATACATTTATGGTTATTGTCCACCAAAAAAAAGCTGACATCAGTTTAATGTATTCCTCCAACTCATTAAGATAGAAACACTCCAAAAATTGTTACAACTTATTCTCAAAAGATCAGTTTCAACTTGACTTTAAAGAACAGCAAATATATTTTCAGAAAAAATCAACTGTATTAATTCCTTTTACAGAGAAGTAAAACAAGTCTCTAGCAACCGTAACATTTATCTAACAAACACAAATCTTAATAATTAAAGTCTTAAAAAATAATAATTTGACTTCAAATTAACTGGTGGGGCACCTGGGTGGCTCAGCTGGTTAAGTGTTCAACTTCGGCTCAAGTCATGATCTCACGGTTCATGAGTTCCAGCCCTGAGCCTGGAGCCTGCTGTGGATTCTGTGTCTCCATAGCTCTCTGCCCCTCCCCCACCATACTCTCTCTCTCTCTCTCTCTCTCTCTCTCTCTCTCTCTCTCGAAAGATAAACGTTTAAAAAAATATTTTTTTAATTAACTGATAAAATTCCTATTTTCCACCCACTACTAAATGAAATTAAATTACAAAACCATATGTATATAATATGATCTCATTTATTTTTTACAAATATGCTTCCCATGGGGAAGCTATTTAAAAAAAAAACAAAAAAGATGCACAGGCCCTGGAATAGGAAAAGAGAGTTACAGAATCTTTTTTTTTTTTAATTTTTTTAATGTTTATTTATTTTTTTAAGAGACAGAGAGACAGAGTGTGAGTGGGGAACGGGCAGAGAGAAGGAGGGGAACACAGAATCCGAAGCAGGCTCCAGGCTCTGAGCTGTCAGCACAGAGCCTGATGCAGCGCTCGAACCCATCAGCCGTGAGATCATGACCTGAGCCGAAGTCGGAGGTTTAACCGACTGAGCCACTCAGGCGCCCCCAGAATCATTTTAATTTTTACTTTATACCATTTTTAAGAATCCGAACTTCTTACAATGAAATGAACATGGACTACCTCTGTTACTTAGTTTTTATCTTACAATGAACTGAGAAAAACACCTGTGTTTTCATAATAGTAGTTTTAGTAACTACTGGTTTACAAATGACCCGAATTTAATCAATCAAAAATGTGGGTCCAAATCGGGAATTTATTGCGCACCTGGCTGGCTTAGTCAGAAGAGCACATGACTCTTGATCTCAGTGTTGTGACTTTGAGCCCCGCGCTGGATATAGAGATTACTTAAAAATAACACCTTTAAAAAAATGGGGAACTTATGCAAGCGAAAGCCATTTATGCACATTTTTACCTGCTCTTAAAGGCTTATAGAGATCATTAGATGGTGTCCTTTGCCAGCGTTCCTTGAATTTTGCTCTTAAATCATTGTCAGTTGCTTCTTCTTCATCCAACAATCTTAATGACTTTTAAAAAGGGGGCAAAGCAACAATGAAATATCATTTCTGATAATAAAAAATTTAAAACACTTTTTAAATGATCAGACTCAAGACAGGTGAGAATTAGTGAGATGGGACTGAGTGCCCCTACGTTACTGGCTGGGGTACCAACTGGTACAACAGTTCTGTTGCACATATCCAACTTACGACATATTTAACACAAAGTCTTATAAGATGCAGGGCTGCATTTAGCCATTACCTTATTCAGTAAATTAAAAGGGAAGAGTAACTAAGAGAACATGTATACCCATACACCAAAACTACTTTAAACAAAGATTCCAAAAAGGAAGAAGTAAAACTACCTCTACTTGCAGATTACATGACCTTACATAAAGAAAATCCTTAGGAATCCACAAAATAACCATGAGAAATAATAAACAAATTCAGTAAAGTTACAGAATACAAGAGAAACATACAAAATCAGTTGCATTTCTATAGTGTAGCAATGAACAATCCAAAAAGGAAATTAAGACAACGATTGCATTTAAATAGCATCAAAAGAATAAAACACTTAGGAATAAATTTAACCAAGGAGGTGCAAGACTTATACCCTAAAAGTTACTAAACACTGTTGAAAGAACCTAAAGAAGACCTAAATAAATGGAAAGACATCCCTTCCGTATTCACAGAAGATTTAATATTGTAAAGATTGGCAATACTCCCCAAATTGCTCAAAACGTTCAGTGCAATCCCTATTAAACCACTAACTTTAGGATTTTCTGTATAAAGGTTAAGTCAAAACCACAATGAGATGCCACTCCATACCCACAAGGCTGGCTAGAATTGAAAAACAGAACAATTGTAAGGGTTGGCAAGGATGTAGAGAAACTGGAGCCTTCACACACTGCTGGTAAGAATGTAAAATGGTGCAGCTGCTCTGGAAAATAGTTCGACGGTTCCTAAAAAAGTTGCACATAGAATTCCTATATGACCCAGCAACTCCACTCCTCTGTATATACCTGAGAGAATTTCAAACAGGTGCTTAAAACACGTTCCCAAGTAACATTATTAATAACCAAAAAAGCGAAACATCCCAAATATCTATTACTGATAAATGGATAAACAGTAGGTGATGCCTCCATACGATCGAAGTATTATTCATCCATAAAAAGAAATTAAGTGCTGACACTATAACACGGATGAACCTGAAAACATCGTGCTCAGTGACAGAGGCAGAAGGTGCACATGCCGTCTACGATTCCATTCACATGAAATGTCCAGAAGAAGCAAATCCAGAGGGAGAAATCAGATTAGCAGCCGCCTAGAGACGGGGCAAGGGGTCATGAGGAGTGACTGCTAATGAGGATGGGGGTTTCTTCCGGGGGTGATAGAAGCACTCTGAAATTGGACAGTGCACGCTTGCACAACAAGACGAATGCACTAAATGCCACCATCTTGTACACTTTAAGGTTAAAATGAGGACTTTTATGTTATGCAAATTTTACCTCAAAAACAAACAGACATGCAGTTGTGAAATAAACACAGGAGATTGTTTTTTAAGAATCAGATATGATGAAAACAAAAGGTATCGATAAAATGAAAAACAAAAACTCAACAGAATGGCTGAAAAGCACAAAAAGCACGGCTAATAACCAATTAATGAGCCGAAGGCGGGCCAGAGGCGCAAAGAGAAAAAGTCAAAGAAATGTTAAGAGATATGAAAACTGATCATCATCAAAAGAACCATCATTCACTAGAAGAAATTCGTTAGGAGATAACGGAAAAGAAATAACTGAAGAAACAGAATCCACGGACAGGGAGTGAAGATTAAAAGACCCAACAGATCCCTGGCAATGATAAATTGATTATCTAAAAATTAAACTAATTGGACACTTCAAAATTCTGAAAATCAAGACTAAACTAAATTTCTAAAAGCCACCAAAGAACACCGGCTTCCCAACCTGACTCCACAACTTACTCACAACTTACTCCAGAGGAGACTCTCCAAGTACAGCTGACCAGGTAAGAGTGACTACTCCGGAAGGCTGTTAGAAACATCAAATGAGGCAAGTGAAAGTCCCTCATGTTAAGACAGGCAGGCAACAGACACGTACCACACACACTCAGAATGCCAGTCTGACTGTAATTAGAAGGGAAGCTCTTCACACACTAGTATTTCTACCAAATGCTCCTCACAACTACACTGAAATACAGCATCTCAATAGGCAGTGTTCTTTGTCCATAGAACTCGCTTCAAGATCAAATATGCATCTTCCAGTCAATGACATCTTACAGTCAAGGAAATACAGTGATATTTAGTAACTACCAACTAGCAGGTACACGCAAGATCCCACTTGGTAGCTATCTTACGTGATACACACTATTCTCCCATTTTGGGGGGTAAGTCAAATGAGACAGGATTGTTAAGTAATCTGCCCAGGGTCACAGCTAAGAACAAAACCCGGGAATCAAATCCAACTCCAACTCCAACATTGAAGAACGGTTTACGACTGTAACTTCCACTGACTAAATGTCCCCAGACTGATATTTGCCTTGCGATACCTGCATTTTCCAGCATCTGTCTTCTCCCTCCCTGTCAATTACTTCCTGCTGCTTCCACTTTCGTGTGACCTTAAATAGCACTCTCCCCCTTGTTCTCCCCATGGCTCTCTACTATTGTAACGCCCTTTCAATTGCAACACCAGATAAAAGCTTGCTTGACATAAAAATCAACCAAGTCTATGACCTCAAGAGCAGTGTCTGTTAAATATTCGCGTACACACAAATGACCCTGCGATCTTGTTAAATGCAAATCCTGATTCAGAAGGTCTGAGATGGGGTCTGAGATGCTGCACTTCTAACAAGCTCGGTACAGCAAGGTTTTGGCACTGAACTCTGTACCATCAATTCTGTTTGCTTTCAATTATCTGATCACTGACTACCTCTACATAGATGAGGTTGGTAACATTGATGGTATAATTAATGTAGAACCGCTCATGAATCAGATTCCCCAGGCCAATACTGCAGTAAGTTTTCATGTAAGTTTTCTAACCTTTTTCAGTAGCTAATATGCCACCACAACCACTTCTGCATCAGTTAGTATAGTGACTATACTCTCATCATCATAGTAATATGGTGGTAATAGTAATAACAGCTATCATTTATTAAGCACGTACTATGTTCCATAGGTTACAGGTTTCACTCTTTTACTTTAGAAAACCCTTAAAAAGAAAACAAACAAACAAACAAACAAACAAAACCCAGGAGGTAAATACTCTCCTCCCCATGGTTCACACTGTACAGATGCTCCTTGAATGACATAGCTTTGAATTTTGTAGGTCCACTTACATGCGGATTTTTTACAGTACAATATTATGAATGTAGGATTCTTAGGATTTTATGATTTTCTTTACGATTTTAGTAACATTTCTTAGTTTAAGAATGCAGAATATAATATATATAACATGCAAAATATGGGTGAATTAACTATTAATGTCACCAGTAAGGCTTCCAGTCAACAGTAGGTTATGAGTAGTTATGTCTGAGTCCAAAGTTACACTCAGATCTCTGACTGCATGGGGGAGGGAGGGTCAGCACCCCATGCTGTGCGAGGGTCAACGCTACTGAAGTCCTCTATCCCTGTCCCAAAGTACTTGGAAATGATGTAAATACAAAATTCTCTGCAAGTCAGCTGAAAACTAAACACCATGGACTAAAGCACTGATTAACAGAAGTCACCTGAAAGACGTGACTCCTCAAGTGGCAAAAGCCTATATAACCATTTTGAATATATTTATCACTAAAGAAAGAAGTGAATCAATGAGGAGAAAGAGGTGAAGGCATTGTAAACGGAGAATTAACACTGTCAAACAGCTGACTTTGGCCAAAAAACTTTACTGTTCCATACCCATTGATAAAATGCCCTCTCTTACTGGAAGATGGATACAGTGGGCTTATAAAACATTTGATGGCCTAACCTCCTCAATCTGATTCTACATTTACCAAGAAATCTAATCTTTCATAGAAAAGAAGTCATTAATTATGAAGAGTCTGAACAGTTTGTGTGACAGTAATTTCTCACAGTATATCAATACTATATCATGGTCACATGAGTTTCATTAGTGTGCATTTATACACCCTTAAGGCATGTATGAATTCATTCTCCCTCCATCAGAACTCCTCTTGAAGTTGAAAGGCAGGCCCTCGGCCACAGTAAATTCATCAAGATGGTGAGTATTACCCTACGAAACCCAACAAAAGAAAGCAACCAGTCCTTATCCCCACTGGACACCAAGGCGTAGAGCAGTTTTTACTTGAAAAACAAATCTCTTAAAACATACCTCATCTAGGATTTCTCTATTTCTTTGTAGTAGTTCAGGTAGCTCTTTGATCAATTGATCAACAGTCTGGATGCCTCCCTGTTCAATCACAGATGTGGATTTAGTCAATATAGACTGAGGTACAGTATCTCCAGACACATCTTCAATTGCTGCTGGAAGATTAAGGGAAGCTAACACCCTGAAAAAATGAGATACTGTGTCATCTTGAGGTCTAAACCATCTTTAAAGCATTAATCTCCTCGTTAAAAAAAAAAATTAAAAAAGGGGCACCTGGGTGGCTCAGTCGGTTGAGCGTCCGACTTCGGCTTAGGTCATGATCTCTCAGTCTGTGAGTTCGAGCCCCGCATCGGGGTCTGTGCTGACAACTCAGAGCCTGGAGCCCCCTTCAGATTCTGTGTCTCCCTCTCTCTCTGCCCCTCCCCCACTCATGCTCACTCGCTCGCTCTCTCTCTCTCAAAAATAAACATTAAAAAAAATTTTTAACATTAATCTCCTGTATATCCTAATCAATAGCAATGGAGTTCACACCCCAAAATAATTGACAACCCTCATCAATGGAAAAATAAAGCAAAGATACAGGACTAAAAAAATGAAATCAGTGATTGATAAAACAAAATTGTTAAAGAATTAAGATCACAGTTCAGAATTAAAAGCCAAAAAGTAAGAAATATACATTAAAAAACATGAGCTACCTTGAGCTCAAGCTCAAACTTAACTTCTTTTAGTCTAAGAAATTAAAAATCAAAAATTCTATCTTAAAAAATACAAACTTTTACCATACTTCTGTTGTTATACTGTCACTGGTGAGTCAGAAATAATACACAAAATAGTTGTAATTTCATGTCATCTAAGCAGAACGTCAAGACTACAAAATTGATCTAGGTATTAATCACAGAATCTTCATCTGTTCTCAGTTTTGTAGCACAGTATCAAGTATTATTTCATTTACATAACGGAGGGGTTATTAAGGTAAACTTATGTTTTCTTGCTAGAAAAAGAAAAGTCAGGTCAAAATCCATGCATCCATCAAAATTAAAAACCTGAAAAATTAAACTAACTAGGAAAAAAAAATTCTCAATTTCATATACCTGACAAAGGACTTGCTCTAAAATATACTAAGAACAAGAAAAACTCGATTTTAACAAACGAGCATAAAATATCAACAGATACGTTACAAAAGACAGACGAATGGCTAGTAAGCACACGAAGAGTTACTCAACATCATTAGTAATCACAGGAATGTAAACCGAACCACAATTAGATTCTGCTACACACATACTAAAACGGCTAAAACTATTAAAAAGACTGACAATACAAAGTGCTGCCACGGATGCAGGGTTCCCAAAAAGTGCAGGCGGGAATATGAACTGGAGCCACCACGCTGGAAAACAATCCGGCTGTTCTGCATGAAGTCAGGCCTACAGCAACCGGACGATTCAGCAACTGTCATCCTAGGTATTTACCCGAAGGAAATAAAACCTGTGCACACAAAGCTTTGCACATCGGTGCTCACAGCACGTGGAATGTCCACCAACAGGCAAATGTAGAATAAACTGCTATTTAACCATAAAATGAAATGCTGCTCACTAATAAAAAGGACCAAACTGATACATACCACACAGATGAATCTCAGAAACATTACGCAAAGTGAAAGAAGCCGAACACATTCTGAGTACACGCTACGTGCGCTGAACATACCGCAAGGGTTCCATCCGTACATACTGCGGCAACACCCTAACGTGCTGTATACCGTAATGTACATGTAATGTGATGCACACGCTATGTTTGTATTAACCTGTGTCAAAAGTGACACCGACCTAGGGTGACAGGGAGCAGATGAGCAGTGGCTAAGGGCCAGGGGAAGAAGGACTGAAGTGGCACAAAGCAACTGTTCAGGGTGATGTAAATGTTCTCTACCTTGATCGCGGTGGTGGTGGTTACGTGGTGTAAGCTGATCAGAAAGAACTGAACTATACACTTCAAGTGGGTCTATCTGTTGTACTTCATTGAAAATTATACTGAAGACACTTTAAAAGCCAATGAATTATTTTGTTACTCTTCAATCCACCATTAACAAAAATCAGTTCAGAATGCTGAACCATGTACCATGCTATCTATCTTAACTTACAAGTTCGTTTCTACTTCTCACTTCCCTCAAATAAGTATCTCCTACCATGTAAATTAGTGGTCAAACACTCTCACTAGTTTCAGTAACCGAGTTTCTTGCAAGTCTATTTCCTAGGACTTCGCAGATAGAGCATCCACCCAGAGTGCACAGGAATGTGTATTTGCTACTTCCAAGCTCAGAAAACCAAACGCTCATAAACTATTTAGTTAGGGTAACAATCAAACAGAAAACATTACAACTTCACAGATATATTTATGGAAGTTAAAGCTGTACCTACCCATTTGCCAAAGTGGTGGCTTCTCTCATTTGAGCAATTGATCTGTTAACTAAGTCAGCTTTCCTCTGATTATAGGCGGCCAACGACTGCTGCACTGACACAGGAACCATACTTTCAAACAAATCTAAAATGAGCAATGTGAATTTCAACAAAATTTCAAGACACAAAGTCCATCTGTAAAGTGAATGCTCATATTCCCTTTCCTATAGTCACATAAAAAGTCTACAAATATTTAAAAATCAAAACTAAATCACTACTGAAAGTACAACGATGGAGAGAATTTTTAGAGCACTATATTCACGAACAATGAGAGCTTTTTCTTTGAACTTAATTTTCTTAACGTTTCAAGATGTGTTTGTCATTGACTTCTTTGGTGAAGAAGATCTACACTCTTTATTAGTTGATTATACTGGTTAAGCAGTCCACATTGCCTGGGTTTAATTTCCAGCTCCTTCCACCACTTTCTAGCTCTGCAACATCGGGCAAATTATTCAAGCACTCTGTGCGTCAATATCCTCATCACTCAAAGGGTTATGGATAACAATAGTACCCATCTCATGAGACTACCGTGAGAATATTAATTATGAGCTGGTTATCTGTACTTAAGAGTCCCTGGCACATGGTAAACACATCTTGTTTGCTAAACAGAAATAAATAAAATAATCAGCCTTTCCCAATAACGTACAATACTATCCTTGGGATCTCAGCTAGAAACTACTATACACTGAATACATCTACAAAATCCAAGGATATTATAACATTTATCCCATACAACCATGACTCTGTAAGTTTATACATTTAAAGTCATATTTATGAATGTTTATTTTTAATAGCAGACTCCTAAATAATATAACAAATGTTAAAATGACAAATGCTTAAAGTCTCAATCATTACTCAAATGTACTTTCAAATTTTATGACTGCATGGTTTATTACCATTTACTTTCCATCTTGAATTTTCACTGTAGATACAACACTTCATTTTGATTCTCATATTCATCTTGAACATGAATGCAAATCATATTCAAAACATACAATAGCAGTTATGTGATTTTCACTACCAAAAACAACAGATTAAACTGGGGAAAAGATGAGTAAGATTAAAGCGTATCTGAGTACTTGACATACCAGTGAATTTCTGGCTGATGGGGACACTGACTGGGGTAGATTTCACAAGTGTGGCTTTGCCAATTGGGTCCAGATCTTTAAGGTCTGGAACTCGATCATGATAGATGAAGTCATTATCCTTCTTTGCTGCAGAAAGGGCACGGCTGATTTTGTCAGAAAAGTCTTTCACATTGACATATTCATCATAGCGAGATGCCACTGTTTTAATCAATTCTGCTGCGTGCTAAAAAAAAAAAAAAAAAATGTTAAAAAAAAGTTTTGTTTTTCTCAACCAATGATCTAAGCAATGGTTTTTAAAAAATTTCTTTGAGGACATGCATTTCCAGCAATGTGGTCAACAGAATAACCTAAAAATTATCCCATCCCAAAATTCCAAAATATCAAAAATGAAGAATAAACATAGTAGGCATCCGTCCCAACACATGTGTGAATTACCAAGTAAAAAAAAAAAAAAAAAAAAAAAAAAAAATCCAGTAAGTATAGTAAGTGAGGCCAGTAAGTATAAACCAACATTGAGGAAGGCTGGCTGTCGAGTATTTCTATAACCCAAAGGACTAGCAATTAAAACGTCTTACAAGCTCTCATGAAGACCTGAAACAGGGGTCTTAAAACAAACACATCTCCATCTACGGAAACATTCGTCTCACTGCCCCACATGGAGGCAGGAACCTCAAATGTCTACTCCAACAGTGAAAGGCTGGGTCAGAAAAAAAGTACCCAGCCAACACAAGAAGTCAACAAAGAAGCATGTTACCTCAGCATTGACGGGAACGTATTTTTTTAGGGGCGCCTGGATGGCTCAGTCGGTTAAGTACCCAACTTCAGCTCAGGTCGTGATCTCACAGTTTGTGAGTTCAAGCCCTGCGTCGGGCTGTTTGCTGTCAGCACAGAGCCCACTTCAGATCCTCTGTCCTCCTCTCTCTGCCCCTCCCCCATTTGTGCAGTCTCTCTCAAAATAAATAAACTTAAAAAAAAAAAAAGGAATAGATTTTTTTAAAAAGGTCTACTCTCAGGCACCTGGTGGCTCAGGTGGTTAAAGCATCTGACTTCTTGATCTCAGCTAAGGTAATGATCTCACGGTTCATGACACTGAGCCCCGTGTCGGGCTCTGCACTCACAGTGCAGAGCCTGCTTGAGATTTTCTCTCTCCCTCTCTCTCTGCCCCTCCCCCGCTCACGCTCTTTCTCTAAATAAACATTTAAAAACAAAAATAAAAGGTCTACCTTCATAATTCATAAGATGAGCATATGCCTCACATAAATTTAGAGCTTAAATTACATTACTTAGGTGGTTTCAAATATAATAACAGCAGATAACAGAGGCAATGAAGCCAAAGGCATCATCAGGGACAAATTCAGTGCTTAATGCTTGAGATCTGCCAATCTGCCAGAAAGACCTAAAACTTCTTAAATTTTGCATTTAACAAGACTCTATGTATATAAAGTTACAATGAGAAATTGATAAACTTACCCCTCATCAGAGGGGAAGATTTTAACACTCCTGTCTCAGCATGACAGACCAAGTAAACAAAAAAACTGTAAGACTATAGAAGATGTGAATAACATAATTAATGAGTCTGACCTACCAGACATTCAGAACCCTGGACACCACAACTAGAGAATATAAAGTATTCTCAGGCATATAAAGAACATCTATAGAGAGTAACCACAGGAGAGAAAGCAAATATGAAACAGCAAAGTTATAGAAATACAAGAATGGTTTAAGAAAACCTATTTATGTATTATCCAAATAATAGATTTAAATTTTTAAAAATCAAATTATTTCCACAGATACTGAAAAGCATTTGATAATATTCAATATTCATCACTGATCTTTTTGAAAATCTTAGTAAAATCAAAATAGATATCCAATTCATTAACATGATAAAATCTCAACCCCCAAACCTGCTAACATACTTAGCAGAAAATATTCCTGTAGCCAAAATGAAACAGTATCATCAACAACCTTAGAATGTGTCAAAACATCTAGATAAAAAAATGAAATTAAGAGGTATAAAGAAGGTATAAAGAAAAGGAAAAAATGATCATCTACAGATGATGTTTTATACACCAGGAAAACCTAAAAAAGTCAACTGAACTATTCTAAATAAGAGGCAGCTCACATGCAAAATCAACAGAGCAAAACAAAAGCTACATCTTTAGTTATACTAGGAGATGAGAAAGGGCACAAATTTAAATCGCTTTTCAAATGTGATTCTTAAATATGTGGTCAAACACTCCCCTCAAATAGCAAAGTTGGTACTAGAATGATAAGATACACCAAGTACACTGGGGAAAAAAAGGGATTGCTAAGGGCCCACCCCCGTGAGTGAAAAGGACTTGAAGCAAATTTGAAAACAATGAAACGGAATAAGGAAACAAGTGCCAACAGATGATAAAGGCAAAGCCAACTGGTCCTCATCAGCCACCAAAAGGTCGCAGGAAAAATGGGAGTGCTGAGAGGCCTCATCCCGAGAGGGAACTGCTGAGAGCAAGAGGCAGGTTAATCGAGGGCAGGGAGGCCGGGGGAAGCAGATAGGAGGAGTGAAACCAGGGAAAAAGAAGAAAGGGGGCAAGCACTCCAACAGGTCCACAAAATAACAGACTCTCAGAGCGGACACAGCACCTCGCAAAGGAAAGGCCGTGAGGGATTCAGGGAAACACAGGTACGGAGGAAGAGTCCTTCCTCAAGCAGGCTAGGCTTTGAGAGCCAAAGAAGTGAAGCCGAGGAGGGAGCCCCGACACAAAGAGGCTCAGAACGCTACCACACGACCGGAGGGGGGCATGCCCCCACTCAGGAGCCTCTTGCGACTCCTCTACCTAAAATCAATCTCATCCAAACACAAGTAACGGAAAAGGCATCCCATCTGCTTCAACACAAAGAAACCAGAAGGAAAAGGATGAAAATGAGCATGTAACTTTCCAATAGGTAATGAAAATTCACCAAGGAAATATTGTCACAAAGCAGATGAAAACAGCATGCTGAAAAAGCTAAAATAAACTAAAAACTTAAGCATATAATCATAGTATCAAAAGAACACAAAACGCGAACAGAGGACCAGATGGCCTAGACAACAGCAGGTGAGAGCAGACAGCAAGAGAAATGTGGAACAGGAACTGACAGAACTCAGGCAAGAAAGTGAAGAAAAACCCAAAATCATTTTTAAAAAGATTGAAATATGGGGGCGCCTGGGTGGCTCAGTCCATTGAGCGTCTGACTTCCTCTCAGGTCATGATCTCACAGTTTGTGAATTCGAGCCCCATGTCGGGCTCTGCGCTGACAGCTCAGAGCCTGGAGCCTGCTTCAGATTCTGTCTGTCTGTCTGTCTGTCTGTCTCTCTCTCTCTCTCTGCCCCTCCCCCACTCACACACTCTCCTTCAAAAATAAACATTAAGAAAATGTTTAATAAAAAATATAAAAAGATTGAATATTTACACAAGTAACAAAAAAGGGGTAACAGACATCATGTAAGAAACACACAACTCAATATGGCAGGCAAGGAGAGGGAGGTGGTTACCAACTAAAGATTGGTAAGACACAGCTGCCAGATGCCACGTGAGGACCTTGTTCTGCACAGACCAGCTGTGAAAGAACACTACAGAAAACGTCTTGGAAAACTAAACTAGGTTTCAGTAATATTACATTACTAGTATTAATTATTAATCAGTATTAACTTTGGCAGGTGGGCAGACATTATAGTTTTAGGGCTTTTTTTTAAGTCTTATCTATCAGAGATATGACTTGGTTTTGTTTTTTTTAATTTTTAATTTTGATTTTTTTTCTCTTTTGTTTCCTTCTCTTCACTCTTTTCCCTTCTTTTTCTTTCTACCCTCCTCTTGTTTTTTCTTCCCTTTGGAATCTAGCTCGTAGTTTCTGATTTGATTTTTGGTCAATTCTTATTCTGCTTGTTTGATCAGGCATTTAAATCTATTCTTTATATACCTTTTCTTTTTTAAATTTTTTTTAATGTTTTTATTTATTTTTGAAGGAGAGAGAGACAGAGCATGAGTGGGGGAGGAGCAGAGAGAGAAGGAGACACAGAGTTCAAAGCAGGCTCCAGGCTCTAAGCTGTCAGCACAGAGCCCGATCCCGTGAGATCGTGACCTGAACCAAAGCGGGACGCGCAACCGACTGAGACACCCAGGCGCCCCTTTTTATTTTATATTTTATATCTCCTTCCTATTTTCTTCTCTCTCTGGATTAAGCCTTATAGTTTCTTTGATTCTCTGCCTGGTGTTTTTTTTCCACCCCTTTCATTTCTTTGTACAGGCTAAGGTTCCCCCGCCTTCACTTTATTTTCCTTTTGTCCAGGGTTGCTTCAACGGACAAAGCCACGCACACCTGGTGGAAGGTCCGAACAATCCACCACTAAAGCAGCGGGACAGAACAGCCAAAGATGCAGCAACAGAGCGCAGGCAACACAGTCAAAAGACACCTTCTGAAGTGCCAGGCCCTGCACAGCGTATGACCCCTTTTAAAATACGGTAGTACTCACAGGTGCAGGACACTTAACAAGCGATTAGAACCCGTAAAAGACAGAAACCTAGCCAAATAGATGAAACGGAAAAATTCTCCTCAAAAGAAAATCCAGGAAGAAATGACAGCCAGAGAACCGCTCAAAACAACATATCTGAACAAGAATTTAGATTAATAGTCTTAAGACTAATAGCTGGGCTTGAAAAAAGCATGGAAGACAGCAGAGAATCTATTGCTGCAGAGAGCAAAGATCTAAGGTATTGTCACAATAAATGAAGAAATGCTATAAATCAGGTGCAAAATAAACTAGATGCAGTGACAGCAAGCATGGAAGAAGCAGAGGAGAGAATGTGTAAAATAGAAAATAAAATTATGAAAAATGATGAAGCTGGGAAAAAAGAGGGAAAAGAAATTACTAGATCACAAGAGGAGAATTAGAGACCTAAGTGACTCAAGGAAACGAAATAATATCTGTATCCTACGAGTTCCAGAAGAAGAAGAAGAGAGAGAAAAGGGCAGAAGGTTTATTTGAACCAATTATAGCTGAGAACTTCCCTAATCTGGGGAAGGAAACAGACATCCAACTCCAAGAGGCACAGAGAACTCCCCTCAAAATCAAAATCAGACCGACACCGTGACATATTATAATGAAACTGGCCAAATACAAAGATAAAGAGAGAATTCTGAAAGCAGCTCGGGACAAACGGGCCTTAACCTACAAGGGGAGACACATAAGCATAGTAGCAGACTTGTCCACTGAAACCTAGCAGGCCAGAAGGGAGTGGCAGGAAATAGTCAATGTGCTGAACAGGAAAAATATGCAGCCCAGAATCCTTTATTTGGCAAGGCTGTCACTGAGAATAAGAAAGGTAAAGGCTTTCCAAGACAAACAAAAACCAAAGGAATTCATGACCACTAAACCAGCCCTGCAGGAGATCCTAAGGGGGACTCTGTGAGTGGAAAGCAGCAAAGACTACAAAGGACCAGAGACATCACCACAAGCATGAAACCTACAGGTAACACAATGGCACTAAATCCATATCTTTCAATAACAACACTGAATGTGAACAGACTAAATGCCCCAAACAAAAGACACAGGGTATCAGAATGGATAAAAAAAAACAAGATCCATCTATATGCTGCCTACAAAAGATTCATTTTAGACCTGAGGACACCTGCAGACTGAAAGTGAGGAGACGGATGTCAAAAGAAAGCTGGAGCAGCCACACCTATGTCAGACAAACTGGATTTTATTTTTTTTTTTAATTTTTTAATGTTATTTATTCATTTTTGAGAGAGAGAGAGAGAGAGCACACAAGCAGGGGAGGGGCAGAGAGAGGGGGAGACACAGAATTTGAAGCCAGCTCCAGGCTCTGAGCTGTCAGCACAGAGCCCGACATGGGGCTTGAACTCACGAACCGCGAGATCATGACCTGAGCTGAAAGTCAGAGGCTTAACTGACTGAGCCACTCAGGCGCCCCTGATCAAACTAGATTTTAAAACAAAGACTGTAGCAAGAGATGAAGAAGGGCATTATGTCATAATTAAGGGGTTAATCCATTAAGAAGAGCCAATAATTGTAAATATTTATGCCCCCAATGTGAAGGCACCCAACTATATCAAGTAATCGCAAACGTAAACATATTGATGATAATACCATGGTTGTAGGTGACTTCAATACTCCCCTTAAAACAATGGACAGATCATCTAAGCAGAAAATAAATAAGGAGACAATGGCTCTGAATGACACACTGGACCAGACAGACTCAACAGATATATTCAGAACTTTTCATCGCAAAGCAGCAGAATACACATTCCTCTTGAGCGTACAGAGAACATTCCCCAAAAGTGATCACACACTAGGTCACAAACAGCCCTCAGCAAAAATAAAAGGACTGAGATCATACCATGCATACTTTGAGATCACAACACTACGAAAGTTGAAATCAACCACAAGAAAAAATTGGGAAAGGCCCCAAATACATGGAGGTTAAAGAGCATCCTACTAAAGAATGAATGAGTCAACCAGAAATTAAAGAAGAATTTTAAAAATACATGGAAGCAAATGAAAATGAAAACATGACAGTCCAAACCCTTTGGGATCCAGCAAAGGCAGTCCTAAGAGGAAAATACACTGTAATCCAGGCCTATCTCAAGAAGCAAGAAAGGTTCCAACTGCACAACCTAACCTTACACCTAAAGGAGCTAGAAATACAGCAGCAAAGAAAGCCCAAAGCCAGCAGAAGAAGAGAAATAATAAAGATTAGAGCAGAGATTAACCATATAGAATTTAAAAAAACAGCAGAACAGATTAGTGAACCTAAGAGCTGGTTTCTTGAAAGAATAAACAAAATTCGTAAACTCCTAGCCAGACTTCTCAAAAAGAAAAAGAGAGAGGACCCAAATAGATAAAATCATGAATGAAAAAGATCACAACCAACACCACAGAAATACAAACAGAATTTTGTATTTTATTTTTTTTCTTTTTTAAATTTTTTTTAACGTTTATTTATTTTTGAGACAGAGAGAGACAGAGCATGAACGGGGGAGGGACAGAGAGAGAGGGAGAACAGAATCTGAAACAGGCTCCAGGCTCTGAGCAGTCAGCACAGAGCCCGACGTGGGGCTCGAACTCACGGGGCCGCGAGATCGTGACCTGAGCCGAAGTCGGACGCTTAACCGACTGAGCCACCCAGGTGCCCCCAGAATTTTGTATTTTAGAGAATACTATGCAAATTATATGCCAACAAACTGGACAATCTGGAAGAAGTGGACAAATTCCTAGATACCCACGCACTACCAAAACTCAAAAGGAAAGACATAGAAAATTTGAACAGACCCATAACCAGTGAAGAAATTCAATCAGTTATCAAAAATCTCTCAACAAATAAAAGTCCTGGGCCAGATGGCTTCCCAGGGAAATTCTACCAGACATTTAAAGCAGAGTTAATACCTACTCTTCTCAAGCTGTTCCAAAAAATAGAAATGGAAGGAAAGCTTCCAGACTCATTCTATGAAGCCAGCATTACCTTGATTCCAAAACCAGACAAAGACCCCACTAAAAAGGAAAATTACAGACCCTGATGAACATGGATGCAAATATTCTCAACAAGATACTAGCAAATTAAATTCAACAGTACATTAAAAGAGTTATTCACCATGATCAAGTGGAATTCATTCCCAGGCTGCCAGGGCTGGTTCAATATTCGCAAATCAACCAACATGGTTCCATATTCACAAATCCCAAAATTTGTATGGAATCACAAAAGACCCCAAATAGCCCAAGTAATGTTGAAAAAGAAAACCAAAGCTGAAGGCGTTACAATCCTAGACTTCAGCCTGTATTACAAAGCTGCAATCATCAAGACAGTCTGGCACAAAAACAGACACACAGACCAATGGAATAGAATAGAGAACCCAGAAACGGACCCACAAACATATGGCCAACTAATCTTTGACAAAGCAGGAAAGAGCATCCAATGGAAAAAAAAAAAAATAGTCTCTTTAGCACATGGTGCTGGCAGAACTGGAAAGCAACATGCAGAAGAATGAAACTGGACCACTTACACTATACACAAAAATAAACTCAAAATGGATAAAAGACCTAAATGTGAGATAGAAGACCATCAAAATCCTACAGGAGAAAACAGGCAGCAACTTCTTTGACCTCAGCCACAGCAATTTCTTATTTGACATGTTTCTGGAAGCTGAGAAATAAAAGCAAAATTGAACTACTGGGACCTCCTCAAGATAAAAAGCTTATGCACAGCAAAGGAAACAATCGATGAAACTAAAATGCAACCAATGGAATGGGAGAAGATATTTGCAAATGACATATGTAATAAATGGTATCAAAAAATCTATAAAAAACTTACCAAACTCAACACCTGAAAAACAAATAATCCAACGAAGAAATGTGCAAAAGACATGAATAGATACTTTTCCAAAGAAGACATCCAGATGACAGACAGACACATGAAAACATGCTTAACATCGCTATCATCAGGGAAATATAAATTAAAATCACACAGAGATACCACCTCACACCAGCCAGAGTGGCTAAAATTAACAACTCAGGAAACAACAGATGTTGGCGAGGATGTGGAGAAAGGGGAACCCTCTAAGCTCTGTTGGTGGGAATGCAAACTGGTGCAGCCACTCTGAAAAAGTGTTGAGATTCCTCAAAAAATTAAAAATAGAATTACCCTATGAACCAGCAATGGCACTACTGGGAATTTATCCAAAGGATACAGGAGTGCTGATTTGTAGGGGCATATATACCCCAATGTTTACAGCAGCGCTTTCTACAAGAGCCAAATATGGAAAGAGTCCATATGTCCATCATAATTGTTAGAAGTCATACACACACACACACACACACACACACACACACACACAAATGGAATACCACTCAGCGATGAAAAAAGGTGAAATCTTGCCATTTGCAACAATGTGGATAAAACTGGAGGGTATTATGCTAAATGAAGTAAGTCAGTCAAAGAAAGATCTATGATTTCACTCATAGGTGGAATTTGAGAAACTTAACAAAAGGCCATAGGGGAAGGGAAGGAAAGGTAAGTTACAGACAGCGAGGCAAACCAGAAGAAACTCTTAAATACACAAAACAAACTGAGGGTTGATGGGGGTGAGGAAAATGGGTGATGGGCATTGAGGAGGGCACTTGTTGGGATGAGCACTGGGTGTCTATGTAACTGATGAATCAAGGAATCTACTTCTGAAGACATGACTAGTCTGTATGTTAGCTAACTTGACAATAAAATTTAAAATGATAATATATAAACAGAAGAGAAATAAAAAACAACCATGAATAACAGAAGACTCATGCTTAGGTTCAACAATTGTTACCAATTTGCCATATTTGCTTTACCATTTTCACATGGGAGGGGGCTTTTTTGCAGAATCATTTGGAACTGAAGTTCGGACACCATGAGCCTCCATCCCCAAGTACTTCAGCACATATCTCCTGGTAAGAAGAGTCTCCTTAAAACCTACAAACTGCTGTCACAACTAAGAAAAAACAATACTTTCGCAAAACCAGTTTCACCATCTCACTTGGTCCCTCATTAATGAATTAAATAAATCGGACACACATCCATTCTATTGAGACACATTTTTGTATCCATATATCTGTACGCCTTTTTCAAAGCCACACTTCGTCAGTGTTAGGGATTCCACCAAGATGATCAAGTATACAGGCTTCTGTAGCCAAATAAAGGGCACTATCCTGGTAGGGCATCTCATGAGCCCTACACGCCCAGCCACAATTTGTCTTGGCCCCAGATGTAAATTCCAAGCAACAGTCTTAACTTTGCTGTTATTTTATCTGCTGTGTTGTATTTCCCTGACATTTCCAATGTTTTTTTTTTTCCACTGCTCACAGCAACGACTGAAAAGCTGGTTTCTCGGTAGGACCATGTAATGATCTTTATCAGGTTCATGGGGTACTTTGAGCCACAGACTACAGAGATTAGGGTTTCTTGGTCATCTTTTTTTTTTTGTCTATTTGTTCTGTTTGCCTATTTCTGAGTTCAAATCAAGCAACAACGACAACAAAATCTCAGGCCTAGAAAGAGGCATGGCCCTTTTGTGCTAACTTCTGACCTATGACTAACGCTATAAAACTGAAGCTACAAACGCTTACGCGTCTGTAACTGGAAAAAGTCTTTATCTCTCACTGCTCAAGGTTGAAACAGTTTCCTTTTTCCACACGGGACTTTAAATATCAAAATTTCAAAAAGAACTCTTACGTGACTGGTTTAATAGACAGAGACACTAAGTAAGAGCTTACTTGAAACTAATAGTCCTAGAATTCTAGAAAATAAAGAAACTAAATTTCTAATACTTTAAATTTGCTAGACTGAAAAAAATCCTTCCCATGGAAACCCCTTTTTCAGAAGCATTTTTATGTAAGAATCTAAGCTACCGTAATCAAAGTGAACTCTGGACAAATGAGATATGTTGGAATATCTGTGTTTTATTAAAAAAAAAAAAATATGCTTTTCAAAAAATAAATACAAAGTATGCCTTTCTTTGATCTCGTCCGTTGTGAAGTGTAAGCACACATTTTCTTTTTTACAAGACTTGGGGTTCTTCTCTCATAAAAAGACAAATTAATCTGGACTTCCCAAATAATACTTGCAGAGTATCTTCTAATATCCAGGCCATATTTACAATCCCCTAACAGTCCTCTCCCTACCCTCTGCTTACCAATACTCAAAATACAAACGACTCCTGTGAACAGCCCTTGCCCCTCTCATGACATTGACCCGGGTTCACAGCAGGCTTCTGCCAACCTCGATGCTGAGAGGACGGACAACCGCACCGACGGACAAAACACCAACCTCTGCCGTTTACAGGATCTGTTCACAGATACAGCTGACCCTGTGCAATGCAGGGCTTAGTGGCCCCACACCCTCCCCCACAATGGAAAATCTGCGACAACTCTGGGCTCCCCCAGAGCTTAATTACTATCAGCCTACTGGTGACCAGAAGTCTTACCTGTAAAATAAACAAATAACATATATTTTGTACGTTACATGCTTTTTATGCTGTATTCTTATAATAAAGTCAGCTACAGAAAAGAAAATGCTAAAATCACGGAGAAGAGATGACAGATTTACAGTTCTATAAAAAATCTGTGTATAAGTGGATCCACACAGTTTAAACCAGGGCTGTTCAAGGGTCAGCTGTATTACACTGTCGTCCCCTAGCGGTGGAACTGCATATGCCAATTCAGACAAAGGGTGTGCCACGAGTTAAGCAGCTTGGTAATTAATTTAGACTATTCTATATTAAAACAGGGAGGAGCACCTGGGTGGCTCAGTCGGTTAAGCGTCTGACTCTTGATTTCAGGTCAGGTCATAATGTCACAGTTCGTGGGATCGAGGCCCGCGTCGGGCTCTGTGCTGACAGTACGTATCCTGCTTGGGAATCTCTTCCTCCCCCTCTCTCTGTCCCTCCCCCGCTCGCATGTGTGCTCACACGCTCTCTCTCAAAATAGATAAATATTTAAAAAATGGATAAATAAGAGAACTGAATGAAAATCTTACATAATTTTTTCGATACAACATAAGACTTCAAAAAGCACCCAGCACGTAAAACTTAAGGATAAAAACAATCACTTTTCTCTGCTGATAGGGGCAATGAGTAGAAAAGGTTTTTATGAACAAACCTGGGAATCTCACGAAGGAAAAAAAGAGAGAGCCAAGTTACTCAAGTATTTATTTCCAAGAAACTCACCTGTAACCTTGCAATCTCTTCTCCAAATTTCTTCTGCTGTTTTGCCAGGATAGACTGGTGGTACTCAGCATTGGCCTGCATGATACAGTGCTTTGCAGCCAAGACAGGGAACACCTCCTGGAAATAAAAATACTGACCAGGGGAGAGTCCAACCACACAAACCACCACAGACAACACGGGATGCAGGAAGAAAAAGGAAAAGGAGACAGAAATTAGAAATCACCCCATTAATGGTTTAGAGACAGGTTAGTCATTAGGTGTAAACAGAGAAGACAACATGATTTTGCAGGAACTGAAGTCAACGAATTCAATTTTTTTCTTCCAATTAAAATTAAGGGGTTTTGTTTTTGGGGTTTTTTTTGCACTGTTAAGTGAAGCCAATTTAAGTTTTTATAAGGTCTTCAATCAAGCCATGAAGTCAACATTTTGTTTACAAAGAAGAAAGGAAAGCATGCATTAGGAAGAGAAGGAGAACAGACATTCACAGAGGAATACCAAGCACGAGGCTTTAGAAGCTTTCTTAGGAGTCCTTACCCAGCCCTTAGAGTTAACTAAACCACCATTACTCACATATACTAATGAAAATGCTCTATAGCTGACTGTTTCATCGTGTTTTTAAAAGACAAAAGACAGTAAATTAAGTTCCCACTTAAATTCATATCTAAGAGACTTTTTAATAAAGATGATTTCTAGCCATAGAGAGACTATTTAGTATAAACACTAACATTTCAGATTACACACTCAGAAACACATAGCAAACAAACACACTAAGTTAATATCTAATACGATAAAGTGTTATTCTGCCCTAATTTGTTTTGAAGAAGATTCCAGTCAAAATTCATTTTAAAAGATCCAAACATATGAACCAAGAAGCACTTATATCGGAAGATGCTCTTCCAAAACGGCAAATCGCAGCCTGCAACCTCACTGTCTTTAGGAGTACGTGCCACAGGAAATCCAAGACTTAAACTAGGCAATCGCTGTCCAGACAAAAATAGGAAAGAATCAAACACTGGATTACCGCCTGGTACGCTTTCCTGGCTCCCAGGGAGTCACTTCCTAGCTTCCTGGATCACTACTTGCAGATATTCCAGTTTTACGACTAGAATATGAAGACACCTTATGAGCTTTATTAGTCAAACGGCAAAAAGACATCTAAATCTCAGACTGTACTCAGGCCAGTTCTCAAGGTAAGGCTGGAGCAGCTTGGTGTTTTAACCGGAGATTCTCCAGGAATACCAGGAATGCTGCAGAGGGAGTTTCCAAGTCTTTGAAGGTGCCATTCTTCTCTCGGTGACACGACTGAACTAATGGCCCAACAGGATGTTACGGGACACTGTGCAGCCGAACGTGAAGTCTCTCGGATGAAAACAAGGTGAGAGAAGATCCCAAGGCTCTTTTCAGGAGTAACAGTATTAACATCCAAGAGTCCTGGGCAACTTTCTAGTAACCTCTTGGTGTATTTTAAATCTCCAGCAATTCCCTCACATCAATCCCTAATTCTCTGACTAAACTAGAGTGTGCCGTTGATGTATTTATGCTTTTTTACTTCACCACGAAAACTGTCTGCAATTTCATAATTTACAAGGCTTCCTGAATGACTTATAGATCAATAAATTCAGGGCGCCCGGCTGGCTCAGTCAGAAGAGCACGCGACTCTTCATCTCAGGGTCGTGAGTTCCAGCCCCATGGTGGGTGTAGAGATGACTTAAATAAACTTTAAAACAATAAAATAAATCAATAAATTCTCCTAGAAAAGATCATGTAACAAAAACCATATGCTATTATCATACAGACAAAACGAATTACCTGAACATTTCTGAAAGAGTAGTTGAAACGCCACTACATTTCCCTCAATCTGTAAGTTTCCTTTTAAATCATTCTGAGTTTACGCGTCAGTCTAATCATATGCTTTGCGTTTGACCGTCACTGACTAGTCTTTTCAAATGCCACTTCAGAAAAGCTTACAGTAAAACAATTAATATTTTCTCTGATGTGCGGCAGCAGGTAGGCGGTTGTTTTCCTTAGCTGTACAGCAGCAGCCCAATTTTCTATCTCTGTTGGCAAAACTTAATTCTAAGCAAAGTCCTGGACGAACCTGCTTTCTTTTCCTTTTGTCTTTATGTCTGTTTTGTGCTTTAAGACTCATCTTTAAGAAAACAGGACAATAATTAAAAGTGCAAATACTCAACATGCACGCGTATCCATGCTTGTAGCAGATGAATCAGAATCACACAATGCCTTGATGTGACAAAGTTACTGGAGGCAGAGGCTCAAAAATTTCCAGAAAGAAGTTCGGAAAAACAAGTTCAGTAAAGAGTAGAGACAGAGGCACCCCTTAAATACAAAAGAATTTTTCATGCTTCTTAAATAAAAAATTATTTCTACCAACATATTCTTCAAATGCCTCTCCTAAAACTTCAAGTTTCTTTTTTATAAAACATAATTTCAACGTTTTTCTTCTATACAAAAACCTCTAAGTATTTCCACATGCAAAATAACCAAGTATTTGCAAAAACAATAACTGACCTTGGGAAGAGTATCTTTGTACTGACACTGTTTAAAAGCATCACCAAAGTAATCTGCGGCCTGATTAGCCAATTTGGCTATGATGGCATCTTTCATTTTATCTGGAATAAAATAGGACATTGGCCATTGTAATTAAAAAATATATATAAAATAATCCGACACATCATAACTTAGTATGAACTCTGAGATCACAAGTTTGTACACTTGTCTTCCTATTTTAAAAGCTGATCGCTTCTCTTCACATGCAACAAAATAGGGAAAAAACCGGAATTACCTCTTGTGGCTTTTAAAAAAAAGACTTCTTGGGCCTGTGCCAGCATAATAAGACTGAGGGTCCCAACAGTATCTGGAGACAGGTCCACCGTAGGCTCTCGACTTAAGGCAGATAAAACTGTCTCTTTAATATGTAAAAAGGCACCACTAGCAAACTAGAGGGGGAGAAAAAGAACTTCTTTAAAATCTATGTAAACTCAGCAAGACTTAACTTTCTACTGTTACACACAAATCATTTCAAATGTTAATTCAGTTGAACAGTTACTATATTTAAATTTTTATATTGTTACAGATCTAAAACATATGACCTACAAACAATAAGGTTATTTTTCCAAAATACTATACAGGAACAGATTTAACTAAGATTAAGAGTAAACCGCAGCAAAACATACAGCAACTTCATGGGACAAATTAAACTTATTTTTAGATATATTTCCCCAAGGCTAATATGAGAATAGAGGTCGGGATGAAATATTATTAAGGAGCTTTTAGTACCGAAATGATCTTGCTTTGGTCCCAAACAATTCCATCTGTCCCACAATTAAACACGCTGTACTTAGGGGAAACCTCAAATAGCACAGGTGATCTGAGGAACAGCATTTACTATCCATTGATAATGATTTCTATTTGGCTTTCAAAGGTCCCTGGTGAAGTGATCCCCATCAGATTTTTTTATTCCGAAATGTATTTTGCTGAGGTTCACCCAAAATAACTGCTTTTATGGAACACATGATCCTGGGAAAAAGAAAGAAATCCGTCTGGGATTAGAAGATGTGGGTTATACGGAGGAGCTGCGTCGAGATTACTGAAGATGGTGTATTAGAGTGAACGCCGTGTTTTCTGCAGTCACGAGGTAGCATGAAACTGGAGTATCTGCACGGAGCGACGAGCCGACCTTGCTTAAATGCACCGAGAGAATCACAGACCGGAACGGCAAGGGACCCAGCCTCTGTCCCAAACGTGGAACGAGAGGCCGGCAAAGGTCATTGAAGAACACGGCCAAGGGTACACAGCTTCCTGGTGGCAAACGGCCTAGACAAGCCTATCTAAGTCTTCCGCTATCACCACCCCCTTTCCACCACACTAGGCGGCCTGCTGCGAACCGCAAGGGCGACTCACAGAATGGAATTTATCATCACATGCCAATTAGCTGAGTTACAGTTAACAGAAAAGTTGACTTCATTTTCACATTTTAAAATATTGGCCCTTTAGAGGCTCAAAAAGAAAAGTATGTCTGTCATCCATGCCCATTGAAAACTGCACGGCAAGCCACAATTTGGAGCGTTGTTTGCTTAAAATGCATCTTCCTCTCACTTTCTTAGAAGAGCATTCTTAATCTCACTTGTAAACTGAAACGACAGGAAAAATCAGACTCCACCTCTGGGACAAGCAAATTCCACAGCCATGGAAGACAGGAAGCACCTCTGGAATTCCATAAAATTTGGAATCAGAACCTGAAACCTCAACGGACCACTTTATTAACACGCTGGCCTTTGAGTCCCTTGTGTGTCAAATGGGGAGGCATTACACATACAACACGCATCACGAGGTTCATCTGAGAGTCAAATACTGTATGTGAGCACATCTGTAAATTGTAACACAATCTAAAGCATGAACTAGATCATTCGACAGCAATCATTTATTCTTTACGTTAAAAGAAAAAGAAAAGCTGAGTAAATAATACACTGCCACCAAATAAGACGCCGTATTAGTGACAGTACCCAAAATCCAAATTTAGCTAGCTTGAGAACATGACATATCTGACCACATGTAAATATGCCCTCTCCACAAGCCAGAGTTAGAAGTTTCTTACTAAGAGGCCTTAACTTTGGTGACAATGGTAAAATATTAGCTGTGTCTCTTAAGAAAAAATATATTTAAATAACGTACATCTGACCCTTGAACAACGGAGGTTTGAACTGCGCAGATCCACTTATACATGGATTTTTTTTTCAATAAATACAGCACAGTACTGTAAAAGTATTTTCTCTTACATATTTACTGTAAGAATACAATATAAAATACATAAAACGTACACAATACAGGTTTTTTTAATTTTTTAAGTGTATTTATTCTGAGAGAGAGAGAGAAAGTGTGAGCAGGGGAGGGGCAGAGAGAGAGAGAGAGAGAGAGAGAGAGAGAGAGAGAGAATCCCAAGCAGGCTCCATGCTGTCAGCACAGAGCCCAACACGGGGCCTGATCTCACGAACCTTGAGATCATGACCTGAGCCAAAATCACGAGTTAGATGCTTAACCGACTAAGCCACCCAGGCGTCCACAGACAATACATGTTATTAAACTGTTTATGTCATCAGTAAGGCATCCAGTCAACAGTGGGCTATTAGTAGTTGCGTTCCAGGGGAGTCAAATGTTACAGTGTATTTTTGACTATGCAAGGGGTCACCACCCCTAACCCCCACGCTGTTCAAGGGTCAACTGTACAAAATTTTTTAATGAGATCAATTATTTAAAAGGGACTTAACCAAGAACTTCATCTCAAACATTCAATCATTTATTCTCCCAACATTTACTGAGCCTTTATTATGTGCCAGGCACTGTCCTAGGTGCTAGGTATACAACAGTGAGGAAAAACAGAGCTGGTCTATAGGTAAATAGTTTAGGGATTTCAAAAGTGTGAATCAATTCATTAAAAAGTGCATTACTTTTCAAGAACGTATCTGTGTATAAAGAGACATCTATAAGCCTAAGTACAAGTTATTTGCAATTTAATCCAAGTTAGTGTTGATTATGTGGTTACCGTTCTGCATACCTGGTAGTGCTTAGCAGCGACTTTCAATCCTTCATCATTATCCAGGTTCTGTTCTGCTGCAATCTGGCTAGCTAATGCTGCACAATTGAATAACACACAGCTCTTTTCATATCCTAAGCTTGCAAGAGCTGTAAAAAATTAAGAAGGAAAAATTTATCAGATTATTTTCTCTAAAGGAAATAAATGTTTCAAAGATAGATACTATGAAATCTCTCCCACCGGCTCTCACAAAAACAAGTTTCCAGACCTGTTTTCTCACCCATAATAGTACCCATATTTCCAATGCTGCCCGGCCAGGCAGCAATTTATTTATTTCCACAACGATAATCCCGTCATCGAAAATTCAAAAGATCAAGGAGTTATTCTTTCCTCTCCTTTCCGTCCACAATGCTACTAGGTTCCAAATGAAAAGTGATTCTCATGTCAATTCTCACTGAAAGTCAAATAAATTGTTTTCCCATCACCTCTCAAAATTTTACAGAAGATTGGTGTGTGTGTGTGTGTGTGTGTGTGTGTGTGTGTACACACATATATCTTCTCACCACATTCAAGCCAGTAAGTCAGTTCTTCCCTGTGACAACCCTAACCCAAGGCAGGCACCTCCAGGTCTGACACCCTTATCCCGAGACATCCGTCAGAAGGCTACATTGTGCAAGTAGTTAAAATACAGCTCTGATCAGGAAACCACACAGCTCACATCCACTGGGACAGCTACCATCAGGAACACAAACGACAAAAAATAACAACTGTTGGCAAGCATGTGGAGAAACCGGAACCACTGTGAGCTGTTGCTGGGAAGGTGAAACGCTGCAGTCCTGTGGAAAGCAGTATGGCCGTTCCTCAAACACTCGGAAATAAAACTCCCACTGGATCCAACAATTCCACTTCTGGGTATATTCCAAAAAGAACTGAGAGCAGTCACAGAAAGGTATGTTCACACCCACGTTCGTAGCCAAAAGCTGGGAGAAACCCAAGTGTCCGCTGATGGGGAAACACGTAACGGAGTATCATTCGGCCTCAAAAAGGACGGCTTCCTGTCACATGCTACGCCACGGACGAACCCGAAGGGCACTGTGCTAAGTGAAATCAATACGCAGATCTCAAAAGGCAAATCGAGGCACGCCTCATTTTACTGTGCTTCACTCTACTGAACTTTGCAGACAACTGCATTCGTTTATGAGAGGCAGTGGCAACCGCACCAAGCAAATCGGCCAGCACCACTTTGTCCAACAGCATGTGTTCGCTTGGCGTCTCTGTGCGACATTCTGGTAACGCTCACAGGACTTAAACCTTCTGCATCATCATTATTACATATGTTATGGTGATCTGTGATCACTGATCACAAGTCCCTGAAAGCTCAGATGACAGCATCTTTTAGCAACAAAATTTTAAATTAAGTTATATACATTGTTTCTCACACATAATGCTATTGCACACTTTGAACAGACTACAATATACCATAAACATCACTTTCATATGCACCGAGAAACAGGACAAAGCTTTACACTTGAACAAAAATATACCTGCACTCTCGTTCTTAGTATCCTAAAATTACACAATATTCTAATGAGTGGGTAGCCCATGCTTTATTTAGCCAAGACATTACTGAAGGACATTTTTTTTATTTTATTTTTTATTTTTTAAAATTTACATCCAAATTAGTTAGCATACAGTGCGACAATGATTTCAGGAGTAGATTCCTTAGTGCCCCTGACCCATTTAGCCCATCCCCCCTCCCAGCACCCCTCCAGTAACCCTCTGTTTGTTCTCATATTTAAGAGTCTCTTCTGTTTTGTCCCCCTCCCTGTTTTTATGTTATTTTTGTTTCCCTTCCCTTATGTTCATCTGTTTTGCCTCTTCAAGTCCTCATATGAGTGAAGTCATGCGATTTTTGTCTTTCTCTAATTTCACTGAGCATACTACCCTCCAGTTCCATCCACGTAGCTGCAAATGGCAAGATTTCATTCTTTTTGATTGCCGAGTAATATTCCACTGTATACAGACCACATCTTCTTTATCCATTCATCCATCGATGGACATTTGGGCTCTTTCCATACTTTGGCTATTGTTGATAGTGCTATCAACATTGGGGTGCACGTACCCCTCTGAAACAGCACAGCTGTATCCCGTGGATAAATGCCTAGTAGTGCAACTGCTGGGTCGTAGGTAGTTCTATTTTTAGTTTTTTGAGGAGCTCCATACCGTTTTCCAGAGTGGCTGCACCAGCTTGCATTCCCAACTGAAGGACATTTAATTCCCAATATCTGCTACCGGAGTGCCTTGATGAACTATGTCCTGCTCTATTTATGTTAAGTCCTTTGCTTCCCACGTCTGCCAGGAAGAACCTATCTCACTTAAGTATCTTCTAGTTCTGGCACCTGCTCCTTGCTCTCAGCCCAGCAACGTGGCATTGCAAATGCCAAAGAAAAAGAAAAATCCTTTTCTTGACCTGGTCTCCCTCTCAGCATAATGCCTTGTCCTTAAACCCTTACTGAAAATCTTTTAAGATGAGCAATCCGCATTTGCGGTTCCCATCTCCTCACCTCTGGTCCACCCCTCAACCTGATGTAGGGGCATGCCCCTAGTGAAACTTCTTTCATTACCAAATCCACTGACTTCTCCAACTTTATGTGACTTGACCTCTGCCACAACGATTCTGTCAGTGAGGTTCCAACCTGGATAGATACTAAAATCACCTGGAGGTATTTTCAAGGGTACCAATTCCAGTGGTCCACCCCGGAAATTCTTCCTATCACATCTGGCATTCTGTATCTTTACATGTGTACCTTTCACATTTTCCTCAGGTAATTCTAACATGCGGCCAGGTTCAGGAACCACCGGACTATGTGACCTTGGCAACCCTTCTGGCACTCAATGCCGTGCCTCTATTCTTCTCTGGTTCCTCTGAGATCTGAAAGCTTTTTCTCATCCTCATTCCCAGGAACCTGTTCCTGTTTCCTTTGAACGTTATTATCACCTAGCTCTGGGCTTCACACTTTTCCCGATCTACGGACTACCAGAGGAGATAGATTTATTATTATCATTTAATGATAACTGTTCCCAAATCTACATCTCTACCACTCTGGACTTTTAAATCTCGTTTCCAAATGCCAAAAAAAAAAAAAAAAAGAAAAAAATTCTACCCACACACAGCATACAAAAGTCAAACTCAAATTGCCTTCTGGAAGGAATATCCAACAAGTCAAACTGAGTTATAAATCTTAGAGTCAACCCTCAACTACTCCTCTTCCTTCTGAGAGACATTCGGCAGATCCAGTCAGTTTCAACTCTGAAACGTCGCTCAAATCCCCTCCTTCTCCTCTGACCCACACCTACCACCCTCTCTCATCTCATCTGTCACCAGTCTCCTCACTGGTCTGTTCGTCTCTAGGACCTGGAGTCAGGCTTTCTGGAATCACATCCCACTTCACCAAATCCTTCCCTTATGACTTAGAAAGTCCCTTCATCTTTCTAAACAAGTGTGTTCAACTGGTAATAACAGTGCCTTTCTTCATTGGGCTTTTGGGGAATTCAGGAAGATAATATATGTGAAGCCCTTTCCACAGTGCCTAGGTGGAGTAAGTACTCAATAAATTCTAGCTATTAACACGTAAGAGAGAAGAGTACACATGCATAGTATATTCGCACCTCTTCACAATCTGCTTTCCAATGTCTTCACCCTCCATAATCCTCAATTCAACCTATGGTTTCAAGCCTTAACGATAATTTTATTAGTATGCATCATACATAATTTGTACCATATACTATATGTTATATTACGTATTCTCTATAATGCATACGTACCATAAAACATGTGTTACGTGTACTTATTTACAATAAAATACATTCCTATCACTTACTGCAGCTAATATTCACTGCACACTCTCCTAAGGACTCTGCACGTATCCACCCATTTAATCCACACAAGAGCCCAAATGAGATAAACAGTATTTCACAGTACTATGTATTCCCCGTTTCAAAAACAAGAAAATTAATGCACACGGTGGTTAACCTGCCAACCCGCCTTCGTTCTTCTGACCTTTGGTTATAATGGTCTACCCGTAACATTACTTTTTAGCTGGGAAAACCAAATTCATCCTTCAGAGCTTAACCTGAACACAGCTTACTTTCAACAAGCAGAATTCCTGTCTTCCTCATTTACGGGCTCACTACTTTGTGCATATCCTCATAGACTATCCGTTATATTTTGGAATGATCAGTTGTTTTCCTAAACAGACTGAATACAACTGTCTCATTTGTTCTTATAACTAGGACAGTGCCTGGCAAGGCATAGGCTCTCTACAAGTATTTGGAAATTACATTAAAAGTTGAAATTTAAAAAAAAAATGTAAACATTTTTATTATTTACAAAAAGCTGTCAGGAGAGCAATTTTTAAAGCCTAAAATAATACAACGTGTTTAGCCCAAGTGTCTTATCATTTTTTAAAAAGTCATTACATACCCAATTTTACAGATCCTCCAAAAAGTGAACCTTTATCAAAAGCATCCTTCCAGGTAAATGTCAAGCAGATCTTGATAGAAAAAGAGCAAAGAGAAAATTATCTCACCTTCTTGCTTCTCATTAAATATTAGGTCTATCTTGAAGAAAAATCCACAATGAGGAAAAGGACTAAAGCTTGTCAAAACATTATCTTCTGTAGACAACTAACTCCTTTCCCTTTTCCTGGACCACAGAGTTTTCTTTTTTAAAAGTAAAATACTAGCACTATGATATTTCCAGTGGTCATTCTGCCTCAGTAATTGTGCATATATTGTCCTCTCCAGAAAACACTACCTTACTCATCTTTACAACACACAACGGCATGAACAGAACAGGCACTTAATAAATGATTGTCAAATAAGCCAAGAGAAGCAAAGGTTTCCTTGAATATAAAATTAAAAAGTACTCCCTGATGACAAAAGGAGAAGGGTTACCTTTGGGGGAATGAGATAATATGTTATTTCTTGATTTGGGTTGTACTTATACATGTGTATTCGCTTTATAAAGATTCAAGCTATACACATGATATTCACTTTTGTACGTATGCTATACATAAATTAAAAGTTTACTTAATAAAAAAAAGCGATTTCACTCTGATTCTAATGTATTCCACATATAAAGGTTAAAAACAACTTACCTCTTTTAAATTATGTATTGCAATCCCAAGCAAAAATTTTGTTAACTCTGGATTAGAGAAATTTTCAATACACACAAAACTAGAGAGAATAACAGAATGAACACCATACAGCCATCACAGTTTTAGCCTTTTGAATGTCTTGATTCACCTACTCCCACTTTCCATGTCCCCTCCCAACCCTACACACATACTTTTTCCTCCTTGAGTATTTTAAAGCAAATTTCAACATATTACATCACCTGTAAAAATTTTACTACAAGAATGTTTAAAGCATTTTCCATAAACTACGTATTTTGAAACTTAAAATGTCACACAAATTGAAAACTTTTAACAAGTCTCTCAAACAAAACTGTGAGAAATCATCAGCATTTTTAGTATCTAGCCTTTAAACGAAAGCAAATATTCTTGTAGTATAACATCTAATCATAACAGCACTTGCAACTTTATATGCAAATATAATTTGTGTCAATTTTTAAAACACAGACACTGAGACTAATACTTCAGTTTCCTTTTTTATTCTGTGTAACACAAAGGGAAGGACATCACAGACTATGTTAATCAGTCAACAGATCCTATTGATATATATAAAATACAGGGGGAAAAAATGCAGTCCAATGCTCCACATAAACCCAAAAGTTACTAAGGAATGACATGAACAGGAACAGAATTCCAAGAGACTCTTCCAAAAGATATAGATTCTCATCAGATGGGCTTACAAGCTTCTAATTTGTATCAAAAGGTCTTACAGAAAGATAAAATAGGGAAGAAGCACCATTTATTTTAAAAAGTGATACCATGGGGCGCCTGGGTGGCTTAGTCAGTTAAGCAGCCGGCTTCGGCTCAGGTCATGATCTCGGGGTCCATGAGTTCGAGCCCCGCGTCAGGCTCTGTGCTGACCGCTCAGAGCCTGGAGACTGCTTCGGATTCTGTCTCCCTCTCTCTCTAGCCCTCCCCCATTCGCGCTCTGTCTCTGTCTTTCAAAAATGAATAAATGTTAAAAAAAATTTTTTTTTTTAAATGATACCATGTGTCGGAAGAAATGGGTGTTTGCCATTATTATCATATAACTTCAAAACAAATTAAAATTAATAACTTACCTGATTTTCAGAGAATGGGAATTTGGGTTCAATGGAACAAATTTGATCATAATATCTAAAAAAAGAAGAAAAAAAGGAAAATTTATAATTACCAAAGCTAAATATTATATACATTTACATATACACAACTAGTTTATGAGTACACAAAAATTATTCACTCTTACTTTGAGCAGCCCACAAATCAAATTCAATCAGCCATTTTAAAGTTAATAAACATAATCTTTTAATGTGTAAATGAGAATGTGAAATGCATGCAATAAAAAAATTTGTGAACAAAAAACTCATACTCACCACTAAAGAAAAATACATACCAAGTGTATTGGCTAAAAGGAAACTAACATCTGCCCAGAACCAAAGTATTTCTTAAAATACTACTTCTTATTAAGGCAACTGTTTATATCCATTGAGCAAATTAACATCTCTGATAAACTGCTATTTAAAAACAGGTTTACTAACTTTCACATATGCCTTGGACATCTCCACTTCTGCCCATCTCCACTGTCACACCCTTCATCAAAGCTTCCACCCTACCCAGAAATACACTCACGATTATATGGTCAATTAATTTCAACAAGGGAGGCAAGAATATGCAATGGGAAAAAGGCAATCTCTTCAACAAATGGTGTTGGGAAAACTGGACAACAACATGCAAAAGAATGAAACTGGACCACTTTCTTATACCACACACAAAAATAAACTCAAAATGGATTAAGGACCTAAATAAATGTGAGACCTGAAACCATAAAAATCCTAGAAGAGAGCATGGGCAGTAATTTAAGAAATTTACAAAACAGAATAACAGAATTTAAGAAACAAAATAAACGAGGGACGCCTGGGTGGCTCAGTTAAGTGTCCGACTTTGGCTCAGGTCATGATCTCACAGTTTGTGAGTTTGAGCCCCACAACGGGCTCTCTGCTGTCAGTGCAGAGCCTGCCTCAGATCCCCTGTCCCCCTCTATCTCTGCTCCTCCCCTGTTCACTCTGTCAAAAATAAACATGAAATAATAATAATAATAAATGAAAAAGAAAAAAAGAGACAAATCAAAAGGCACACTCTTAACTATAGAGAACTGATGGTTACCAGAGGCGAAGTGGGTGAGAAAATGGGTGAAGTAGGTGAAGGGGATTAAAAAAGAGTACATTTAATTTTTTTTATTCTTATTTTAATTCCAGTTAACATGCAGTGTTGTATTAGTTTGAGGCGTACAATATAGTGATTCACTAATTCTATACATCAGCCAGTGCTCGTCACAAGAGCACTCCTTAATCCCCATCACCTGTTTCACCCACCCCCCACATCCCCCCTCACCCCGCCCCGTAACCATCAGTTTATTCTCTACAATTAAGAGTCTGTCTCTTGGTTTCTCTTTTTTCCTTTGCTCATTTGTTTTGTTTCTTAAATTCCGCACATGAGTGAAATTACATGGTATTTGTCTTTCTTGGACTTCTTTCGTTTACCATTGTACACTCTAGCTCCATCCATGTCATTGTAAATGGCAAGATTTCATTCTTCTGTATGGCTGGGCAATATATACACACACACCACGTCTTTATCCATTCATCTATTGATGGACACTTGGACTGCTTCTGTAATTTGGCCATTGTAAATTATGTTTATTTATTTTTTTTTTTTATTTATTTTTGGGACAGAGAGAGACAGAGCATGAACGGGGGAGGCGCAGAGAGAGAGGGAGACACAGAATCGGAAACAGGCTCCAGGCTCCGAGCCATCAGCCCAGAGCCGGACGCGGGGCTCGAACTCACGGACCGCGAGATCGTGACCTGGCTGAAGTCGGACGCTTAACCGACTGCGCCACCCAGGCGCCCCAAATTATGTTTAAACAAACAGAAAATGCACAGACCTTTTCAAATTAGTGTTTTATTTGGGTAAATACCCAGTAGTGGAATTACAGAATCGTATGGTAGGTCTATCTTTAACTTTTTGAGGAACCTCCATATTGTCTTCCACAGTGGCTGCACCAGTTCGCATTCCCACCAACAGTGCACAAAGGTTTCCTTTTTCTCCACATCCTTGCCATTACCTGCCATTTCTTGTTTTTTACTTTAGCCATTCTGGCAGGTGTGAGGTGATATCCCATTGTGGTTTTGATTTGCATTTCCTTGATGATGAGTGATGTTGATCATCTTTCATGTATCTGTTGATCACCATGTCTTGTTTGGAAGAATGTTCGTGTCTTCTGCCCATCTTTTAACTGGGTTATTTGTTTTGGGGTGTTGAGATTCAGAAGTTCTTTATACATTTGGATACTAACCCTTCATCAGATATGTCATTTCCAAGTATCTTCTCCCATTCCGTAAGTTGCCTTTTGGTTTTGTTGTCTCCTTCACTGTGTGGAACCTTTTTATTTAAGGTAGTCCCAATAGTTTATCCTTGCTTTTGTTTCGCTTGGCTCAAGAGACCTATCTAGACAAAAGCTGCCACGGCCAATGTCAGAGAAGTTACAGCTTGTGTTCTCTCCTAGGATTTTTATAGTTTCAGGTCCACATTTAGGTCCTTAATCCATTTTGAGTTTATTTTTGTGTATAAGAAAGTGGTCCAGTTTTCCCAACACCATTTGTTGAAGAGACTTTTTCCCATTATTCTTTCCTGTTTTGCCAAAGATTAATTGGTCATATGTACTGCAGGTTCATTTCTGGGTTTTCTATTCTGTTCTATTCATCTATGTGTCTATTTTTATGCCAGTAGCATACTGTTTTGATCACTAAGTTTTGTAATATAACTTGAATTGTAATACTTCTAGCTTTGCTTTTCTTTTTCAAGATTGCTTTGGCTTTTTAGGGTCTTTTCTGGTTCCATACAAATTTTAGGATTATTTGTTCCAGTTCTATAAAAAATGCTGCTGGTATTTTGATAAGAATTGCATTAAATGTGTAGATTGCTTTGGGTAGTATAGATACTTTAACAATATTTACTCTTCTAATCCATGAACATGGAATGTCTCCATTTGTGTCATCTTCAGTTTCTTTCATCAGTGTTTTATACTTTTCAGAGTACAGGTCTTACACCTCTTTGGTTAGGTTTAGTCCTAGGTATCTTATTATTTTTGGTGCAATTGTAAATGGGATTGCTTTCTTAATTTCTTTCTGCTGCTTCATTACTGGTGTATAGGAACGCAACAGATTTCTGTATGCTGATTTTGTATTCTGCAACTTTATTAGACTCGTTGATCAGTTCTAGCAGTTGTTTGATGGAGTCCTTCAGGTTTTCTATATATGGTATCATGTCACCTGCAAATAGTTAAAAGTTTTACTTCTTCCTTACCAATTTGGATGCCTTCTGTATCTTTTTGTTGTCTGACTGCAGTGGCTAGGGTTCCAGTACTATGTTGAAAAGAAGTGGTGAGAGTCGCCATCCGTGCTGTGTTCCTGACCTTAGGGGAAAAGTTCTCAGTTTTTCCCCATTGAGAGTACATTTATCTTGATAAGCACTGAGTAATGTACAAAAATGCTGAATCACTATATTGTACACTTGAAACTAATATAACACTGAATGTTAACTAAACTGGAATTAGATTAAAAAAAAAAAAAAAAAAAACTTCTACCCTCCCTTTAAAGTAGACTAATCACAAAGTCTCCTTGAGTCATTTGTCATTCTTCTCAGTCTACTCTCCACACAGCAGCCAGAACAATCATCAAACAAGAAGCAATCTTCTTCCTCATCAGGCTGACCTTTGAGCTAACATGAGAGATTGGGGATATCCAAGGCAAAGCCTTCTAACTGGCCTCTCTAACCCTTACTCCTTCCCTTATTACCTCCCCTCCCCTCCCCACCTTCTTCAGGGCTATCACTCCAATGACTGTTTCTGAGGCCAATCTTCCAGGGGGAGGGGCAACACGTGTGAGACCAAGTTTTTGGCTGACATGGCCACAGGTTTGGTTACAAACAACAAGATCTGAGCAATTAAGTAAACACAATGAAGATAATGGACACTAATTTCTAACTGTCAGAGAAAAGAGTTACAAATACGGAAAGAGAAATGGCTAGAATAAATTCTGTAGTTTTTGCTTGGAATTGGAGGTATCAGTGTGATTTTCTAATATGGTAGAGAAATCCAGGGGTGCCTGAGTGGCTCAGTTGCTGGACGTCTGACTTCGGCTCAGGTCATGATCTCACGGTTCATGGGTTCGAGACCCACTGTCAGTGCAGAGTCTGCTTCGGGTCCTATGTCTCCCTCTGTCTCTGCCTCTCTACCCCTACCCTGCTGGCTCCCACACACTTTCCCTCTCTGTCTCTCTCTTTCTCAAAAATAAACAACAACAAAAATACACACACGTACACACACATGTATATACAGTGGAGAAATACAAAAACAGGTATAAATGTGTGTGTGAGTGTATTTCCTAAACATATATGCTCAGAGGGCCTAGAAGCAATAACACCTTGGTGGCATAAGCACATCTAGAGCCCAGATGAATAATTCTCTGCTTTAGGAGCCAACACTCCTTCAAGAAACGACAGATTCCATGGCGGAGACGGAGAAAATTCAAGAATCAAACCTAAAACATCTTGCTATGTCAGATAGTCAAGGAAGTACTCAAAAAACGAGGACGTGTCAAAAAGACGTAAGAACTAGCTTTAAGGGGCTCCTGCTAGCCAAGTCCAGAAAAAATTAAATGAAATAAACAAATCATAACCCATTGAGAAAAATAAGAACACCAATTTGAAGCAAACAAAATAAAGAGATGAATAGGGAAAGCCCTACTGTACAACGGCAGCTCGTAACACTAGAAGCTATAACAGAGTTGGAAAAATCACCACGGCACCTTTCAGAGTATCTGTTTCAGTTAAGATATATCAATGGATGCTAACACAAGAAAGTCTGATGGAAACAGGGTATTACAAAGATTCAAAGTATCTCCCCACAAAGTACTTACTAATTTGTTCAACATACTCATCAACTGTAAGGTCAAGAAACCCAGCAGACATCATCTTGATCAAATCATGAAAGTTAAACACATGGCACCGAACAACATCAAGTTCTTCCTGAGATGCACAAAACCAAAAACAAAAGCCAGCTGCACTTTGGTGGTACTGCTGCCCAAAAATGCATAAATCCTAAGAAAAAATAAGACGAACCCTTACCGAGGGAATTCTACAAAGTAAGCAGCTTATACTCTTTAAAGATGTCAAGGTTGTGAAAAACGAGGAGAAACTGAGGAACTGCCCCAGACGTAAGCAGACTAAAGAACCAATTAAATGCCAAAGGATCCTGGATGAGATCCTGAGCCTGTAAAAATATCATTGGGACAATTAGCAAAATTTGAATGCATTTTATGGGTTACACGGTAATATTCAATCAATGCTAACTTCCCAATTTTGAAAGCTGTACCATGGTCATGTAGAATATTCTTGTACCTAAAACATTCTCGTACTCTGAAAAAAAAAAAATGAACTCTGAATTATTAAATGTTGAAACGCTTTAACTCATTCCTATCATACTTAAAATTTCATCCACAATTTTTGACAAGGTCTGGCATTATCCAGCCATCATCCACCTCTCCAGCCTCATCTGAGAATATTCACTACACGTTCTATTCATTAGTCTATGCTCTCTCCTGGCTCAGGGCCTCCACCAGTTGTTTTTTTTTCCCCCTCTCTGGACACTTTTCCTATCACGATTTCCTGCTTTTCTTATCTAGGCTGATGTACCATCAAAAAAGCCTTCCCTCATTTGTTCGTTCACCCATTCATTCAAAAAATATACACTAAGAGTTTACCATGTACCAAACACAGTTCTAGGACATAGAAATTCAGCAGTAAACAAACATTTAAAATTTTGAGCCCTTGTAGAGCTTTACTTGTAGAGGGGGAGACAAAATAGATAAGTCAAAATACAGTACAGGAGACCGTAATTAGTGCTATGGAGAAAAAAGTAAAAAGGATAAGGTGTTGCACAGGGTGAGAAGACTGTGGTCTTCAATCACAACATGTGATAACTTGACTACACAGAAGAAATAAAACAATTTCAAAAACCACAGATAATAGAGAAGGTATGAAGGAGGTGATGTGATGAGGCCAGCAGGTAAGTGAGGTAAAAGATTAGCAGTCGTGGGGCCATCAAGTGCCAAAAACTGGGACAAGAGCATGCCCGAAAACAGCCAGCCACGGCCAGGCGGCCAGTATGGTCACAGGGCCAGCACAGAAGATGGTGGAAGATGCAATCAAAGAAGTAACGATGTTCTGAGCAGAACCGTAAGACTTTCGGTTTCTACCATACGGAGGAAGAGGGGAACCCATCAGAGTCTGGACAGAAGAGTACCACGAGCTCATCTGTTTGCACAGTCACCATCCACGCCGCCGCGTGGAAAACGGGCTTGCAGCTGTGCAAGAGCAAAGGCGAGAGGTGGGTCAGGAGGCTACTACAGTAACCCAGGCAGGAGATGGGGGGAGCGTAACTCGGCTGTTTGTTCCACAGTGGTGGCAGAACTGAGGAGGACGGTCAACCTAACTCCTGTTTTAAACCAGGAGTTTAAACTCTCCCTTTATAATCTCTCGGGCCTCTGAATTCGTCCTCCATAGAACTTACCAGTTTGTAATATACCTACTTACGGAATTATGTATGGTATCTTTTTTCTCAAAGCATTCTAAGCTCCATGAGAGCAGAGAATGCGTCTGTTTGCTATTTAATTGCTAGCCCCAGATATGTCACTAAGCTGCCAATTTTTAAAAAGTAACCTTTTTTATCTCTGGAAAGTAAAACCCAAGACTCTCTGTTTTGTGAACCAACAGGAACTACCAAAGCGCAGCCCACAAGGAGACACCAGCCAGGTCCCAAGGACTGGAGACAAAAGAAGGCAACAGCACACAAGGCCCAGCAACAAAGCTGACAGAGCAACTGTTTCTCAGAAGGGCTATTGTCGGCTTCGCCAAGCAAAAGGCAAAGTCAAGATAATACGCAGGTCTTGACACAAGAAGGAAAACTGCCAGCCCTGTAAGCTTCTTCCCTGACCTGGGCCAGCTCAGATGGAGGGCACTCTAGGTACAAAGCCGCCCAACTGTCATTAGCTAGATTCATTCTCCAAGGAAGAGTATCCGGTCTGGCTGAGAGGGCCCCAGGGGAGGGGGTGGGCAGTCACAACACAGTCACCTTCACTCTCTGCCTCAGTGACACCCAAGTTCCAGCACGCCCTCCTCTTCTCCCAGAAAGCCCGGCCATCTCAACTTGAGCAGCTGGCTCAGCTGCTGGAGACAAGCAATGTGCTGAGTCACCAACTCCCAGCCTGAGACTGTACATTCACTGCCAAGTGTAGGTGGCCCCAGAGCTAACCCTGGGCGGCAGTGAGGTGCAGCCAATGAATGGCCAGGGAGGCAGGCACTGGGAAGAAAGGGGACGATGGAAGAGAGGGGAGCACTCCAGCTAGGTCTCCAAGGCTCACAGCCCCGACCCACTCAGAGTGGTGGCTATGAACAATACAAAAATAGGCAGCTGACCAGGCCTTGGTTTGCTGACTCCTCTACAGTAAGCAAGAAAGGAAGTAGTAGGAGATAAAGCTACTTCCTCTGCAAATGGATCAGCGGGGGGCGGCTAAACAGAATGTCCTGAATTGTTTATAGCTATCTCTATTCAAAGCTTTTGGGCTCGACTCTCAAAACTTAAGCTGTGTAGGGAAAAAGTACATTTATATCATATATTGAAATACTAGAAGCTATGCGATGGAATCCTCAAAGTAAAATAGCTGTCTCAGGACAGGTGATGTAATTTAAAATAAGTACTATGGGAGGACAGTCACTGGAAATAATATCTGACTCCTATGGAGTCAACCCCAACAGAAACCAACTAATGCTTTTTTTTCTTAATTGTTTTTAACATTTATTTATTTTTGAGAGACAGAGAGAGTGCAAGCAGGAGAGGGTCAGAGAGAGAGAAGGCGAGACGCAGAATCCAAAGCAGGCTCTGAGCTGTCAGCACACATCCCGACGTGGGGCTTGAGCCCATGAACCATGAGATCATGACCTGAGACAAAGTCGAACGCTTAACCGACTGAGCCACCCAGGCGCCGCTCAACTAATGCTTTTCAAAGAAAGCAGCCATCGTTAACTGTAGTTACCACAGGCAAAATGCTACTTATTCCTACAACACAAAATACAACGAACTACTCCTTCTACATAATTCCATCACACTATCCCTTGTAATTCAGCCTAAATCTTAGGTCTCAAAATTCTCTACAGAGGGAACAAGGGCAGAAACAAGAAAATCTACCCACCTCTCTATCACTTAAATATGCTTTACTGTATCAGCAGATTCTAGCTTAGGATATACCTCTAACAAGTAGACCTCTGCTGCGAGTTTTCCACAAGTAGGAAGAAGGAACGCCAGTATGCTACAAAGTTGGTGAAAGAAAGACAGACAGACAGACAGACAGAAAGAGCATTATGGGAAATAATGCTGCAAAGAATCTGTATGTACTTTTAATATTTTAGAAATAAGTAGGGGCGCCTGGGTGGCTTGGTCGGTTAAGCGTCCGACTTCGGCTCAGGTCATGATCTCACGGTCCGTGAGTTCGAGCCCCGCGTCGGGCTCTGTGCTGACAGCTCAGAGCCTGAAGCCTGTTTCAGATTCTGTGTCTCCCTCTCTCTCTGCTCCTCCCCTGTTCATGCTCTGTCTCTCTCTGTCTCAAAAATGAATAAACGTTAACAAAAAAATTAAAAAAAAAAAAAGAAAGAAGTAATGTTTTGGGGCGCCTGGGTGGCTCAGTCGGGTACGCATCCGACTTCGGCTCAGGTCACGATCTCACGGTTTGTGAGTTCGATCCCCACGTCAGGCTCTGTGCTGACAGCTCAGAACCTGGAGCCTGTTTCCGAGTCCGTGTCTCCCTCTTTCTCTCTGCCCCTCCCCTACTCACTTTCTGTCTCTCTCTCAAAAATAAATAAACATTAAAAAAGAAAGAAAGAAGTAATGTTTTAATCAACTATAAAATTTCAAACACATTTAAGAGGTATAATGTCACAGTGGGCGTATCTCAAGCTTGCAAGTCCGACAATCCTGAGTTTGAAACCCAAGTCTGCCAACTCACCCCTGTGTGACTGTGTGCAAGTTATGAATAACCTCTCCAAACCCTTCCTGATGTCAGGTAATATCTCATTTAAGCATGAGAAAAAGATACCATACTAGATTCTTAGGATAGTGTTGATACATAGTACATGTGACACAAACGGTAGCTGCAGATCATTATTTTGCAACTATTCAGAACTGCCTTTATACGTTCTTCAGTATTTTATAAAACCCAGTCACCTACAGCAAATATCCAATAGCTCAATTTCTCAAATCTCATGGGGGAAAAAAAAACCTAGGAAATGAATTCATTTCTTTGAACATACCAAAGACAGACTCGATTGGAAACTGTAGTTTTAAGGTTCAGGGGTGGGTGGGACAGGGCACCTGGGTGGCTCAGTCAGTTAAGCGTCCGACTTCTGCTCAGGTCATGATCTCACGCTTGGTGCGTTCAAGCCCCACGTCGGGCCCTGTGCTGACAGCTCAGACCCTGAAGCCTGCTTCAGACTGTGTCGCCCTCTCTCTCAGTCCCTCCTCCACTCACCTCTGTGTGTCTCTCAAAAAGAAAACACTAAAAAAATAATTAAAAGAAAAAAGTTTAGGGGGAACACATGGAGATTGAGAACCAGTCCACACTAGCCAAAGTGACAGTGCAGTGCAAATTCTCATGACCTGTACGGCTCCAGTCAGTACTTAGGGCTGTGCAACCCCCAACCACCAACCAGAAAGAGAAACAAGAGAATGCAAAGAGTTGGACCGCGTATTGGTCAGAGTTCATAGATCCTTCCAGAACCTTATTTCACACTTCTTTCTTCACCCAATTTATCACATGGAGACTCATTAATGAAGCATTTTGCAGCAGAGTATAGTAAAAACTAGTCAGGGAGTCAAGAGGTCTGGATCTTAGCTTAATTCTGCCACAGAGTCAACTGTGCGGGCTTAAACCTCCTGTGTGCACAAGATTCTCCTTAAGGTTACACAGAATGAAGACTGTCCTGACAAGCTTTCTTATTTAGGAAACATTAGAAGTCAGAATACAGAAAAACAAATCGGATTTTAAATCTTCCTTTAAATTATGTTTATTCATCTACGCAGAATAAAATTACTGAGCCAAATCAAGGTCTGCCAAGTACAGATATTCCTTGAGACCAAGGGCCAACTATTACATATCTTTACTTCCTCCACACTATTTGAATAACAAATCTGTAGGAGTGTCATTAGTGCTAAAATTATCTTAATATCCTCACTCCCAAACCAACAATCAGAATGTTAGCAACAGCTGTGAAGTAAAGTGGAACAGCAACATTTTCTTTTCCTGATCTATAAAAAACATTAGCGCTTGAAAAAAATTCAGAAACTATGAGACTAGTTCCATCAACTTTATTTACTACAAATGAAAATACTACCATAACGCAACAAACTAAACACTAACCCACAAGAGAATAACAGTTAGAATTTTTACAGAAATGTACATAAATGACTCAAGTTAGGGAAAACAAAACTAAAATTACAAACTATTTAAAAATAAATGTCAATGAAAATATTAATATCAAAACCAACTGATGCAGCCAAAGTAGACTGAGAAAAAGCATACACTCCTAAAATAAATGTATGAGAAAAACAAAAATGATGAGAAACTAATCATTCAATACAAAAAGAAAGAGAAAACAAAAGTGAATGACAAAGGCAGTGAAGAAACCAAAACACAAAAAAGAAATTAAGAAAACAGACTTGGTTTTAAAAAAAAAAAATGGTAGCTTCAAACCCTTAGCAAATCTGATCAAGGGGGGAATCACACATAACATATGCACATTAAGAGTAAGAAAAAATTGCAACTATCAATTATGAAAAAAACATTTTGCAAGAACTTCCGTTTGACAAAAGGTATCATAAACACAATTAAGAAATAAGACACAGACACATAATGGAAAAAGAATAAACAACCAGAAAATGTAAAAAAAAACTCCTAAAAATCAGTAAGGAAAAAAACAAGCAACCCAGAAAATGGGCAAAGAAAAAGAACAGGCCATTCACAGAAAAGGAAATTAAGTGACACCAGTAAATGTAAGATGCTCTACCTCAGAGAAATCAGGGCAATACAGTGGAAAACAAGGTACTATCTCTCATCCATTGTTTAGCAAAAAGCAATAATTTAAGTTACTAACAGGGCGCCCAGTGGTTCAGTTGGTTGAGCATCTGACTCTTGATTTTGGCTCAGGTCATGATTCTAAGGTTGTGGGATTAAGCCCTACATCAGGCTCTGCGCTGAGCATGGAACCTGCTTAAGATAGTCTCTCTGTCTCTCTCTCTCTCTCTGCCCCTCTCCCCCACTCGTGCTCTCTCCCCCACTCGTGCTCTCTCTTGCTCTCTCTCCCTAAAAAATAAAAAAATAAAAATAATTAACCTGCAAGTATCAGCCAGAATGCAGAGGAATAAAAAACTCACACATAGGTGTTGATGGGAATGTAAATTATGTCAAGTTTTTTTTTTAAATGTTTATTTATTTTTGAGAGAGAGAGAGAGAGCGAGCATGAATGGGGCAGGGGCAGAGAGAGAGGGAAACGGAATCTGAAACAGGCTCCAGGCTCCAAGCTGTCAGCACAGAGCCTGATGCGAGGCTTGAACCCACGAACCGTGAGATCATGATTTGAGCTGAAGTAAGACATTTAACCAACTGAGGCACCCAGCGCCCTGGGAAGGTAAATTAATAAAACCACTGTGGAGAGATGAAAATATAAACAACCCTCTCCCAGTTAACCGGAGATCTGAATCAACACCCTTCTCTGTTCCCTCCCAAAATTCCACTAAAAAAAAGAATAAAAAATTTTCAAGATGTCAATGCACAAGGACAAAGACAACGGGAAACGGCCCAATAGCATACAAGAGGTTTCAGGAAATTTTCTAAAATATGAGGAGTGAAGGAATGAAGCAGAGAGAGAAAGCTGAAACTCTAATTGCCTAGAGGAGAGGGAGCTAACAAAGTAGAAGCCAAATCATGCCGGAGAAGCCAGAAAGGATCTAAATTAAGAAACAGGAGGCACCACTCAAAAAAGGAATCCAGTATGAGTCTGGGAAGAGAAGGAATGGTTGAAAATCTTTGAAAGAAACCATCAGGCTCCCAACTCCTCGACTGAGGAAAATGTTAAGGATGTCAAACACAGCGAAGCTGGGGGATCAAGCACAAGTAAGTGGGGAGGATGGGGACTGAGAGGCCATGGCTGGCAGTGCTAAATGCCTGCATCACTCTGTCTCCTTCTTCCTTACTAATAGAACCCCACATTTCAGCTGGGTATGTGGCTGCCCTTAATAAAGCTCCCTTTTTCTATCCTACCCTTCTGTGATGTGGACACACGCTAAAAGCCAGTAACATGAGCAAGGTGCTAGGGGGCAGCTTCCAGGAAATATTCTGGAAACTGAGCCCTCTGCCTTTCTCCCGTCTTTCCTACGATCTGAAACTTGGGTTTGACTCCTATCTGGGCCTTGAGAACGAAGACTCTAGGCTTTACAGAGCAGACGGCCGGACGCCGCCGGAGCCTGATGAACTTCATAGAAGCACTACACCAGCCTCGGATGACCAGAACTACCTATCTACCAACTCTTCACCGGAAGAAAATCATAATTGAACTGATAACTTGGGATCTACTACATGCAGCTGAATCCAACCCTAATACAGGTGTCACCCTAAACCAGATGACATAAAAGACTGCATGTATGACTGCTGAAATCCCCAACCTCCGTTTCCCCTTGGTCAAATTTCAGAAAGCTGACAACCAGGCTTTTTCATGGAAGGAGACCGGAAGCTTTCTCTCTTTAAAAAAAAAAAACTGACTGCCGCAAAAAGACACACACACTGAGATCTGAAGTTTCCCTCCTCCCCCTCGAGGTTCCTGAGTTTGAGCTCCACGTTGGGCTCTGCACAGGCAGCACGGAGCCTGCTTGGGATGCTCTCTCTCCCTTGACCTCTGCCCCCTCCCCCACTTGCGCTGTCTCTACCAAAATAGAAGAACTTTAAAAACAAACAAAGTAAGATATTCCAGGGACACCTGGCCGGCTCAGTTGGTAGAGCATGTGAGTCTTGATCTCGGGGTCATGAGTTCAAGCCCCATGTGGAGTGTGGAGCCTACTTAAAAATAATAATAACATTTTTTAAAAAAATAAAGATATTCTGCTTGCTTGATTGAACGAACATGTCACAACTGTTTGATTTTTACAGCATATATACCCAAGGAACTTTTATATACACCTGCATCATAAAATTTAATAGACTGTAGTATATATCTATTAGCCTATCCTAACGCACTAGAAGGGCAAGTGAAAAAAATATAGTTGTTGAATGAAAGGGCTAGGAGAGAATAATATAGAGATGATTGATGAAACACGGTTAGTTTCAAAGACACGATCTCTGCAACGACCTTAGTACCTAGGAATAGTTCTCACGTTTATGCCTAAAAAAATAAGGATTGAACAAATGAATGAAGTTTTAAAAGTTCACAGCAGAACTCTATCACAACCACTATCCACTACTCCCTCTTGTATGTTAGTCTTTTTTAAGTTTTTTTGAAAAAGAGAGTAGAAACAGGGGAGGGGCAGAGAGAGAGGGAGAGAGAGAGAATCCCAAGCATCTGCTCTGTGAGGAGCCCGATGCAGGGCTTCAACTCAGAAATCATGAGACCATGACCTGAACTGAAATCAACAGTTGGATGCTTAACTGACTGAGCCACCCAGGCCCCCCCTCTTGTCTGTTAGTCTTGAAATTGTGCACCAATTGCCTCTGAAAGCTCTAAGCTCCTTAAGAGCTGGGACCAAACAATCTATTTAACAAGTCTGTTATCACAGTGTTTGTTACGCCACATCCCTTGCTTTCTTAATACTACTAATGGAAAATCCTCACTAAATACTATTCTGGTCTACATAAAAATCACTTTGGAGGGGAACCTGAGTGGCTCAGTCAGTTAAGCACCTAACTCTTGGTTTCCACCCAGGTAATGATTTCACAGTGTGGGAGGAGATCAAGCCCTGAATTCAGGCTCTGATCTGACAGCACAGAGCCTGCTTGGGATTCTCTCTCTCCCTCTCTGCCCCTCCTCTGCCTCTCAAAACAAATGCCCTTTTTAAAAACTCACTTTGCATTTTTTTTTTAAGTAAGTTAGTTCTAAAAACAATGACTAAGAATTCCTAGGTTACCTTAACAAAAAGCTCCTACTAAGTCTCAAACTAATGATCTTGGCAACCCGACAGTTCTATCTTTAAAAATGATACTGAGCCACTGGGTGGCTCAGTCAGATAAGCATCCAATTCTACGTTGCGGCTGGGGTCATGATCTCACCGTTCCTAACTTTGAGCCCCGCATCTGGCTCTGCCACTGACAGTGCAGAGCCTGCTTGGGATTCTCTCTCTGTCTCTCTGTCTCTCTCTCTCTCTTCCTCCCCGACTTGTGCTCGCTCAAAATAAACAAAAACAAACAAACAAAAAAAAGGACACCAAAGGGTCCTAATCTCTCTGGGCAATCTATTCAGTATCCTCCCTTGGAGGAACCAGCCCTCCCCCAGTCCCTATTACTACCTCTTTGATCCATGTGGGATGGAAAAGTTATAGCAGAGAGTGACTCACACAAGGGCAAGCAAATTAGTACATTTCCACTCATAAGTGGGCAAGAGCCAACCCAATCAGAGGCCTGCCATGGACTTCGCCAGAGAGAAGGAGAAAAGCACTCTCTTATTTATGTATTACGGACCATTGTAATCACAGTAGAGCTGGGGGGGCGGGGGGCATGTCTCCCAATACAGAAACAAAATTCACCTAAAAGGGAATCATCATGGGTGCAAGATTCTTTAGGCTTAAGTGGTTCTTAAACCTAAAGAAGCACTATCCCTACACTTTTCAGATACCAGAACAAATAAATAAACTAGTTTAACCAGGGCTTCTCCTTGCATCCTAATACAGCTGTGTCTGTCCGGTGACAAGGAGAATATGTAACACGTAAGAAACGAGGCTGTTCAAAGGTAGGCAAAAGCACATTTTGAACCGCTAAGTTACATGAAAACGTTGTCATCCGATCCGAAAAAGTACCGCAAACGGAACCCTCATTAAATACAGCATGAGCTGCACAAGCATTTGTTAGCATAACAAATTCACTCCCTTGGGCGCCTACGTGCTCGGGGAAGAAAAAAAAAAAAACTGATTTTCAACAACCTCTCGAGTTTAATTTCAAATAACCGCAGCTCCTAACGCTGGGAATTCTCCGCCGTGCGATTATAACGAACTCAAAAAGGTGGCTCAGGCCGAGTGACAATAACGCGGTCAGTCCTAGACGTCCGACCCAGTGTCCCAATTCTCCCACTTCCCTCAAACGACTACGGTTAGGAAATCCTAACCCGGCCCGGAAAGTTGCGCGGCGACGCAAAAATGGGGGGAAGGGCGGTGTCTCGGAGACCCCCCCAAAAAGTGGGGGCAATTACTCGTGGGAAAATGCGGCGAGAGCGCGCGGCGCGCGGGCAACCCCGTTCGCGCCGGGCATCCGATGGCCCGAGTCCCAGCAGAGCCGGGGCCGGGGCCGGGGCCGGAGCCGGCGCGGGCGGGCGGGCCGGACGGGAGGGCAGGGCGAGCGGCGGCCCGCGGGGCCGCTTCCAGCTCACCGAGGAGGAATGCGGGCCACACCTACGCGCCCGGCCCAGCCTGGGCGCGGCGGCCGGGCCGGGGCCGTGCGGGCGGGGGAGGGGCCCCGCACGGGCGGAGGGGGACGCGGGGGCGGCGGGCCGCGGACCACCCCCCGACCGCTCGCCCCCGGGCCCACCTCAGGAGCGTCTCGAGAGCGCCCTCGTGCTTGTCCAGCGGGCGGCCGAGCGCGGCGCGGCGCAGCTTGCTGAGCTCCTCCGCCGCGCGGCAGTACTGGGCCTGCTCCTCGCCGCCGCTCGGGTACGTCTGCTGGATGAACTTCACCAGCGGCTTGGCCAGGTCCACCTCCGAGGTCTTCTTCAGCTGGACCGAGATGAACGTCGCCATGGCGGGCACCTCGGCCGCGGTTCGGGCCGCACAGGCCGCGCGGGACGCCGACGAGGGCCGAGGCGCGCGGACGACCCGGCTGGCGGACCGGCGGACCGACGAACCGACGGACGGGCTCTCCGCCCGAGCTGTGGGTCCGGCCACTTCCGGGAGCTCCCGCGCAGGCGCAGTGGGGCGCGCCGCCCGCAGTCACGTGAGGCGGGCGGGGCCGCGGAGCCGCGGAGCCGCGGAGCCGCGGGCCCGGGACGGGCCGGCGTCTCCGCGGGGGGCTGGATTTTTCTTTCGCAAGCGGAAGCCTCTCCTTCCAGCGCGCTGCTTGCGGCGCCTTCACGGAAAAGCCACGATGCCTCCACTCGAGCAACTTGTCGGTGAAGTGTTGTTACTGGCCCCTACGAGAGTTTGCGGCGACCTGTCCGAGACGTTGCAGCCTCGGGGTTGTTGTGACCTATGGTAGTTCACGCCACGCATTGCTATACACCAGGACTGAGGGCACAGTGAGCCTTATAGGCAAGGTCCCTGCCACGGTGCAATGCAACTTACAGGCAGGTAAGGACACAGAAACTAAGGTGTACAAAGTGTCCAGAGTATGGTAGGAAAAACAGGGTGCTCGGAGCGTAGGGTGTTAGGGTCCCTTGGAAGAACCTGATTTAAACAAGACGATCAGAGTAGGCTTCTCTGGGGTCAGCTGAAAACGACCTGCACTTTGAGATGATGCTTGACATTAGAAGAGGGGAAGAGTGGCAAAGGAGAATCTCGCAGACCGATGGGGTTGCAAGTGCCAAGTCCCCAGGAAGCAAACACTTCCCTTGTTCGGGAAGTTGAAGTAAACGGTGGCAAAAACTTAAAAACCACACAGGGAATGGGATAAAATAAAGTTAGAAGAGTAAGCAAGCATCAGTCATTCAGAACCTTGTAGGCCAAGTTACAGAATTTGTATTATGGAATAAATGCCAAGGAAGCCATAAGTGGGATTTAGGCGATATCGACATGATACAGTTTACGTTTTAAAAAGGCCACCCTGTGCATCAATCTGATGTCGTATCTCTTGATGGGATGTAGCATGAAGTATACAATATCATCTATGATATATTCCAGGCAAAAATGTGTAACTTGAGTCTATCAAGCCTTTGCACCTAACAAACAGCTTATTAGAAATACAGGGGATACGGGAGCAAACGAAATGATCCATAGGAAGTAACCAAACATCCAAGAGGTGGAATATTCTGCAGGACAACCGGCTCCATCTCTTCAACGATGGATCGTTATGAAAAAAGCCACTGCTGTATGAAAAAACAAAAAAATTTAGGGTACATAAGAGCAGATTGAATCCTAGTACGAAGAGGCTCCCTACAAAATGCATTTTCAGGACGGTTGAAGAAATTTCGATATCGAGGGACTGAATATAAGATGCAAATGTATTGCCATGGAAAGATGGAGATTATTAACTGAAAAGAGCAAGTCACGGAACAGTATGTATGTTACGGTATCTCACTTTGGTTACAAAATGCATATATGTGTATTTGTGTACTACAAAAAATATCTAGGATTATGCTGGAAGGTTTTAGCAGTTTAATCTTTAGAAGTAGAAATGTATATTTTTGTTTTCTTTATTGTGTACCTTTTTTTATAATGGTTGAGTTTTGCGAAGCTTTTTAAATTAATTTTTATATTGGAGTATAGCTTACACACAATGTTACATTCGTTTCAGGTGTACAATATAGTGATTTTGACAAGTCTGCAAATTATGCTGTGCTCACCACAAGTGTCGCTAGCTTGTCACCATACAGTGCGATGATCATACCGTTGACTCTGTCCCCTATGCTGTACCTTTTATCCCTGTGACTTATTCATTCCATAACTGGAAGCCTATGTCTCCTCTCCTCCCATGGCCCTTCACCCATTTTCCCCATCCCCCCCATCAGCTCTCTATATTTATGGGTTTTGCCCATCGTACATACTACTTTTGTTATAAAAGTTTATTTTACCACAATTTTCATTTATTGTTTTTTAACATTTATTTATTTTTGAGAGGCAGGAAGAGACAGAGCACAAATGGGGGATGGGCAGAAAGAGGCAGAATCAGAAACAGGTTCCTGGCTCCGAGCTGTCAGCACAGAGCCCAATAAGGGGCTAGAACCCACAAATCGTGAGGTCATGACCTGAGCCAAAGGTCACCCAGGCGCCCCTACAATTTTCATCTTTTTAGTAAAAGATTCTAGGTTAAAATAAAACAACCACTTTGCTATGTAGACAATGCATTAAAGAAAGGCAAGGTGAAAGCAGAGAAGTAAATCATGAGATGGTTTCAGAAATCCAAACGAGATCACGAAAGGTAACATTAGCAGGAATGAGCTAAGTTGATGTGTTTTTTGAGTTACAAATTGAAGAATTTACTGATAAACAGGATAGGAAGGTGAAGAGAAGGGAGTGATCAAGGATGACACCTGGTTTTGGTGCCTGAACTTCTGAGTGGTCAGTAGAATCATTTACTGATACAAGGAGAACTGATGTATAATCCACTGATGGGGGAGGGGATCGGGAGTGTTTGTACCCAGCCGTTCAAGTGGAGTCAATAAATTGGCAACTGGGTATATGGGATTAGAGCTTGTGGGAGAGGTCTTGTTTGGGAATCAGCAGTCAGCTGATTTTTAAAACCCTGGGACTATAAAGGAACACGAAGAAATAGAAATAGGTCAGAAGCTATCAATTAGGAAGGATAGTATCAGATTAGGTGTATTTTTAAGACTGAAGATGATAGATTATCCTATAGGTTGGGTCACAGAACTGATGCACTGGGGATTCAGAAGAGCCCGAGAAGCAAAGTGCATGAAAAGAGGAGAGGAAAGGGCAACCATAACACGGAGGGTGGAAGGGGGCGATTAACCATCAGAAAGATGTGGGATAAATCATTTGTTGAGGCAGGTGGGAAATGAACACAGATGTAGTTAACTGCGCAGCATTGGTCAAGGGAAGATAAGGCGATCCTGTCTGATGGAACTTAGAATAAAATCTAAACTCCTTACCACAGCATGATCTATTTCTGCGTATCTCTTCAACTTCATATGTTGCCACTTGTTCCTCATTTATTACTGCCCGGTCACATTGGTCTTATTTCAGTTCTCAAAATCACTAAGATCTGTCTTTCCTCATATGACTTACAACTTCCTCCCCACTTTCTTCATGTGTAGGTTGAAATGTCTCCTCCCCATTACTCCCCCCTTGTTACTGTCTAACTCAGCCATTGTTTATTTCCTTCAAAACACTTACCTAACTAGGAAGTATTTTTGTTGCTGTTGATTTAATATTTGTCTGACTTCCCCACTAGAATATAAGCTCTGTAAGGGCAAAAATGTTTTGTTTTGTTTTTTAAGTACTGTTATATCCAGCACTAGGCACGTGGTAGGCACTCAGTAAATATTTTTGAATGAGTAAATTAAAGTTTCACGGCTTGTAAAAAAAAAATTTAGATTTCTACTATCAAAATGACAACCTTTCTCAATAAGAGGTACCCTCATTAATTTGATAATAAGCCAGCGTAGTTAGTTAGGCAAGAATCATTAATTAAGCAGTAGGCCAGTGGCCAAGGAAGGATGGCATATGCTTGTGTTCTGATAATAACGAATTTCATAACTGTCTCTTGTGACAAAATTCAACAACTAGCCTCCTCGGGGATGTCTGTCTCCTCTCGTTCACTCCTTCTCATCATCCTCCCTGTACCAGGCGATCTTCTAGAGCTCATTCAAGACAGCTCAAGTTGCCTCCTACAGGAAGCCTTCCTGCATCTCCCTACACCCCACCTCCCCACAGCCCCCGATTTCCCTTTGGCTCGGGCACACAGCATAGGTACTCGGAAGGCTGCTATTTCCCAGCCTCTCCCCAGACCAAAGCTCCAGGGGTGGTGGTGGTCCTCATACTCTTATTTTCTGTTTGCCACGGGGCCTGTGCTGTGCCTGGCACAGAGCCTGCGGTGAGTGCAGTGTTCGGGGAAGTGGCCTGAATTTCTCCCTTTCCAGTATACTCCTCCATTCCTCTTTTCCAGCTTTCATCCATTTCTTTTCCTCCTCCTCCCCCCTGCTCTTCTAGTGTCATTTCAAAACATTTCTCTTTTCTGTCTTCAGAGCATAACATGCCTTCTCTAGAAAATTTGGCACATTTGAAGAATCACATGTAAAATAAAACGCTGCGATTCCACAAGCTGGATGTTTTCTTTAAGCAAAATTCTTTGCACTTCCTTCTCTGCACATATATTTTCTTTGGATAATTCTCATGTCTCTGTGTGTGCAATTTTGTATCTCATTATTTTTTTCTTTTCTTCATATTCTGTCAAGCATGTTCACACATCAATAAAGTTGCTTTGTAAACACTGAAAAACAATTCCAGAATCTCAGTATCTTAACATCGTAAACTCTCCAGGGTCGCTGTCCTCCAAGAAGCGTCTTAGTGATCCAGACTACTTTGATCTTGTAACTCAATTATCTCAACATGAGACACCACTTTCAGAGGGGAAGAGGAAATCTACGGCATCACACAGCAGTTTTTCACTGCCTCAGCCGTCACTTCCACTCACATTTCACTGGCTAGACCCTCTCACCTGGCCCCATCAAAATGCAGTGGGACTGGGAAGGAGAGTCTTCTTGGTGCCCAGGAAGGAAGGGAGGGCTGGATGTTAAGGAGCACCGGTGATGCATTCCAAGGATGAGTTTCACTGCTTCCGAACTTGCTAGTGGCAACATTGATATTCCATCTGTGTAATGAAACTCCATAAAATGCATTCTTAGAGTATAGTAGCCTCAGTGTAATGTTTTGGGGGGATGTTAAATCAGTAGATTTTTCTCCCTGATAATCTATAGTTCTGGTGGGCCCATCGTCACCCCACCGATTGAACCAGTGGAAATACTTGCATCTTTGGAAGGAGCAAACCCGATGAAAACAGGTTTGAATTTCAAAATAAGAGTTTTTGAAGTCCATATTGAGACAATAGCCTGAAGGTAAGCACTTGTTATTTTGGGAGGAGTCCAGCTTTGTTTGGGAGGAAAGAGGCTGATATAAACCAAGCCCATAAGGCCACAAAAGAGAGTGTTTACAATGAATGAATGAAAGGGTAAATAGGACAAGGGTTTGGTGTAAGGAAAGTTCGTGCACTGCAAGAAAGAGAAGCCCTTTGGGGGCTGAGAGGAAGAGTGAGAGGGTAAAGGGCAGAAGGTAAACGAGATGTCATTACTTCCTTACTCCACACTCTAGAGTGTTGCGTAGGTAAGGGACAGGGGCCTCAAGGATAGGAGAGAAGTAGAAACAAACAGACGAAATCAAGAGCAGCAAGGATGTCACGTTACGTCTCCTGTGTAAGGAATGGAAAGCAGAAAATGGCGTGGGGCAGGAGCACTGGTTTTTTTGCAACATGTAATAGAGAATATTTGTCTCTTTAATCTGTTTGCATATTTAACTTTCCAAAAAATGCAACACGTATGCAAAAAAAGAAAATTACTCATGTGTCACATATGGGTATGTAAATTTTGTCCACATAGCAGCAAAATTTTTAAAGAGAAATAGGGAAACTATTAAACCTTTTATCTCCAGTTACTCCCTAGGTAAGCCCTCTCTCTCATCCCAAATACTGCTGTTCGTGTTTCCATCAGTTGCCAGTTCTCTGATACCATTCACAGCTATTTAAATAACTACTGCCCCTTGCCACTAGTGTCTCTCCTAGACGAGAGTCGCTTTACGTGGGTAAGATAACTTCTAAGGATAAAGTATCAGAATTATTTTGAAAAAAATGAATAGAAGTAAGTATTTTGGGAAAGCTGAAAATTATGAGTATCTGAACACTGAGGGCATGTTTCAAGACTCCTATTTTCACTAAAATCCAATCTTTGTTTAAGCATTTCAACTTGAGCAAGGAACACCATCACCCCGTCACCCTGACTTTTGCTGTGAATTTGCTTTTACAGCTACACAAGAATGTGTGTCTCATCTGTTCCCTGCAGCGTTCATTAGCTCTGTTTCAGATTCAGAGAGCAATCAGTAAGTGTTACTGGGACCTCTTCATACTAAACAAACTTGAGTTCCTTGTAAGAAAATTATGCATATACGCAAAGTATGCATAATTTCTCTTGTCTTTGCTTATTTAATATTTATGACCATGTGTTAAAAAACAAACCTGTAAACTTCATGATACAAAGCATTTGTAACGTTTGGATGATCCTACTAAGTCATTCAGCAAGTATCTCTGAGTTCCTACTGTATGCCAAGCAAAATTTAAATCAAGAGCATTCTGCAGCCAATCGATCAATGCATTGTATATATTTACAGAGGTCTTGATTCTACTCTCACAGAGGATGGCTTATAAGAAGAGAACAGTTAAGGGAAGGCCTAAAAGGGCAGTGGTGCAACAGACCTAAAGAGTAGCCAGGCCAGATTGAAGCAGGAGGATGAAGGCCTCCAGAAGGAAGGTCCCAAAGAGAAAAAAAAAGAAAGATTGGTGGGATTAGATACAATACCTGATATGATGGAGCTTTCAGAAAAAAGTATATCAGGAAGAAGAAAAGAATGGCAGTGATACTCTAAGAAAAAAGACTGAGCAAGTAAGGAAATACATCATAGTGCATAGCTTTGTATGCTATTAACAAATTTTACAGTCGTAATAAACCCTAATTTGTTTAAGGTTTTATTCGTAAGAAATCTCTACACCCAACATGGGGCTCAAACTTAACAACCCCAAGATCAAGACTTGCACGCTCTACCGACTGAGCCAGCCAGGTACCCCTAAATGCTAATTTTTGAAGGTGATGTCCACCATTTTTCTTCCTGGAAAAGTCATTTTCTCTTTGTAATTAACAAGTAATTTCTGGGACTATCCTTTGAGACTATATAAATATATTGTTCCTCCTTAAACATTTTTCCACTGATTTTTTTTCTTGCTTTGATGATTCTTCCCTGAACCTATTGTTGCTATGATGATTGCAAAATGGAAATTTTCTTATCCCTCATTCCTCCCATATTTATTAGTTGGCATTATTCTGTAAGTAAGTTTACAGGAGAGTTTTCTTTTTTTTCCCATTTATTTACTTATTCATTCAGCGTTCATTAGCTCTGTTTCAGATTCAGAGAGCAATCAGTAAGTGTTACTGGGACCTCTTCATACTAAACAAACTTGAGTTCCTTGTAAGAAAATATAAGAAAATTATAAATTTGTTCATATCATCATGGACTCATAGATTATAATCTATTCTATTCCTATCATTATGTATTTTGATACTGTATTTTGTTTAAGATTTGGCCAATGGAAAAAGGAGATTAGAGTGGGAGAGAGCCAAAGTATAAGAGACTCTTAAAAACTGAGAACAGGGGCACCTGGGTGGCTCAGTCGGTTAAGCGTCCGACTTCAGCTCAGGTCACGATCTCACGGCTGGTGAGTTCGAGCCCCGCGTCGGGCTCTGGGCTGATGGCTCAGAGCCTGGAGCCTGCTTCCGATTCTGTGTCTCCCTCTCTCACTGCCCCTCCCCCTTTCATGCTCTGTCTCTCTCTGTCTCAAAAATAAATAAACGTTAAAAAAAAAATTAAAAAAAAAAAACTGAGAACAAACTGAGGGTTGAGGGGGAGTGGGAGGGAGGGGAGGGTGGGTGATGGGTATTGAGGAGGGCACCTTTTGGGAGGAGCACTGAGTGTTGTATGGAAACCAATTTGACAATAAACTTCATATATTGAAAAAAATAAAAAATAAAAAAATAAATTATTACTGGTACAGAAAAAAAAAAATGATTTGGCCAATGGAAGCACCATCAGGCTGGCTCCTAGGTTCTTTTACCCCTACGCTTTAATTTTTAAATTTTTAAACAGTATAGAATTTTATTTATTTTTTTTTTAATTTTTTTTTAACGTTTATTTATTTTTGAGACAGAGAGAGACAGAGCATGAACAGGGGAGGGTCAGAGGGAGAGGGAGACACAGAATCTGAAACAGGCTCCAGGCTCTGAGCAGTCAGCACAGAGCCCGACGCGGGGCTTGAACCCACGGACAGTGAAATCGTGACCTGAGCCGAAGTCGGACGCTTAACCGACTGAGCCACCCAGGCACCCCTATTTATTTTTTTTAATGTTTATTTATTTTGAGACAGAGACAGAGCATGAACGGGGGAGGGTCAGAGAGAGAGGGAGACACAGAATCCGGTGCAGGCTCCAGGCTCTGAGCTGTCAGCACAGAACCCAACGCAGGGCTCGAACTCACGGACTGTGAGATCATGACCTGAGCCGAAGTCGGACGCTCAACCGACTGAGCCACCCAGGCGCCCCAAACAGTATAGAATTTTAAAGAGAACACCTACATATCCACCACAAGATTCTAACATTAACATCTTATTATGACATGTATCTGTCTTTATCACACATCTATCTAATCATCCCTCTGTCCATCTGTCCATTAATCTATCTTAGTTTTTGGACCTATTTCATAGTACATTGCAAATATCAGAAAGGAAAAGTAGAATACGTAATCTGATTGGTGAGTGGGTGATGGAAATCAAAAAATATTTAAATGATACCATCAAATGTCATTTAAACCTGACAAACCAAATAGCAGAAGGAAGTAAGGAAAAAGGAGACCAAATAATTAAGAAAAAGGCATTAGTAAAAAGGTAAACCTTCAAGTGTGTATACACACTTGATCTCAGGGTCGTGATCTCAGATCTTGATCTCAGGGTCGTGAGCTCAACCCCCAAACCCCCACGTTGGGCTCCATGCTGATCTAAAGCTTACCTAAAAGAGACTTACAAGCAAGTGAGCAGAAGGCTGTTCGGCTGCAAGAGTGGGGCGATACCTAAACCAAAGGAACTTGTTTCTGCAAGCTTTTCTGGCACTGATTCTGACAGTGAGGTTGACAGAAAGTTAAAGCAGAAAAAGCAAGTTACTCCAGAAAAACCTGTAAAGCCAAAGACTGGTGAGACGTGAAGAGCCCTGTCATCCTCTAAGCAGAGCAGCAGCAGAGATGATAACTAGTTTCAGATTGGGAAAACGAGGTATGTCAGTGTTCCAGACTTTAAAGGGAAAGTCCTAATTGATGTGAGAGAATATTGGGTGGATCCGGAAGGTGAAATGAAACCAGGAAGAAAAGGTATTTCTTTAAATCCTGAGCAATGGAGCCAGCTGAAGGAACAGATTTCTGACATTGACGATGCAGCAAGGAAACTGTAAGATCAGAGCCATATAAAACCTGTACTGCTCTAGTTGTTTTCATCTGTCTTTTTACATTGGCTTTTGTTTTCTAAATGTTGTTTTCCAAGCTATTGTATATTTGGATTGCAGAACAATTTGTTAGATGAATACTTTTTTTTTAATGTGCATTATGAAAAATGTTCTGAGTGAAGCTAATTGTCAACTTTATTAAGAGGATTGCTTTGTGCCCACTACCTAGTGTAAAATAAAATCAAGTAATACAAAATAAATAAATAAGGTAAAATATATGCATAAACACCAAAAGAAGGGGCACTTGGGTGGCTTAGCCATTTGGGCATCCAGCTGTTGATTTCTGCTCAAGTCATGATTGCATGCATGGTATGAGATCAAGCCCCACAGCAGGTCCCAGGCTGGATGTGGAGCCTGCTTAAGATTCTGTCTCTCAAAGAGAGAGAGAGAGAGAGAGAGAGAGAGAGAGAGGGAGGAAGGAAGGAAGGAAGGAAGGAAGGAAGAAGAAAGGAAAGAAAGAAAGAAAAAGGAAAGAAAAGGAAGGAAGAAAAGAAAAGGAAAGAAAGGAAAGAAAGAAAAAGGAAAGAAAAGGAAGGAAGAAAGGAAAGAAAGAAAAGAGAAAAGAAAAGAAAGAAAGAAAGAAAGAAAAAGAAAGAAAAGGAAGGAAGGAAGGAAGGAAGGAAGGAAGAAGAAAATTAAAAAGAGCAAATAGGCCAAATGGGGAAAAACAGTAAAAATAATGATACACTTAACAAGTAAAGCACTGAAAAGTGTGACAAAATTGAGATTGAACATAACAATCATAAACGTAATTGGGTTTAAATCAACCATTGAAAGGAGAAGACTTTTATGTTGACTCGCAAAGGAAAACCTAGATATGATAGATGATAAAATTGGCCACAAATTCTTACCCTCCCTTCATCTGTGACTTTGCCGTGTGCGAAATCTTTCCCATCAAGCCGTGGAGTCTTTTCCTCCAGCCCTTAAGTCTGGGTTGTTGCTGTGAATTGCTTTGGCCAGTGGGCATCAGCAGTTGGAATGCAAGTGACCCTTCGGTCATCAGGGCTGGTCCCTTCGTGCTACACTTGAAACCCTGTGACTTCTGAGTGTGCAGTTTAGCCTGCTGGATTATGAAAGACACATGGCCCAGTCACTCTCCCAGGCCTAGCCGACAACCAGCTAGCTGTTAGACGTGTGAGCAAAGCTATCTCAGAGAATCCAGCCACCGGCCAGCCCCCTTGCTGACCTCAAACACATGAGCAAGCCCAGCAGAGATTAGCCGAGCCAGCCCAGATGACAACCAAACAACAGAATTATGAGCTGAATGGCTCTTGATTTAAGCCACTAAGTTCTGGTATGGTTTATGATGCCTCAAAAGTCACCTCGAAGCGATACACTTAAACGAAGTGATTCAGAAAGGATAAATAAGACCAGACAAAGATACACAAGACAAGTGAAACAATAAGAATGCAAAGGTGGTTATCTTGATGTCAGACGATGCAAGCCAAAAAGACTTAAACACAATGGAGGACACTTCATCATACTAAAGGATGACGTTTTCCAGAAAAAAAAATAAATAAAGGCTACAATTAAAAGTTTTTAATAACTGTGTATAAGACAACCTAAAATTCATGTGCCAAATACATATGTACCATACGCCAAATAACAACCACCATCAAAAAAAAAAAAAAAAACCTACAAGATTAAATTTCCAAGTAATAATTTCGACTCTTTGGGCCGAATCTAAGGGAATTAAAAGGAATTTTGCCCAGGAATGATCTGAAGAAGATACATTTGGAAGCAAGGTAGGTCGATTAAAAGTAATAATGTGGAATGCCTCATTAAGAGAGATGTGGCCTTGGGGCGCCTGGGCGGCTCAGTCGGTTAACCAGCCGACTTTGGCTCAGGTCGTGATCTCGCGGTCAGTGAGTTCAAGCCCCGCGTCCGGCTCTGTGCTGACAGCTCGGAGCCTGGAGCCTGTTTCAGATTCTGCGTCTCCCTCTCTCTCTGACCCTCCCCCCCCCCCCCCCGTTCATGCTCTGTCTCTCTCTGTCTCAAAAATAAATAAACGTTAAAAAAAATTAAAAAAAAAAAAAGCGACGTGGCATTGCAAATTCTAGGGCAGATGAAAAAGTATACTCCACTTTGATGTCAGGCTGTACTCTATGAAAATTAATATTCGTCTTTGGGAGTTGATGATTCAACAGTAACCTCCAGCACCTTTAAGAGAACAAAGTGACTCATCCACAAGTCCCAGAAGTGAGTTCTTTCACCCACTTTGTAGTTTGTGTGGGGCCTGGCTAGTCCCAGTTCCCCACGGTCACTCGGACTATGAGAGGACTTCACTGCTCTTACTCCCCAGGGCATTTGTGTATAGTTCTCAGGGAGAAGTAATTCTGTCCCCCCGAGAACATTCAGCAGTGTCTGGGACGTTTTGGGTTTTAACAACTCGAGGGGGCGGAGGATGACGGGGGAGGGATGCTGCTGGCATCCGGAGGGGAGAGTAGAAGCCAGTGATGCTACCTACATGCACAGTACTGGGCCCCACAGCCAAAACCGACCCAGCCTAAAATGTCAGTAGTACCAAGGGTGAGATTCACTCTTGGGAAAGGTACTGTTCAGAACAGGCTCCGAATTGTGAGGACACTGCCGGGAATACAGTCCAATCCGTCGGAAGGGGTGGGCTGTTTCAAAGAATGAACGAAGACCGGCTTTGAGAGGGGAGAAAGAAGCATTGTTGAGAGAGGTGGGTGCCTAAAAATAGGGGACAAGAATCGGGAAATAGAGTACAACAATGAGCATTGAATTTCATAAGGACTTTTCCGTTAAACTAAGGAGAAAGGCATTGTCATTCTTTTCGTTGCCCCAATTCTTACCAAAGGGAGATTGAGGAAACAAGGAACTGGCCCCTCACTCACACCTCTTCGGACCACAGAAAGAGGAAGCTGCATTCTGTCCTGGTGACTGTTTCCAGAAGTGCCAAGCGGTGACCAGCAACATGACAAGTGTTCATGCAGAGATGGGAGCACCCAAGAGGAATATATGTGTGAAGAGCCTGAAGAGCCGGGTACGGATACAACTAAGGGGTTTAAGATCAGCTTTTTCTGGTAGACCTCAAGGCCCGCCTCCCTCCCATATGCCTTCACTTTTCCATCCTTCTTTAATATTCTGATCGTCACCTGGCTGTTCTCACTCGTCTCTCTTTGTCCTTCGTCTTAAGCCTTAAGGGATAGATACGTGGCTTGAGCCTTACATCATAAGTGCAATCCCATCCTCGAGCCCCAGTAATCCAGGGAAAAAAAACAAAACAAAACACAATTCTGGCTTTTGAGAAAAAAGGTTTGCCAGAGGCATCAGAGAAGGAAACATTTTGCTCTTTTTTTTTTTTTTTTAATGTTTATTTAGTTTTGAAAGAGAGAGTGCAAGCAGGGGAGGGCGGAGAGAGGGAGACAGAGAATCTGAAGCAGGCTCCGTGCAGCCAGCCCCACATGGCAGAGCCCCACCTGGCAGCCTAACACAGGAACCGCCAGATCGTGACCTAAGCCAGAATTGGACACTTAACCAACTCGGCCAGCCGGGTGCCCCACATCTTGCTCCTTCGAGAGAATTTCTGACCTTCCTTTCCCCAGACGTGATGAGGGAACATTTCTCTGTATGTCAGAGTTCTTCCTCTTGCACAGTAGAAATGAACTGTGGGTAGTTTAAACAGAAAAGGAATTTGTTAAAGGATTTCAGGGAGTTGAGAGAGTCTCTGGGAAGGCCCGAGAATCAGGCTTCAGGGGGATACAGCAGACTACATCCTACTGCATAACTGTTCCAGAGTTTTGGAGAAACTGCTGGCCCACTGAGCACAAGTACCACACTGGCAAGGGGTGCTGGGCCCTAGGGTCCCCCCCCCGCCGAGCCTCTGCAACCGTAGCCTGTGCAGCTAGTGCTGCCACCCTTACCTGGAGGATTTCTGCATGGTTCTTGCAGCCTCGTGTCACTAAGTTGCACGTGAATGTCCAGAAGGGCATCGGCAGAGCTGCGAGGGAGGCTGGGAAACAGAATTTCTGGACTCCGTATTGGTGAATTAAGGATTTGCCGATCAAGGAGAACTCCCTGTAGAAAGGTTTTCAAAGTTGCCCGATGGCATAAAGAATGCACGTGTCGACCGTACTTGGGGAGTTTTTGGTAACCATCTTGGGACCTTGATGGGGAATCAGCCTTTGGATGAAACTGACATGCCAGAAGTCAGAGAGGAGAATTCTAAAGAAACTGATGACGTCACGGCGCTGCTGAATCAAAGCAGAGCTGAAGCCCGTCCTGTCTCTGGGATCCGGTCCACCACCCAGCAAATCCCCGTTGTTTGAACCTGTTTGAGTTGGGTTTTGTATTACCCACAAATGAATCCACCTTAAACTAAATAATATATAAACAAAAAATAATTGGAAAACGTTCATGAATTTTTAGCAGTCTTGACAATTTTATCCTGCTGTTTATTAACCTGTTAGATGAAAAGTAGCATCTATGTTTTTAATCGTCATGTTTATTAAATTGTTTATGAATGAAATAAAAACTCTTTTTAAGTGTTACTTATTTCTGTTGTTTCTGTTAGCTGCTTGTTTTTAGCCTTTTGCCATTTTTCTATTGGGTTACTCATTTCTTATTGACTTGTAAGTGCTCATAGTGTATATATATATATATAGTGTGTGTGTGTGTGTGTGTGTGTGTGTGTATACACTATAGGTTCTACTACATATGTATTTAACAGGTATACACAGTACATCATATGTACTGTATGTTTCTGTCCTTCCATGGTAGGCTCAGGAAGACAACCCAAAGGATTAGCCTTGCTTATAGTTGGCTTTAAGAATGAAACATGGAGGGGCGCCTGGGTGGCTCAGTCGGTTAAGCGTCCAACTTCGGCTCAGGTCACGATCTCACAGTTTGTGAGTTGGAACCCCCCGTGGGGCTCTGTGCTGACAGCTCGGAGCCTGGAGCCTGCTTTGGATTCTGTGTCTCCCTCTGTCTCTGCCCACCCCCCCCCCCACTCACGCTCTGTCTCTCTCTATCAAAAAATGAATAAACATTAAAAAAAATAATAAAAAAAGAATGAAACATGGACAATTTAATAAAGTTGCAAGATACAAAATGTATAAAAATCAATTGCATTCCTATACACTATTGGAACTATTGGAGAGAAATTAAGAAAGCAATCTCATTTACAATAGTATCAAAAATAATAAAATACTTAGGAATAAATTTAACCAAGGAGATGAAAAAGCTACACACTCAAAACTATAAAACACCGATGAAAGACAGTAAAGAAGACATGCAAGAATGTAAAGCTAGCCTGTGTTCACGGATTAGAAGCGTTGTATCATTAAAATATCCATAATGCCCAGAGCCATCTATAGATTTAATGCAATCTATCAAAATTCCAATGGCATTTTTTACAGAAATAGAAAAAATAATCCTAAAATTCATATGAAATTACAAAAGACTCCAAATAACCCCCAAAATCTGGAGAAGGAACAAAGCTGGAGGCTTTCTTTCTTTCTTTTCTTTCTTTCTTTCTCTCTTTTCTTTTTCTTTTTTTAAATGTTTTTATTTATTTTTGAAGGAGACAGAGAGACAGAGCATGAGTGGGGGAGGAGCAGAGAGAGAGGGAGACACAGAATTCAAAGCAGGCTCCAGGCTCTAAGCTGTCAGCACAGAGCCCGATGTGGGGCTCGAACCCACAAACTGTGAGATCATGACCTGAGCCGAAGCTGGACGCTCAACCGACTGAGCCACCCAGGCGCCCCTCTTTTCTTTTCTTTTAAGAGAGATAGAGGGAGGGAGAGAGAGAATCCTTAGAAAGCTCCACCTCCGTGCCCAGTTACAGGGTCTTGATCTCCAGACCATGAGATCATGACCTGAGCTGAAATCAAGAGTTAGTAGCTTAACCAACTGAGCCACCCAGGCGCCCCTGGAGGCATCACTGTTTCTGATTTAAAGCTATATTACAAAACTATAGCAATCAAATCTGTGTGGTATTGGCATAAATACCAGATACATAGATCAATGGAACATAATAGAGAGCACAGAAATAAATCTGTTTGCATTTGGTCAATTAATTTTTGACAAAGGAGCCAAGAATATACAATGAGGAAAGGATAGTCCCATCAATAAATGGTGTTGGGAAAATCATATATCCACCTGCAAAAGAATGAAACTAGATCCCTATCTTAGACTATACAAAAACATCAACTCAAAACAGATTAAAGACTTGAATTTAAGACCGGAAACCATAGGGGGCGCCTGGGTGGCTCAGTCGGTTGGGCATCCGACTTCAGCTCAGGTCATGATCTCGCGGTTTGTGGGTTTGAGCCCTACGTCGGGCTCTGTGCTGACGGCTCAGAGCCTGGAGCCTGCTTCAGATTCTGTGTCTCCCTCTCTCTCTGACCCTCCCCCGTTTATGCTCTGTCCCTGTCTGTTTCAAAAATAAATAAACATTAAAAAAAAAAAATAAAAAAAGACTGGAAACCATAAAACTGTTAGAAGAAAACATAGGAGATGAGCTCCTTGATATTGGTCTTGGTGATCATTTTTTGGACAGGACACCAAGAGCAAAGGCAACAGAAGCAAAAATAAAGAAGTGAGACTATATCAAACTAAAAGCACAGAATAAGAAACCATCAACAAAACTAAAAGGCAACCTTTGGAATGGGAGAAAATATTTACAAACCATATGTCCAATAAGGGCTAATATCCAAAATATATAAGGAACTCATCAACTCAATGGCAAAAACAAATAAGCAAAACAGATAACTCAATTAAAAAAAAAAAAAAAAAGGCAGAAAACCTGAATAGATATTTTCCCAAAGAAAACATACAAATGGCCAATGGGTACATGTTAAGATGCTCACTAATCATCAGGGAAATGCAAATCAAAACTACAGTGAGATATCGTCCCATACCTGTTAGAACAGCTATTGTCAAAAAGACGAGAAATACTGAATGCTAGCAAGGATGTGGAGAAAAGGCAACCCTTGCACATTCGTTGGAGGTGTAAATTGGTACAGCCACTCTGGAAAACCAAACAAAGTTTCAGCAAGAAGTTAGAAATAGAACTACCCTGTGACCCAGCAATCCTACTTTTGGGCATGTATGCGAAGTAACAAAATCATCAGCTCAAAGAGGTATCTGTACCCCAATAGTCATCGCAGCATGGTATGGAAACAACCTAAGTGTCTAAGATTTTATGCCTATAATGTTTATAAATACCTTTTTCTATGTATATTTTATATTTATAAAATAAATATATATTATATATTTAAATAAGATAATATATAATATATTTAATTATATTATATATATATATATATATATATTCAGCCATAAAAAGAAGGTAACCCTGCCACATGCAACAACATGAGTGAACATGGAAGGCATTACCCTAAGTGAAATAAACCAGACAGAGGAGGACAAACACTGCATTGTATCACTTATGTGTGGACTCAGGAAAAGAATTAAAAGGCAAAACTCGTAGAAACATAGTAGAATAGTGGCTGCCAGAGGCTGGGAAGGGGGGAGATAAGGGCAGCTTGGCAAAGGGCACAAACTTTCCCTTACGGGAGGAACAAGGTCCGAGGATGTAGCGACGGCATGATGCCTATGGTTTAAACTTCCGTATTACGTGGTTGAAATCTGCTGAGACAACTTAGGTGTTCTCACACCGACACAAAAGCGACGGAAGGTGGGGATCCTTTCACAACGTATAAAGTGTCACATTGAACACCTCCCAGAAGCCTCCAGAAGTCTTCGGGAAACTTTGCAAACCTTCTCCCAGCAAACTCTTGTACCAAAGAACAGGACAAGAGGAGCAGCCTCGACCACCCCCCAGGGTGCCAGCTCCACCTTTCCCCTGCTTCCCTGACTCCACCTAATTGAAAGGAATCCCCCTTCCAGAACAAAGGAGTAGTGGGAGACCCCGACTAACAGAGATGCAGCTGTCCGTTTGTTTTTCAAGTTTACGTATTTATTGTTTTTAGTAGTCCCTGCACAAAACGTAGAGGGGCTCCAACCCACAACCCAGAGATCACAAGTTGCAGGCTCTTCCGACTGAGCCAGCCGGGTGCCCCACGGCTATTAATTTTAAATGGTAGTTTCTCTACTAATTAAAACAAAATTCTACCTTGCTGAGCGGCTTATTATATACAAAAATGGGATTTCAGGGGCAGTGTGAGGGCTGTGGCTCAATGAGCAGAGCCGGTCTGTAGAGGTAGGGCAGTCCCTAACTCTGAGCCTCCCCCCCCCCGCTGCCAGCCGGAGCCCCCCAGCCCAGCGAGAGCCCCGCCCGGGGGGCCCCAGCAGCAGCACCAAGGTGGGTGAACACCCACATCCACGACCTCACCGCAGGCGGCACCGGTCAGGACAAGGCCGTCGTGGGCTATGAGGAGTCGCCCTCGGTCTGGGCCACCGTCCTGGGAAAACCAAACATCCGTCAACATCATGCCAGCTGAGACTGGTGTCCCGGTCGGCCAGGACCAGTCCGGTTCTTTCGTGAATAGGCTGACACCCGGGAGCCAGAAATGTTCTTTCAATCTGGACTCGCTGCTGCAGGACAGGGGATTTCCCGTGGGTTTTCATACCAGCAGCACCTGCACAACTCCACTTTCAACACCACTGTCACGTGACTTCCAAGACGCCCATCCTGCTGAGGGGCAAGGGTGTCCAGGGTGGTGCGATCGACAAGAAATGTTACGAAATGGCCTCCCGCCCGGCAGCATTCCCGGTACTGACCTCGTCCGTCCGTCTCCTTCCCCCACCTCTCCCTACTGCTTTTTCACCCCTCTCCTTCCCATACACACGCACCGTTGTTATTTGGGGGGCCATTACCCCACATGAGCTGGGGGCTGGGGCTGGATGGACGGACACCTCCCTCTACCCATACCCCTCCTCCGTGTGGTTGGAAAACTGTTTTGTTTTGTTTTTCCTGAATAAAAAAGATCCTTGGGGTGCCTGGGTGGCTCGGTCGGTTAAGCGTCTGACTTCAGCTCAGGTCATGATCTCACACTCCGTGAGTTTGAGCCCCGCGTCAGGCTCTGTGCTGACAGCTCAGAGCCTGGAGCCTGTTTCAGATTCTGTGTCTCCCTCTCTCTCTGCCCCTCCCCTGTTCATGCTCTGTCTCTCTCCATCTCAAAAATAAACGTTAAAAAAAAAAAAAAAATTAAAAAAAAAAAAAGATCCTACTAACAAAAAAACATAAACAAAATGGGATTTTCCCACACATACTGTTTTAAGTTTGTTTACTTACTTGAGGCATTATCCAGTGGATAAGAATGTCTAGAATCCCAGAGAGAATCTCTCTCTCTCTCTCTCTCTCTCTCTCTCTCCTCTTCCTCCTCCTCCTCTTCCTCCTCCTCCTCCTCCTCCTCTTCCTCCACCCCCCCCCCCCCGCCCCCAAGTAAGAGTATAGGCACTCCAGTGGATGTTTAGAATCCTCATTAGCTGGGGCGGGTGTGTTAAAGGTGTGATAGCATTTTTCAAATGCTATCATTTGAAAAGCAAGTCCCGCTCTTGAATATTCCCCTAAATACCCTACCTTTCCTAGTTTTTTCATAAATGTGTTCTAATATTACCCTCATATGTAGTGTGTGCTGTTTCCAATATCCAAATGTTTCTATCATTTGGGCCTATGACTGGACTGATATTTTTCTGCCTTCAGAGGACTAAATTATACCCAGAAATCTTACTCTAGTGTGGGGTCCTTGTACCTACCTGGCTCGATGGTCCATCTTGCTACCGTAAGAAATTCAATTAACGGTTTTGACCCTAGTCTGTTCTTCCAAGTTATCACCATAAATAGGAATATCATCAAATAGGAAATATTGGTGTGTGTGTGTGTGTGTGTGTGTGTGTGTGTGTGTGTGTGTGTTGTATTTTTAGGAGAACCGTAGGATGTCGTGTTAGAAATTGTGGCTTATTACTGGGCTGTTAAGGTGTCCTTGAGGCAACCTCGTAAACCCACGTTGTCTGCCTTCCCATGTGATTAGTCATGGGTTGGCTCTTCTCATCAACTACAACAGCAAACAGCATGTCAGAGAAGTCTATCACTGTTGCAGGATCATTTTTGCCATGATACTTGGGATTCATTGTCTCGCTCCTTCGAAGAATGAAAAGGTGGACATAAAATGAGCAGCAGGCAGAAGTTTATTAGGGTGTAAGATTAGAAAGTAAGAATAGGGGCGCCTGGGTGGCTCAGTCGGTTGGGTGTCAGACTTCAGCTCAGGTCATGATCTCACAGTTCGTGAGTTCAAGCCCCGCATCGGGCTCTGTGCTGACAGCTCGGAGCCTAGAGCCTGCTTTGGATTCTGTGTCTGCCTCTCTCTCTGCCACTCCCCCACTCATGCTCTGTCTCCCTCCATCTCTCAAAAATGAATAAACATTAACAAAAAAAAATTTTTTTTTTTAAAAAGCAAGAATAGTAGGAAAGCTCTTTTGAATGCCCAGGACATTAAGCAAGGGTCCATGTTTTATAAGGTTTTGGGTAGCCCACCCCTCACCCCTCACCCCTTAACCACCCCCCACCCCCTTCCCTCTCAGGTCCTACCCTTATTGGCCTGGTAGCTCGAGGTGCTGGCTGGTCCATCCCTGATTGGCTCAATTCCATTATGAGAGTTGGCCTAAGACCTCACTTAGGTCTTTTGTCAAATTCCTGAGGGAAACCTCAGGGGGAGTAGGTGGGGCCTGTTACATTCTGAAGAGGAACCTTAAGCCTGAGGGGGTTTACTGTGTTCAGACCTACTCCCAGCATTGTTCCAAAATAGGTGTTTTTCCCCACCCAGGACCTCAGGTCCTATCCCTTCCCTCTCTAATTTATCCTATCTTTTCCTATCATATCACCCTGTAGTAAGTTCCAGATCCAGTGGTGATCTTGGTTATGATAGCACCTGTATCCGGGGGTACTCCTCCAATTTGGGGAGAGCATTTGTTTAAAATCATATAAGCTACTGTAAACCAATAGGACCCATCTGGCTTTTTCACAGGCCAGCCGGGTTGTTCTATGGTGAAATTGTAGGCACACTAATTTTTTCCTTAATTTAAATATGTCCTATTACATGCTTTCCAAGGATGTTTCCTAAATTGGGACCTCTAAGGCGTTTAGCCTTCATGGGGGGTCTGTCATCAATTGTTAGGAATCGAATCTGTCACTAAATACCTCTCAGTCCTTTAGGTATTTCATTTTTATTGGTAAAATGTTCTAAATCAGTAGGATATCCTGTATCATTGTTACTTGGGCCCCGTATCTAGCAGCATAGTGGTATAAGTAGTATTTTTATTTACAAGAGGGTTTTCTATTGATACGGTTACTGTAACATGGACGGATGTTTCTGGCTTTAGCCAGGAGACACAGACTGCTGAGTCCCTCTGAGGGTCCCCTGGGGTTTTCTCTCCTTCGGTTATTGGTGACTTATCTGTTAGTGGGATTTGGCTTTATAAAGGGGTTAGTATTTACAGTAAATGGATTGCTGGGTTGACAGGTGTTTCTTTTTTCTTTAGGCCTATTTACATTAAAAGATCGGTTGTTTCTATTTCTCTGCCACTGTAAGTAGTTTCTGGGGTTTCTACTGGGTTTGTCTTTTCATAATTTGTTTCGCAAGGTGGAGTCCTAAATGGTTTTGACTGACGGTAGCACCTTGTAGCCTCAGGTCTGTGTGGTCTAAGGTGATCGCCACGGTCTATTTACATTCGGTGGAGGCCTGTTATCTTTATGTACACAAATGGAATCTTGACTTATTTCCTCAGCTGTTCGTATCAGTCACTTCTATGTTTCTATGGCCTGTAAATACAGTACATAAGACTGCAGTACATTCAGACTGCCTTTCAAAAACTGTTCCGTCCCTTCTGCGGATAGCGGTGAATGTGTCTGTCCCTGTCATAATAGTTAATAGTCCTAATTTCATTATTATATTACTACTCCTCCTGGTGTTTTCCATGGAGATATTTTAAGGTATGATATGTGAAGTGTAGGCCATCTTCCTGTCCACATTGTTGCTATTGGTCAAGTGAAACCCTTTGAAATTAGTATTATTTTCTCCAGATGATCTAAGGTGTTAAGTTTTAACATCAGCGGTAAGGGGCCCAAGATGTACAGTTTCTGCTTCTGGAGGATCAAATTCTCTCCTCCTTTGGTCCATAAATCTAACAGGCTTGGGGTTTCTGTGTCCAGATCAGTTTGCTGGAATTCTGTTCGAATTTTCTGTCATTTCTGGGCTGGCGTAAGTTCTCACTTTGGGGACTGACTAGATACAGTTTTATCTACAGGCATACCTTAGAGATAGCGTGGGTTCCGTTCCATACCACTGCAATAAAGCAAATAGCACAGTAAAGGTAGTCAAAAGAATTTATGGTTTCCCAGTGCATGTAACAGATTTGTTTACGCTATATTGCGGCCTATGCAATAGCATGATATTCAAAGAAACAGTCTACATACCTTTATTGCCAAAAAACAAGAAAAATGCCGCAGAGCCCCTGAGTTCCCAGTGAGTCACAATCTTTTTGCTGGTGGAGGATCCCGTCTCAGTGCTGATGGCTGCTGACCGATCGGGGTGGTGCTCGCCGAAGGCCGGGGAGGCTGTGGCAACTTCTTAAACTAAGACAACAGGGAAGTGTGCCGCGAACTTTCACAAATGACTTCTCCATAGCACGGGACGCTGCTTGATAGCATTTTACCCACCATTTTGAACTCCTTTCAAAATTGGAGTCAGTCCCCCCAAACCCTGTCACTGCTTTATCAACCCAGCCTCTGTGATAGTCTCAATCCCTTGCTGTCATTTCAACAGTCTTCATGGCATCTTCACCAGGAGAGGATCCCATCTCGAGAAACCGCTTTCTTGGCTCATCCATCAGAAGCAACGCCTCATCGGCTCAGGTTTTATCATGAGATTGCAGGCAGGAAGTCGGTCCTGTCTTCAGGCTCCCTTTCTTTCTTCTCGTTCTTTTTCTTTTTTTTGTAATTTACATCCATGTTAGTCAGCGTATAGTGCAATAATGATTTCAGGAGTAGAATCCAATGATTCATCCCCTACCTATAACACCCAGTGCTCATCCCAACAAGTGTCCTCCTCTTTTCTTTTTTATTAAAAAAAATTTTTTTTAAGTTTATTTATTCTTGAGAGAGAGACAGTGTGAGTTGAGGAGAGGCAGAGAGGGAGACACAGAATCCGAAGCAGGCTCCAGGCTCCAAGCTGTCAGCACAGAGCCTGACGTGGGACGTGAACTCACAAACCGCAAGATCATCACCTGAGCTGAAGTCGGATGCTTAACCCACTGAGCCACCCATGTGCCCTACCAACAAGTGTCTTCCTTAATGCCCCTTGCCCATTTAGCCCATACCCCCACCAAAAACTCCTCCAGCAACCCTCAGTTTATTCTCTGTATTTAAGAGTCTTTTATGTTTTGTCCCCCTCCCTGTTTTTATGTGATTTTTGCTTCCTTTCCCTTAATGTTCATCTGTTTTGTATCTTAAATTCCACGTATGAGTGAAGTCATATGATATTTGTCTTTCTCAGACTGGCTAATTTCGCTTAGCATAATACACTCTAGTTCCATCCATGCTGTTGCAAATGGCAAGATTTCATCCTTTTTGGTTGCCGAGTAACACTCCACTGTATATATAGACCACATCTTCTTTATCCGTTCATCCCTCGATGGACATTTGGGCTCTTGCCATACTTTGGCTGTTGTCGATAGTGCTGCTATCAACGTGGGGGTGCATGTGTCCCTTCGAAACAGCACACCTGTATCCCTTGGATAAATGCCTAGTAGTACAATTGCTGGGTCCTAGGGTAGTTCTATTTTTAGCTGTTTGAGGAACTTCCATGCTGTTTTCCAGAGTGGCTGCACCAGCTTGCATTCCCACCAGCTTCATTCCCACCAGCTTGCATTCCCACTGGCTTGCATTCCCACCAGCTTGCATTCCCACCAGCAGTGCAAAAGGGTTCCTCTCAGGCTCCAGTTCTAATTCTAGTTCTTTTGCTGTTTCCACCACATCTGCAGTCATGTCCTCCGCTGAAGTCTTGAATTCCTCAAAGTCACCCCTGAGGGTTAGAATCAACTTCTTCCAAGCTCTTTGTTAATGTTGATATTTTGACCTCTTCCCACGAATCACGAATGTTCTTAATGGCATTAAAAAAAAAAAAATGGTGAATCCTGGGGCACCTGGCTGGCTCAGTCTGTAGAGCACGTGACTCCTGATCTCAGGGCCATGAGTTCAAGCCCCATGTTGGGCCTAGAGCTTACTTTAAAACAAAACAAAACAACAACAAAAAAAAACGGTGAATCCTTTCCAGTTTACTTTACCCTGGTCCATCAGAGGAATCACTATGGCGACTCTGGCAAGCTACAACATGTATTACTTTTTTTTTTTTTTATTTCTTTAATGTTTATTTATTATTGACAGATGGAGAGAGACAGACCATGAGCACGGGAGGGGCAGAGAGAGGAGGAGACACAGAATCCGAAGCAGGTTCCAGGCTCTGAGCCGTCAGCACAGAGCCCGACACGGGGCTCGAACTCACAAACCGCGAGATCATGACCTGAGCCGAAGTCGGACGCTCAACCGACTGAGCCACCCAGGCGCCCCAACATGTATTACTTAAATAAGAAAACTTGAAAGTCAGAATTACTCCTTTTTCCATGGCCTGCAGAAGGGATGTTGTGTTAGCTAGCAGGCAAGAAAAAAATTAAAATCTCTTGCTATGCCTCCATCAGGACTCTTGGGTGACCAGGTACACTGTCAAGGAGCATGACGAAATAAATCCTTCCTGCAGAGCAGTTCTCAACAGTAGGCTTCAAATCTCCAACCAATCAGATTGTACACAGATGTACCGCCATCTAGGCTTTGTTGCCCCATTTCTACAGCACAGGCAGTGTGGTTGAGCATAATCCTCCAGGGCCGTAGAATTTTCAGGATGGTGAGCGGGCACTGCCTTCCGCTTACAGTCACCGGCTGCATTAGCCCCTGACGGGAGAGTCAGCGCGTCCTCTGAGGCTGTGAAGCGCAGCCCTGCCTGCTAGATCTCTGGGTCCCTTGCTACAGCTCCACATCAGCACCTGCCGCTTCCCTCCTTGCACCCTGAGGTTATGGACTCCACTCCCTTCCTTAAACCTCATGGACCTCCCTCTGCTGGCTGCAGACTTCTCTTCTGCAGCTTCCTCACCTCTCTCAGCCTTCCTAGAATCGAAGAGAGTTGAAGCCTTGCTCCGGATGAGGCTTTGGCTTAAGGGAAGGTTGTGGCTGCTTTGATATTTTGTCCAGACCACTACCAATTTCTCTCCGATCAGCAATTCGGCTGTCTCACTTTCTTAGCGTGTGTGTTCACTGGAGTAGCACTTTTAATTTCTCTCAAGAACTTTTCCCTTGCAGTCGTGGCTTGGCTAGCCAGTGCAAGAGGCCTGGCTTTTGTTCGTTCTCAGCTTTTGAGATGCCTTCCTCACTAAGCTTAATCATTGCTAGCTTTTGAGTTCAAGTGAGAGACAGCAACTCTTCCTCTTACTTGAACACTTAGAGGCCACTGTAGGGTTATTAATTGGCCTCATTTCCAAACTGTTGTGCCTGGAGGAATAGGAGACCTGAGGGGCAAGAGAGAGAGAGAGAGAGAGAGAGAGAGAGAGAGAGGGAAATGAGGAGTGGCTGGCTGATGGAGCAGTCACGACACACACAACATTTATTAAGTTCACCTTCTTATATTCTGGTCCCCAGAACAATTAAAATAGTAACATCAAATATCACTGATAACAGATCACCGTAACAGATATACTAACAACAGAAGAGATTGTAATATCGTGAGAATTACTAAAATGTGACACAGAGACACAAAGTGAGCAAACGCTTTGGGGAAAAAGTACTGATAGACTTGGTTAGGCAACGTTGCCACAAATTTTCAATCTATAAAAAATGCAGTGTTGGGGTGCCTGGGTGGCTCAGTCGGTTGAGCGTCCGACTCCTGAGCTCAGGTCGTGATCGCGCAGTCCGTGAGTTCGAGCCCCGCGTCGGGCTCTGTGCTGACAGCTCGGAGCCTGGAGCCTGCTTTGGATTCTGTGTCTCCCTCTCTCTCTGCCCCTCCCCTGCTCATGCTCTGTCTCTCTCTGTCTCCAAAATAAACAAAAGCATGAAAAAAAAAATTTTTTTAAATGCAATGTCTACCAAGCACAATAAAGCAATGAGCAATACAATGAGGTATGCCTATAGTTACATTTAGTTCCATGTTCCATTTTTTGATTAATTGTGTGAAGTGTGTAAGGTCCGTGTCTGGACATATTTTTCTGCACATAGATACCCTGCTGTTCCAGCACCACTTATGGAGGAGACACTCTTTCCTCTGTTGTATTGTCTTTCCTCCTTTGTCAAAGATCAACTGACTATGTGGGTCATTTTCTGGGCTCTCTATTCTGTTCCACCGATCTGTTCTTTCACCAATACCGTACTGTCTTCATCACTGTAGACTTACATTAAGTCTTGAAGTTGTTGGGTAGTGTCTGTATTCTAACGTCATTCTTCCCCTTTAATATTGAGTGGGCTATTCTGGATCTTTTGCCCTCCGTGTAAATTTAGGAATCACTTTGTTGATATCCACATAAGAACTTGCTGGGATGTAACTGAGATTTGTTTCTTCTCTAAGTGTATTACCTTGGATTTCCTCTCTAAGTCAGTTATCATTGCTTATCCACTTTCCATCTTCCAAAATGTTGTTGACATCTCCCATGATGATGTTGAAAAGTATGATGATGGGGGACACCTTTGCCTCATTCCTGATCATAGTAAGAAAACTCTGAGTTTCTCACCACTTAAGTATAATAACATTTGTACATTTCTTGCAGATGCTCTTAAATTGAGCAAGTTCCCCTCTATTCCTAGATTGCTGAGTTTTTATCATAATTGATGTGGAATTTTATCAAATGTTTTTCCTGCATCTGTTGCCCAGAAACAGGGCAAGTGTCGGAAGAGACTAGGTCACAGTTGGTCGTAATCGGGGATACAAGACATATGCCCATTCCAAACCCTAACCTACACAAATATGTACATTGTACCTGAAGGTAAAGCTTAAGAGTCTGGACTGCCTTGCTCAGATGGGGCCTCTCTAGCTGCTTTGGTATCCTTCACTAAGAGACACCTGGGAACCTTGATGACTGGTTAGCACAGGAATTCATCAGGTACCCGGCAAAATGATTCTACTGTTGCTAGTTTAAAGCTAACGTCTCTGAAAGGTTTGGGGGTTGTGCTCTCTCTCCCCTGGAGGCTAGGCAGGCAGATGAGGACCAGTCTGAACTCCACGGGTCTGTCGTGTCCTGGTTACCTAAGGTTGGCTGATGGGGTACATTCTTCACATGTGTGCATCAATAGTTCAGGGTAGGGGCACCTGGCTGGCTCAGGCCATACAGCATGTAACTCCTGATCTCAGGGTCACGAGTTCAAACCCCATGCTGGGCAGAGACCTTTAAAAACAATTTTTAATAGTTTTTAAATTTTTCATTTTATTTTAGAGAGGGGGGTGGGAGGGAGAGAGAGAGAGAGCGAGAGAGAGAGAGAATGAGTCCCAAGCAGGCTCCATACTCAGTGCAGAGCCTGATGCAGGGCTCAATCCCATGACTCCAGGATCATGACCTGAGCCAAAATCAAGAATCAGACGTTCAACTGATTGAGCCACCCAGGCACCCCTAAAATTTTTTTTTTAAAAAAAAGGGGGTGCCTGGGTGGCTCAGTCGGTCCAGTGTCCGACTTCGGCTCAGGTCATGATCTCACAGTCCGTGGGTTCGAGCCCCGCGACGGGCTCTGTACTGACAGCTCAGAGCCTGGAGCCTGCTTCGGATTCTGTGTCTCCCTCTTTCTCTGACCCTCCCCCGTTCATGCTCTCTCTCTCTATCTGTCTCAAAAATAAATAAATGTTAAAAAAAATTTTTTTTTAAAAAAAGAAAAAAAAAATAGTTCAGGGTGGCCACGACCTCTTACAGTGAAAGTCTCAGTAGAAGCCAGGTCATGTGAGCAGGCTGTTGACAGTACAAAGAACCTGCCAATTTCAAGCCCAAACCCCCACACATGTGCCTGTTCCCCATGAAGGCACAGCTGGAAGAAACTGCTGCCTTGCTAAGGTGAAGCTGGGCTGGCTAACTCGGGTACCCTTCACCAAGAGACACTTGGGAGCCTTGATTGCTGGAGAAGCCACAGACCTCATTAGGAAGCCACTCCAAATATGGACTGTTGCCAGTTTAAAGCTTCTGCCTTGAGGTGCCCGGTTCACTCAGTCAGTTGAGCATCCGACTTCGGCTCAGGTCATGATCTCGCGGTTTGTGAGTTCGAGCCCCGAGTCAGCCTCTGTGCTGACAGCTCAGAGCCTGCAACCTGCTTCGGATTCTGTGTCTCCCTCTTTCTCCACCCCTCCCCCACTCACACTCTGTCTCTCTCTCTCTCTCTCTATCTCTCTGTCTCTCAAAAATAAATAAAATTTTGGGGCACCTGGATGGCGCAGTCGGTTAAGCGTCCGACTTCAGCCAGGTCATGATCTCGCGGTCCGTGAGTTCGAGCCCCGCGTCAGGCTCTGGGCTGATGGCTCGGAGCCTGGAGCCTGTTTCCGATTCTGTGTCTCCCTCTCTCTCTGCCCCTCCCCTGTTCATGCTCTGTCTCTCTCTGTCCCAAAAATAAATAAAAAACGTTGAAAAAAAATTTAAAAAAAAATAAATAAATAAAATTTTTAAATTAAATAAATAAATAAAGCTTCTGCCTTAAAAAGATTTTTCTGGAGTTGGGCTCCCTCCCGGTTGGAGGCTATGCAGTTGGTGGGAGCCAGCCTGAGCTCCAGAGGCCTGGAGTGTCCACGCTGCCAAGGGTGGCTGATGTATATTGTGTAAGCATGGGCCACTTGGATTGGTTCAGCAAGGGACCTGAAACAGGGCCAGTGCTGAGAGAACCAGACACAGGAGTGGTGTATTGTGGGTCCAAGGAATCTGGATAATTCCAAGCCCTAACCTCCACAAACGCCTATGTGGGGGCCGATGGCAGGGCACCCTAGAATATGCCACGATGGCATATTATTTTGAATTAAAGTTACTCACACAGTCAATGCAAGAATACCCTCCGCCCCCCTTTTCTCTAGAAAGCAGGAAATGAATCTCCCTGTGAAACGTACCCTTCCTGTACCAAGAGGTAAAGACACATCCTTATTTCCAGAGATAGAGCACTCAGAGCTGAGAAGGCTAGATAAACAAACCTTATTACTTTTACTAATTTATTACCCCAGCCCAAACCCAGTTTAGATTCCTTTCTTTTTTGCGAGAGAGAAAGAGAGAGCATGCACGCGCATGAGCAAGCGAGCATGAGTCGGGGAGGGGCAGAGGGAGTGAGAGAGGATCCTAGGCAGGATCCATGGCTAGTGTGGAGCCCGACACAGCGCTCGGTCTCACGACTGTGTGATCATGGCCTGAGCCAAAAATCAAGAGTTGGAGGCTTAACCTACCGAGCCACCAGGCCCCCCTAGACTCCCTTATTTTTTTTAGTGCTTATTTATCTTTGAGGGGGGTGAAGGGGCAGAGAGAGGGAGACAGAGGATCCAAAGCAGGCTCCGCACATGTGGGGCCCTGTGCTGATGGTACAGAGCCTGATGTGGGGCTCAGTCTCATGAACTGGGAGACCATGACCCGACCCAAAGCCAAATGCTTAACTGACTAAGCCATCCAGGCACCTCCCTTGATTCCCTTACTAATTGAGCTCTTGAAGTAACTTTTCTTTGTCCTGTTAATTACTCACAGTTCTATCGGTTCTTTGTCTAAAAGTAGGAATTTTGCCTGCCTTGGTCATTTCTTTAGGTCTCAATTTTAATATTGCGCTTCCGTGCACAGGTATTTAAATGTGGTTTTTTTTTTCTCCTCTTAATTTGTCTTATGTCAATTTGATTCATAGATCAGCTAGAAGGATCTAGAAGAGTAGAGACAAATTTTCTTCCCCAACAGATGGCATAGTCAGCAGGATGAATTTAACACTGCTGTAGCTGAGAGACCCAGGACATCTGACAAAAGCCAGCAGAAGGTAAGAATCCTTATCGTGTCAGCCTCCCAGATGTCAGCCTGAGGGTCTAATGGGGCAAGATTGGTGAGAGACTTTTCCCCCCTCAATTTCTGAATTTAGATTAGTAGGGAAAAATAATTGCATAACTAGTTCCTTGGGCTTAGTGACTCTGCTAAGTTTGGGAGAATACTCTTGGTTTAACTTAACCCATTCCCTCCCAGCAACGGTCACCATTTTTCTTTGTTTTGTCTTGTGTATATTTGTCATGAGAAGGAACTACCATAGGGGGAAAACATAGGCATGTGACCTATAAACCTGATGTTCAAGCTGGCTTCACACACAGGTGCATTTACAGTTCTCATCAGAGCAGCATCTGTTTAGGTAAACATTGCAGCGGCTCTTCTATGTGAAAATCAGATGAGGTATCTCCTTTCATCTTGTTTCATGTCCTAAAAGCTTGGCTTTGTGACCGGTGAAAATATTCCCGCTTGTCTCTACCACCTGTGGGGGGTATTTAGTGGGGTGCACTTAGTGGGATGCACCTTAGTGGCCTGTGAATAGACTAGGGTTCCAAGATGTGCAGTTAAACACAGCACTGTCTTTGCCCGGCTGTGCCAACTCTCAGGGGAGTCTGTCATAAGAGGTCCCAGCCCATAAGGGACCTTTGTCGTTTCAGCATTTGTTGCTTGTTAGTACTGGAAAGTCCCATTCCAGTCGCACCTGCTCAGTGACACATATTAGCAGGTCTGTGACTGGAGGTGTCTCACATTTTCATGGGCGACCAGAGACACCATTTTCAATGCATCACCCTTACTGCCTTTGTAATGAAGACCTTCGTTATCTTTTTTTTAGGTTTATTTATTTATTTTTGCAAGAGATGAGCAGGGGAGGGAGAGAGATTTTCAAGCATGAGCAGGGGAGGGGCAGAGAGAGAGGGAGAGAGAGAGAATCCCAAGCAGGCTCCGTGCTGTCGGCACAGAGCCTGACATGGGGCTCAAACCCATAAACTGTGAGATCATGACTCAGTCAAAATCAAGAGTTGGATGCTTAATGGACTGGGCCACCCAGGTGCCCCAAAGGCCTTCATTTTTTTATGCTCTTTGGGGGAGTAAACTTTTGGATCATGAGGGTTGCATCCCCTATGCCCTCTCCAGAGACACCTCTTGTAGCAATGGTCTAAGCCTGGAAATTTGCATCTGGGCATTCCCATAAAAAAAAAAAAAAAAAAGCTTATTACTTTGAGTCACTAATGAGATTAATAAGGTCCTACTTGTCAATGGCCAGATGATGGATCTTTTAAATTGGTTATATTATTTGTAGAAAGATCTCAATTGTCATATTAGCATAACAGGGTTTTTTTAATGTTTATTTATTTATTTTGAAAGAGAGAGAGTGTGTGAGCAGGAGATAGGCAAAGAGAAAGGGAGAGAGAGAATCCCAAGCAGGCTCAACCAGAGTTGAAGAGTACAATCACTAAAATGAAAAATACATTAGAGGGAATCAGCAGCAGATGAAAGGATGCAGAAAAGTGGACCAACAATCTGGAAGACAGGGTAATGGAAAGTATCAAGGTACACAGCAAAAAATAATAAATAATAATTTTTAAATGAGACAACATCAAGTATGTTAACATTTGTAATTATAGGGGTCCCAGAAGGAGAAAAAAGAGACAAAGGGACAGAAAACTTACTTGAAGAAATAATAGCTGAAAACTTCCCTAACCTGCAGAAGGAAACAGACATCCAGGTCCAGGAAGCACAGAGAACCCCAAACAAGATGAATCCAAGGAGGACCACACCACAACACGTAATAATTAAAATGTCAAAGATTCGAGATAGGGGATCTTTAAAGCAGCCAAAGAAAAGCAGCTACTTATGTACAAGAAAAACCCCATAAAGCTATTAGCTAATTTTTAAGCGGAAACTTTGGAGGCCAGAAATGAGTAGCATGATATATTCAATGTGCGGAATGGGGTGGGGGAGGGAGCGCCTGGTTGGCTCAGTTGGTAGAGCCTGCAACTCTTGATCTTGGGGTCATGAGTTTGAGCCCCACGTTGGGCGTAGAGCCTACTTGAAAAAAAAAAAAAAAGATAAGACAAAGTGCTGAATGGGAAAACAAAAACAAAAATAGAACCAAGAATAATCTTCTTGGCAAGGTTATTCAGAATTGAGAGGTTTTTTTTTTTTAAGTTTATTTTTTGAGAGAGAGAGAACAAGTGGGGGTGGGGGGTACAGAAAGAGAGGGAGAGTGAAGACCCAAAGCGGGTTCTGCGCTGATGGCACAGACCCCCGACGCGGGGCTCAAACTCACAAGCCATGAGATCACGACCTGAGCCGAAGTCAGAAGTTCAAGCAACTGAGCCACCCACACACCTCAAAATCATTCAGAATTGAAGGGGAGGACTGCCGGGGTGGCTCAGTGTGGGGAGTGTGCGACTCTTGATCTCAGTGTCATGAGTTTGAGCCCCACGTTGGGAGTAGAGGTTACTTAAAAATAAACTTAAAAAAAAAAAAAAAAAAAAGAATTGAAGGAAAGAGTTTCCCAGACAAGTAAATGTTAGAGTTCATCACCACTAAACCAGCCTTACAAGAAATGTCAGAGAGAGTTTTTTTTAAGAGGAAAAGGCCATAATTAGAAGAAAATTGTGAAATGAAAAAAACTGCATGAGTAAAAGCAAACAGTTAAGTAGTAGATCAAAAACATACAAAACTAATATAAGGATAAAAAGACAAAAGTAGTAAAATCAGTTATGTCTAAAATATTAGGGGATTCACAAAATAATATAAGACATGACATCATAAACATAAAACATGGAAGGGGGCAGTAAAAATGTAGTGGTTTCAGAATGTGTTTGAATGTAAGCAACCGTCAACTTAATTTAGCCTGCTATATAGTGAGGATGTTATATATAAACTTCAAGGGAACACAAGTCAAAAACCCATAGTGGATACACACACAAAAAAACAGAAAGAAATCTGAGCATAACACTAGAGAACGTCGTCAATCACAAGGGAAGAAACAGAGGAGAACGACAAAACCAACCAGGAAAAAAATTACCAAATGGCAATAAGTACATACCTATTGATAGTCACTTTATTTATTTTTTTTAACGTTTATTTATTTTTGAGACAGAGAGAGACACAGCATGAACGGGGGAGGGGCAGAGAGAGAGGGAAACACAGAATCGGAAGCAGGCTCCAGGCTCTGAGCCATCAGCCCAGAGCCCGACGCGGGGCTCGAACTCGCAGACCACGAGATCGTGACCTGAGCCAAAGTCGGACGCTTAACCGACTGAGCCACCCAGGCGCCCCTCGATAGTCACTTTAAATGCGAATGGTCTAAATATTCCAATGAAGAACAGAGGGTAACCGAATGGATTAAAAAATAAAAACCAAGACCCATCCGTACGATGCTTATAAGAGACTCACTTCAGACGTAAAGACACATACCGACTGAAAGTAAAGGGACAGAAAAAGACAGTCCCTGGAAATGGAAGTAAAAAAAAAAAAAAAAAAAAAAAAAAAAAGCCAGGGTAGCAGTACTTCTATCAGACAGAATAGACTTGGAGATAAAGACAAGAGATGAAGAGGGGCAGTGCCTAATGACAAAGGGGTCGAGCCAACATGAGGATATAACAATTTAAGGATCAATGTACCAAATACAGGAGCGTGTAATTACATAAATTTGTAACAAATATTAACAGGCATATAGGGAGAGATCGACATTAACACAATAATAGTAGGGGCTTTAACACCCCACTCACATCAGTGGATAGATCGTGCAGACAGAAAATCAATGAGGACACCTTGGCCCTGAATGACACACGAGACCAGATGGACCCCCGTGATATATATAGAACCATCCAAACAAAATAGCTTAATACCCATTTTCTTCGCCCTGGAGGTGTGCAGGCGATTCTCGACTGACACGAGGTGCACAGGTCTGGAGGGTCCTAGCTCCCTGGCCAGACTAATGGAACACATACTGTGCATGTACAGGCTGCACAGGTTAGGGCGGCCAGGGTCCTGGAACAGGACCGTGTATCTTGAGGCCAGCTAACGGAGGGGGCTGTTAGGGGTACCTGGCTTCATGCCTTAACCTACCCACGTGTGTATATTCCCCTGCAGACATAGCTGGAGGAGTCTGGACTGCCTTTCAAGGCTGGGCAGGAGAGATACTCAAGTACCCTCTAGTAACAGACATCGGGGAGCCTCGATGCCTGGGGAAGCTTGGGAGCGGGAGTCCAAATGGGGACTGACGATCACCACTTAAAGCTGCTGCCTCAGAAATATTCTCTGGGTGGGAGCACCCACCTCCCCAGAAGCTAGGTGGTTTTGGAGGACTGTCTGAGCCCCAGATGCCTGGAGGGCCCTGAGAGCCCAAGGCTAGCTGGGCATGCACGTGACCGGGCACGCATGGTGGCAGGGTGGGCCAAGCATCTGAAGTAGGGCAGCTACAGGGAGAGGCTTAGTTGCAGAATGGGCTATTGGGCCCACAACTGAGCACCTGCCTCATTCAAGCCATGAGCCACACAAATGCACATATTCCCTCTGAAGAGAAAGCTGGAGAAATCTCAGCTGTCTTGCTAGGGCTGGGAGTGGGGGGGCCTTGCACAGAACGGTCCCATCTGTCCAGTTCCAAGCCCTAACGTGCACAAATGAGCACAGGTATTGGCTTTTCCTCCATCCCTCGCCTAGGATCACATTCCCAGATAAGTGACTTACACATAAGTTTTAATGACGAAGCCTGACTTCAGGGGAATCAGGCTGAGATACCCAGCGTCTATAAAAATTCTTTCGCTTCAGATCATAGAATCAGCTACGGAGTTAAGATTTGTTCCAGATTTGTGAAGACTCCTGTCAGAATTCCTTCTCCCACGTGTACACGTCCTGTCCAGCCCGCCCACCCCAAATCCCACTCCACCATGGTTTCTTGCCACGTCTTGGTTGAGCCCGCTCCGGGCAGTAAGCCACAGTCACTTCTCTCTGCAGAAAGCCCCAAGCGGACACGTATGGCACGTGACAAAGGCATCTTACGAAAGCGTGGCTGAGGCAAAGAGTTTCTGTGATGGAAGAGGCTCTTCACCCTGAATAACCTCAGGTACAAGCCGGGCCTAAAAAACTTCGGTTTGGAAAGCACCTTGAACCACGAGCTTGTACACGATGCAAGGCAGACACCTAAAGTATCTGGCAAACCCACTGCTCTGTAGCACTTAATCTTTTGTGTCCATATTCCCGGCGATAATTATACTTATAGTTGTATTTGTAACCGTGCGCAAAGTGGATGTGTGGTTTCTTGACCAAATAACTTGAGATCATTGGACTTCTGGGCAGTTGTTCACGGATAGTTTTTCATCTATTTCTTTTTTGAAGTTTGTTTATGTATTTATTTTGAGAGACAGAGAAAGCACACACGTGAGGAAGGGGCAGGGAGGAGAGGGAGAGAGAGAATCCCGAGCAGGCTCTGCATCACCAGTGCAGAGCCTGACGCGGGGCTCGCACTCAGTAGCCGTGAGACCGTGATCTGAGCCGAAATCAGGAGTCAGGCGCTTAACTGACCGAGCCGCCCAGGCGCCCCAATGGATCGTTTTTTAAACAGGATAAATTCATGGCTGTCATGCAGACAGACTAGAATAGGTCAGAGATGATAGTGAACTCATTGACAAGTTGGACGACTAAGACATTACGGGTGGTTCAAATTCAAAGATCCACACACATATAAATAACGCTGAGAGGGACTTACAGATGGTGCAAAGTTGGAAAAACTCAAAGCGAAAGGGAATTCTATGGTATTTCCACGTATCAAAATGTATCTGCGTGTGTGTGGACAAGAGCCATTGGCGCTGTTTCCAGCCATCTACAATTCACAGACACAAAAGAGCTCAAGGACAATGAAAAGCACAGACGCTTCACAGAATTGGATAACCCAGAAGGGGGTTTAGACCCCACCTGCCTGTTTTTCCATTGAACGCGCCCAGTAATCATTTTGCTCTGGTTCAACCGTCTTTCACATTTCTCCCTACGTTGTCCGGTTTAACCCCCTTATTTCACAGATAAAGAAAAGGAGGCCTAGGTGAAAATAGCAGCCGTAATAACGTATCGGCCACAAAGAAGGGCAACCACATCGGAGGATCTGGGACATTTGCTTCTCCGGGACTATGCTGAACCTGTACTTTTTTGGGTTTTTTTTAATGTTTATTTATTTATGAGAGAGAGAGAGAGAGAGAGTGAGCATGAATGGGGGAGGGTCAAAGACAGGGAGAGAGAATCTGAAGCAGGCTTCGCACTGTCAGCACAGAGCCCAACACAGGGCTCAGTCCCACGAACAGTGAGATCGTGACCTGAGCGCAAGTAGGACGGTTAACCGACTGAGCCACCCAGGCGCCTCTGGACGTGTCCTTCTGGCCATTACTTCCCAATCTTCCTGCATTCCCTTTGTTGTTTTATTTCCACAGTTCCTTTAATTGACCTGTTGCTTTTCATTTCCTAATATCATCACTGGGCCAACCTTGTTCTTGCCCTGGGTCAAGGTGACAGGCTAGCTTGCCTAGTGACTTCACATACGTGACCTCAGCCACTGTCATTTTATTTGCCAAACTTTGAATAAAGCAGAGCCTTATGTTGTTCCTGCATCATGGGTACCAATGACTATCTACAGCTAAACCTGAGGTTTGCGATCAGAAAACAAGAATTGCTTTGAATCCCACAAACCAAAAGTAGATGAACCTTAAGTATCTTTTCATTAGCTTGCTGGTTTCTCAGTTTCAGTTTTCTCTCAAAAGAGCTAAAGAGAGGGGCGCCTGGGTGGCTCAGTTGGTTAAGCTTCCGACTTCTCAGGTCATGACCTCACAGTTCGTGGGTTTGAGCCCCGTGTCAGGCTCTATGCTGTCATAACAGCTCAGAGCCTGGAACATGCTTCAGATTCTGTGTCTCCCTTTCTCTCTGCTCCTCCCTGACTTGCACACACTCTCTGTCTAACAATAAACAAACGTTAAAAAAAATTTTTAAAGGGGCATCTGGGTGGTTCAGTCAGTTGAGCATCTGACTTTGGCTCAGGTCGTCATCTCACAGTTCTTGGGTTTGAGCCTCATGTCGGGCTCTGTGCTGACAGCTGCTTCACATTCTGGTTCTCCCTCTCTCTCTCTCTCTATCCCTCCCTGGCTCATGCGCGTGCTCTCTCTCTCTCTCAAAAACAAATAAAAACATTTAAAAAATTAAAAAAAAGAAGTCTTCCTTCCCAGAGTGTACAGTTCAAACAGGGGTCTTGATATATACCGTGGGCTGAAAATGCCTTGAGTCAAGAATGACAGGGACATGAAACAAACAGGAAATCAGACGGCAAGGCTTCTCAGTCTGCAAGTGCGATGGGACAAGATGGAGGACCAGTGGGTCAGATTTCCCAGCCCACGGCGCACCTGAGCAAGGTCCAGCTGCGTGTAGGGCTTAGGAAACATGGTGACAATCATCCAAGGAAGGTAAAAGTAACAAGGAACCAGAACATTCAAAGTTACCTCCAAGAGAAAGTACCTCGATTCATTTCGGTTGGCATTGCTTGCTCTAAATAGTATGGCTTTGGCCTCCCTATACTTGCCTAAGGGAAAAGATTTGTGGTCCTGTTGTTCTTTCTTCTGTTTTACTGAAAGCCACTCCCAGTTGGCCAAGTTCTGACACTAAACCAGCTGAACTAAGGAGGACACACATGAGATTGGTGTGGATGAGTCCAGATAGAAGTAAGTCATAAGGAAAAAAAAAAAAAGTCATATAGTAAACAATACAGAACGAATAAGGGAGGAACAGAGTGAGAGACCACAACCAGTTTCACTAGATGGTTACTTGTTATAAGGCTCTTTAAATTCATATTGAGACTGGATTCACATTGTTTAACCTTGACACTCCAGAGGGAGGTCAGATCAGGCATTCTCAAAGAATGGGGTCTTAAAATGCCTACCCTTGGTGTGGTATCCGGTAGTTTGGGATAGGGTGCCACCTAGTGGTCGATGGTAAATTTATGTTTTCAAGTTAGGGGTGGGTAGGCAAAGTCAAAGGTCTACACTGGTACCATCCAATGCATCTGCAACGAGAGCCACATATGTGGGAAGTATGTAGACAGCTGAGGACCATGCGGGTGTTAGCAGTTTCTGTAGAAATGGACAAAGGTTGTGGGAGGCATGTCTTGAGAATAGAGATCATGAGTGATGATTCTAGGTTTGACCCCGCATCCCTGCAACCAGGCCATTCTTCTGGCCTAAGAATCTGTTGGATGATCCAGAGGCCACAGGCACTGAGCCTTATTCTGGGCCCCCAGCTCTTAATTCAAGAATGTTTTGGACCAGCTGTATTGACCTGAAGTCAGAGAGGGTCATGAATGAAGACTATTTGTGCTGAGGGTACTTGAGGAGTGCCCCAGAGTCCTAGTGTATATTGTTTAACCCCAGGTTTAATGAGGGTCACCTGGCCCTGCACATATCCAGGCTGATACATACACACAGGAGGCATGGGCCTAGGAGGGGCAGTGGAGCTTCTGGAAGGCCTAATGTGACCTTGGCTTACCGGCACTTTTCCATTGGCAACCCACCAGCACACGCATCTATCCTCAGATTTTTTAGGTTCTGAAGCTAGCACCTCACTCTATCCCAAAGAATGCTGCTGATCAATGTGCTATTTCCAGACTCAACTCATATCCTTCTGGACCCCCTGGATATGTTTAAAAAAAAAAAAAAAAAACTGTTGGATTTGCCTAGTGGGATGATTGGCTTCCTTCATTTGGAACCAACTATTGACATTCACCAATATACCTGACAAGCAGTGGGTGAGAAAATGAGGCCCCAGAACTCATGTGTACGGTGGGCAGAACAGCCTGCTTTGTTGTGGAAGGTTCACGGAACTTCTCAACTATCATTGATTGTGCAGGAACATAACCGGGGCACCTGGGTGGCTCAGTAGGTTAGGCGTCCAACTTCGGCTGAGGTCACGATCTCACAGCTTGTGAGTTTGAGCCCCACGTCGGGCTCTGTGCTGACGGCTCAGAGCCTGGAGCCTGCATCGGATTCTGTGTCTACCTCTGTCTCTACCCCTCCCCCGCTCGTGCTCTGTCTCTCTCTCAAAAATAAATAAACATTAAAAAAAATGTAATAAAAAATAAATGCTTTAAAAAAATGAATCATAAGCCTTGCATGTGATAAGGTTTCGTCATCGAACATATACATCTATACACAAATGCAGTCTAGAGACTCTAAGATATCATCAGGAACAGAGGCTCTTCAAACTTTTCACTCCTCCATCCCAAGACTTTTGTCTTCATGGTATAAGATGGCTGTTGGAGTTCCAGCCATCACATTGACATTCTGGGCACAAGGATAAAATACTGGGTGAAAAGAGAGAGGGAGAGAGAGAGAGAAACATATATCAGTCTTTTAAAGCAGTTTTCCAAAAACTGCCATATGACTTTAACTCCTTGCATCTCATTGGCAAGAACTCAGTCATGTGACTGTATCTAGCTGCATGGGAGACTGGGAAAATGGGAATGTTTGATCCAAACAGTTTTATGATAAGCTAAAATCAGAAATTATATGACTTTGGAAGATGAAGACAAGTTGGGAGAGGTGGCTAACAGTCTACCTCAGACACATTCCCATATTACACTATTTAAACGGGAGGGGATGTGTAGAAATTTAAGAAATTAGGGGCACCTCGGGAGCTCAGTCAGCTAAGCGTCTGATGCTGGATCTCGGCTCAGGTCACAGTCTCAGGGTTCGTGAGTTTGAGCCCCACATTGGGGTCTGTGCTAACAGTGCAGAGCCTGCTTGGGATTCTCTCTCTCCCTCCCTCCCTCTCTCTCTCTGCCCCTCCCCTCTTGCACACTCTCTCTCTCTCAAAATAAATAAACTTTAAAAATAGAAATATTATTTTTAAAAAAACAGCTGCATGAAGAAAAAAAAGAAAGAAATTGGCTACAAGGGGTGATTGGAAAGGGGTAAAAAGGAGAGAAGAATAGGAATGGAGTAATACAGATGAGGACAGAGTTATACTCCTTCGAGAATATCTTTTTGTTACAGAACGATAGTAATGCTTCACAAGCCCTTCACATTTTCCCCTCCAAAAAATAAACAAGTTATAATGAGGATGTGGTGGGAATCCAAGATGTAATGCAAACAGTAACGCATGAACCTGTATTGTAAATAAAACACAAAATCCCACTGAAGGGGGGAGGAAGAAAAGAACCTTGGAAAACAGGATCTTGTCTGCATAATACAAGGTTAAAGACAAGAAAGAACTACATAAATGCTGTCATCTAGATAATAAATGTGCTTTCCAAAGGTGGGTTAACAATTCTGACACAACTTTATGTGTACTTTATGAGTAAATAAGTAAGAATATTGTATACAATGGAGAGCCTGGTTTCCCACCACTGGAAAAAAAAAGTTACAAATAAGAAACCCTCTAGTTTTGGATTGGAATCAGAAGTATCAGCATAAAATCATGTGGGTTTTTTTTTTAACGTTTATTTATTTTTGAGAGAGAGAGAGAGAGAGAGAAAACACAAGTGGGGGATGGGCAGAGAGAGAGGGAGACAGAATCCCAAGCAGGCTCCACACTGACAGCAGACAGCCAGATGTGGGGCTCGAACTCTGAAATTCGTGAGATCATGACCTGAGCCAAAGTCAGGTGCTTAGCCAGCTAAGCCACTCGGGCACCCCTTAAAATACATATACAGATAGGGTCATACAGATATGTGTGTATGCATGGGTTAGTAGAGATACGTGAATTTCCTACATCTTTTCCCATGGAAAGAGCCTAGAAGCAACGAGATCCCAGTAGCAATGAGCACACTTAGCACGCAGATATTGGTCTCTATACAGCATTCTTCAGTAAAAGGACCAGGATTCCTTGGAGAGTGGTTGATTCAAGGTTTGCGGCAGGGAAAAAATAAGATGAATCTGGAATATTTTGTGGTGCCAGAAGTAAGGAAGGGCTGAAAACTGGAAGGGAATTCTCAAGAAGACGCAGGAACCAAACAGAACAAGTTCTGAATGGCCAAAGCTAGAACAATTTGAGCATTAAAATAAATAAATGATGGTGCTGGATTATAACCCATAACATAACTATTACGAATCTAGACTGACATAAATAAATGAGAAAAAATTCTTACAGAAAAATCCACTTGATGGATGTAGAAAGAAGAGGGAAATAGAAAACTCAATAGTAGGCAAGTACCACTGTATTAATTCCTTGCAGACAAGGTGGATGGTAAAATTAGCAGGCAAAATTTGAGGAGAAAAAGGATATTTAGATAATCTTGCAGTATCTACTCCAAGATAGTTCTGAACAGGAGAGGAAGACAGTATTTTACGTGGAGAAACTTCACAGGTTTAACCAAATGGTCGAGGTTAGCATGTAACAATGTAACAGTGTCATAAACCCTAAATATGTCACACTGAGAAGGACAAAAGTCATTTTATGGTCTTCTTGCCCAAACTGTATAACCTCCTTCTAATCATGAGAGAACATCAGACAAGCCCAAATTGATGGACATCTTACAGAATTCCTGACCAACACTCTTTAGAATGTCAAGGTCCTGGAAGATAAGGAAAGATTACGGAATCGTCACAGATTACAAGAATCTGCGGAGAATAACAGCTCAGCGCTCTGTGAAATCCCCAAACAGGAAAAGGACAGCAGTGAAACGCTGCTGAAATTCTATTAAGTTCCGTACTTTACACAATAGTATTACACCAAGTTTAATTTCCTGGTTTTAACCACTGTACTTGGGTTATACAAGGTGTTAGATAAGAAACTAAGCGGGAAATACGTGGGAACTTTCTGAGTTATTTTTGCAACTTTTCCATATAAGCCTAAAACTGGTTAAAAATGAAGTCTTTTTTTAAAGGTACGGTTCTGGGGTGCCTGGCTGGCTCAGTTCATAGAGTATGCCACCCTTGACCTTCGGGTTATGAGTTCAAGCCCCACTTTGGGCCTAGACCTTACTTGAAAAATAGAATAGGATAGGCGCCCGAGTGGCTCAGTCAGTTAAGCGTCTAACTCAGTTTCTGCCCAGATCATGGTCTCATGGTTCATGGGTTCAGGCCCCGAGTCAGACTCTGTGCTGACAGTGTAGAGCCTGCTTGGGATTCTCTCTCTCTTCTTGTCTCTCTCTCTCCCTCTCTCTCAAAATAAATAAATAAACTTAAAAAAAAAGGATAAAATAAAATAAAAGGTGTGGTTCTGTAAATGTGAGATTTGGTGTAAAAAATAATATATTTTGGTGTGAATAAATTATCATATCTAACAGTTGTTATTAAATATACTTCATACTGTTTTAAAGGGAAGCAGTTTAAAATTATTGCATTGGAGCACCTGGGTGGCTCAGACGGTTAAGCAATGGACTCTCGATTTACCCTTGGGTCATGATCCCAGGGTCCTGAGATCGAGCACTGCATCTGGCTTGAGATTCTCTCTCTCTCTCTCTCTCTCTATTCCTCTGCCCCTCTCCCCCAGTCGTGCTCGCTCTCTCGCTCTCTCTGTCTCAAATAAAAATAAATACATAAATACATAAATTGTTGCATTATGTTTTAATAAGAAATATGTCAAGAGTTCAGCTAAGCTATCCATGCTATCACTGCCTTGGCATTTATTTTGTTTAACCAAGCTGCCTGCAAGGGAGCCTAACTGTCATTAGCCCCCCATACAACCACATGCCCTAGATAATGACCCGAAGACTCACAAGCCACTGTAAGTTCCTGACATGACTTCCTCAACAGCGCTTGTGACCCACAGTCTCTCCTCTCTCCAGAGCCTTCCCCTTGTGCACCCCTTAGATAAGATTCCTTGTGAAGGAGCGCCTGGGGTTAAGACTCCCACTTCAGCTCAGGTCATGATCTTGCATTGCAGTTGGGTTCGTGCCCCACCGTGGGGCTCTGTGCCGGCAGCTTGGAGTCTGGAGCCTGCTTCAGATTCTGTGTCTCCCACTCCCTCTGCCCCTTCCCCCCACTCTCTGTCTCCCTCCCTCAAAAGTAAACATTAAAAAAAGAGTCATGGGGCTCCTGGTTGGCTCAGTCGGTTGAACGTCAGACTTCGGCTCAGGTCATGATCTCACAGTTCGTAGGTTCAAGTCTGGCGGGCTCTGTGCTGACAGCTCAGAGCTTGGAGCCTACTTCGGATTCTGTGTCTCCCTCTCTCTGCCCCTTCTCTGCTCAGGCTCTGTCTTTCAAAAAGAAATAGATGTTAAAAAAATTAACATTAAAAAAGATTAAAAAAAAAAAAGACTCCCCACGGAGCTTTTGGTGTTTGAGTTGACCGAGATCCGGCCTTACCCAGGACCCCTGAAGCCCCCCCACCCACGGGCAGAGATAAACGTGTGTGGCCCAGGTCCTGTCGCTCTCTGCCTGCACCCGACCTTGGCCTTCCCAAGTGGCCCCTCGACACGTGCTGTGCAGGTCCCCCCCGCCCTTGTGAGTAACAACGTTCCCTATTTCAATTTCTTTCCTGATCTTTTGTCGAACCACAGCTCCTCACCTGTGTGTCTGCATTTCTTCAACAAAGGTTAATTTAACAAAGTGATAACGAAAACATACGCTGGGCTTCTAGAATCAGGAAACGGAACAAAGAAAGTAGGGGTGTAGTGCACGAAACTGGGGTGGAGGGGAAGACTCGCACAAGCAACGTAAAGACACCGGGGACCCAGTCACCAGTAAAGCCGGTGGAAATTATTTTAAATATAAATAACAATAAACCCATGAAATCGTCTACTTTTTCCCTGCCGCTGCCCTGGAGCTGACCAGCCGCGAGCTCACGCTCACGCAAGGTTCGGCTCCACCCTAAACCACAGAAGGCAATTGCTTTGGGGGGGGAGGTGATGGGCGACCCTACTGCTTTGCCAGAGGCGCTGAAGACCGCGCTCCCCCACCGTGGCCCGGCCCGTGGGGTTGGCACCAGCTGCCAAAGCCTTGGTCAAGGGCCAAACCCATCTCTGTCCGCTTGCATCCACCTGAGATGAGCCTATGCAGGTCAGGTTGGTGGAGGCCCTTTGTGCCAGACACCAAAATTAGTCTAATTCAGGCTGATGACAAGAAACTAGGCGGATGGGTGGGCCTCTGTGACACTGACAGAGAGGGACAATGCTGTGAAGGGTTGGTTGCAGTTGTGGTGGTTAGGGACCATGGCAAAGAGGCTCAGACAAGGACATTCGCGAGGAATACTTCAAATGCAAGAAAGGAACAAATAAAAAAAACGCAGATCCTGGGTGGCTCAGCTGGCTGGGCGTGGGCTGGGCATTGGACTCTTGATTTTGCTTCAGATCATGAGCTCACCATTGATGGGTTCGAGTCCCACATCGGGCTCCAAGCTGACAGTGAGGAGCCTGCTTGGGATTCCCTCTCTGTCTCCCTCTCTTTGCCCCTCCCCCTCCTCAAAATAAATAAATAAACTTAAAGAAAAAATTGGTGGGGCACCTGGATGGCTCAGTTGGTTAAGCATCCGGACTACGGCTCAGGTCATGATCTCACGGTCTGTGAGTTCGAGCCCCCCGTCGGGCTCTGTGCTGACAGCTCAGAGCCTGGAACCTGCTTTGGATTCTGTGTCTCCCTCTCTCTCTGCCCCTCACCCGCTCATGCTCTGTCTCTCTCTCTCTCTCTCAAAAATAAATAAACATTAAAAAAAATTTTTTTTAATCTCTAGAAATGGTCCCAAGGACATATAGTCTATGAAGAAACATTTACTAAAAAAACAAAAACAAACAAAAAACTTAATAAATACAAACACTATCGTATTTATAATTTCTTTAAGTAGGCTCCACACCCGGTATGGGGCTTGAACTCAGAACCCTGAGATCAAGGGCCGCATGCCCCACTACTGACTGAGCCAGCCAGGCGCTCCAAGAGTATATGGTATTTGAGGTGAAACCTATCTACCCTCTTCCCCCCCACTCGCAACTCGGCAAGAAGAACACTCAAGACTAGCACAGCCAACAAAGATCACAGGGCTCCCTCGCCCCCCAGCTCCCGGTTGGAGGGCTATTTCCTCCCTGGGGCAGGACATCGCCAGTTTCATCTTGTCCCCATCAACCTAATGCTGAGGCTAACCTCCTGCGAGTGTGGCTGAGAAACGAGGGCTCCTTTCTTCGGCCCAGATCCCACACCCAGTACTGAGGCTCTACTTCCGATGTGGCACCACTGAGAATCCGTAGGGCTCTGATTGTCCCGCCTCAGCTCTCCAGGTGGTGGTTCCATGCTGGAAGAGGTGAGAGAAAACGTGATGTTACTGCCCCCTCTCTACTGAGCGCCCAATTCCTAAGGCAACAGTGTCACTGGGAGAGAAGTGTGCCGCTGTCCCCATCCCCCCTTCAGAGTGAGGGCTCAGAGATTTTGCCTAAGGGAAGAAGCAGGCTGGAAAAAGAAAGCTCTTATTCTCTTCCAAAGGAACTGACTTCATCTGCTACCAATGTGGAGAAGTTCAAGCCTGAGGGTTCTCTGAAAAACAGGGGAGATTGTGGTGAAAGGCAATTGGGGGGAGACTGACACATTTATTGGACACATAGGCAAAGTATAGGCCAGCTGGTTTCCCTGAGAAACCCTGGGAAAGAGAGCTGGGAGGAACCTGCCTGGGATCAGAATAAACTCAAATACTGCGCTCAAAATCTATCCAGTCAAAGGAGCCTGAAATTGATTGGTTTAGTCTGGGGAACAATTTTTGCACCAGGTCTGAAAATAATAGAGTAGCCAGTGGATGCTTAGTGGTGTGGCCCAAGGAAGAGACATCAAAGAAAGCCTCCCCCAAGCCCTCCACATCCAGGACAAGTGTGGACAAGCAGGCTTCCCCCAGCCCCAGGGTGACAGTAGAGGCTACCACAGGGAAGGGGGAGGAAGGAGAGGGAACAGACTACACTAAAACAATGCAGCCGGTCACTAAACAAATAAGCAAATAACAACAATAAGCCCTACTGGAAATGTTGCTACAGTATTATCTAAAATGTCCCGGTTAAGCATCCGACTCTTGGTTTCAGCTCAGGTCATGATCTCATGGTTCATGGGCTCGAGCTCCGTGTAGAGGTTCATAGTGACAGCTCGGAGCCTGCTTGGGATTCTCTCTCTCCCTCTCTCTCTGCCCCCTCCCCAGCTTGCACACACACATGCACGCACCTGCTGTCTCTCTCTAAATAAAGAAACCCTTAAACATTAACCAATTAATCGAAATAAAATGAAACGTCCAGTTTCAGGGTGCCTGGCTGGCTCAGTCGGTAGGGCATGCGACTCTTGATCTCAGGGGCATGTGAGTTCAAGCCCCATGTTGGGTGTAAGGGTTACTTAAATAAATAAATAAACTTAATAACGTCCAGTTTCTGGGGTGCCTAGGTGACTCAGTCATTAAGTGTCCAGCTTTGGCTCAGGTCATGGTCTCATGGTTCTTGAGTTTGAGCCCCACGTCGGGCTCTGTGCTGACAGTGCACAGCCTGCTGAGGATTCTCTCTCTCTCCCTCCCTCTGTGCCCCTCACTCACGTGCACCCTGTCTCTCTCTTAAAAAAAACAAAAGAAAACATAAAAGTGGGAATTAAAGTGTGTGAAGAGGAAAAAATGTCACTCAAATACCAGCACACTAAATTCAGCAACATATAAAAATTATGCACCATGACCAAGAGAGATTTATCCTAGGAATGCAAGTTTGGTTTAACACCTGAAAAACAATTATTTTAATAGATCATGTCACTAAAATGAAAACAGAATTACAGGATCATCTCAATAGACACAAAAAAGCATTTGATAAAATTTAATACCTTTTAATGAAAAAAAAACAACACTCAACAAACTAGGAACTGAAGGGAACCTGACAAAAGAGTGTCTATAAAAAACTCACAGGGGCGCCTGGGTGGCGCAGTCGGTTAAGCGTCCGACTTCAGCCAGGTCACGATCTCGCGGTCCGTGAGTTCGAGCCCCGCGTCAGGCTCTGGGCTGATGGCTCGGAGCCTGGAGCCTGTTTCCGATTCTGTGTCTCCCTCTCTCTCTGCCCCTCCCCCGTTCATGCTCTGTCTCTCTCTGTCCCAAAAATAAAAAAAAAATAAATAAATAAAAAAAAAACGTTGGAAAAAAAAAAAAAAAAAAAAACAACTCACAAATGGGACACCTGGGTGGCTCAGTCGGTTAAGCGTCCAACTTCAGCTTAGGTGGTGATCTCATGGTCAGTGAGTTCGAGCCCCACATCGGGCTCTTTGCTGACAGCTCAGAGCCTGGAGCCTGCTTCAGACTCTGTGTCTCCCTCTCTCTCTGCCCTCCCCCACTCACACTCTCTCTCTCAGAAATAAACATTAAAACTTTTTTTAAAAAAAATTCACAAACAGGGGCTCCTGGGTGGCTCAGTCGGTTGAGCGTCCGACTTCGGCTCAACAAATAACATAATATCTAATAGTGAAAGTTGGATGTTTTCCCCCTAAAATCAGGAATAAGACAAGGATGTCCACCCTTGCTATTTCTGTTCAAAGTTACAACAGAAGTTCTAGTAAGGGAAATTAGGCAGGAAAAAAAGGCATCCAGGTTGGAAAGGAAGAAGCAAAACTGTGTCTAATCCACAGATGAAGTAAATGCGAGAGCACAAGGCAAACTAGGGGCAAAGTACAAACTACCACACACCCTCCACCAGGTGGGGCATGTGTGATATTCCTCAGGCACTCCTGGCTGCCCAAGGACAAAGGAGAGGGAAAGAAAACCAATGGTTAACTTATAGAGCTAACTGTCAGGATGGGACCTGAGTCTCCATCAGTTTACAAATATCTTTCAAAATTACAAGAAAACGGTAATCTTTTTTTTTTTAATTTTTTTTTTAACGTTTATTTATTTTTGAGACAGAGAGAGACAGAGTGTGAACAGGGGAGGGGCAGAGAGAGAGGGAGACACAGAATCTGAAACAGGCTCCAGGCTCTGAGCGGTCAGCACAGAGCCCGATGCAGGGCTCGAACTCACAGACCGTGAGATCATGACCTGAGCCGAAGTCGGACGCTTAACCGACTGAGCCACCCAGGCGCCCCAAGAAAATGGTAATCTTATCAATACCCTAATCTCCAGGAACTCTCTACTGTCTTAATGTTAATGCTTTGCTGGAGGGAAAAACAACCTTAGTTTGGCCATAGCTAGGCCTCCAGGATCCTGTGAGTCTCCTTTAACTTGTGAAAATCTCTTTGGGGCACCTGGGTGGCTCAGTCTGATTTCAGCTCAGGTCATGATCTCACGGTTCGTGAGTTCGAGCCCCGCATCAGGCTCTGTGCGGATAGCTCAGAGCCTGGAGCCTGTTTCAGATTCTGTGTCTCCCTCTCTCTCTCTGCCCTTCCCCCACTTGCACTCTGTCTCTTTCGCTCTCTCTCAAAAATGAATCAGTAATAAACAAAAATTTCTTTTAACCCCTTTAAGAAACTTCCTCTTGGGGTGTCTGGGTGGCTCAGTCGGTTAAGCGTCTGACTTGGTTTCAGGTCAGGATCTCTCAGTTCCTCAGCTGGAGCCTCAGTTCAGGCTCTGTGCTGACAGTCAGAGCCTGAAGCCTGCTTCAGATTCTGTCTCCCTCTTTGTCTGTCCCTCCCCCATGCATGCTCTGTCTCTCAAAAATAAACATTAAAAAAAAAATTTTTTTTTAATAAAAAAGAAACTTTCTCTTGACTTTACCTCCCCCAGCTCCATGGTATATAATGAGCCACGCTTCACAGCCCCAGTACAGCTCTTTCTGTCCACGGGTCCTATCCCCATGCTTTAATAAAATCACCTTTTTGCACCAAAGAGGTCTTCAAGAATTCTTTCTTAGCCGTCAGCTTCGAACCCCCACCATTCTAAAACCTCATCAATGTGACCTTGTATATAGAAAATCCTAAGGAATTACATGGAAAACTATTATTCAATTTTCATTAAAGTTGCAGAATGCAAGAATTGCAGAATACAAAGGTCACTTTTGGATCAAAATTGTCAATACAAAGTTGCAGAATACAAAAGTCAGTTTTTTCTATATACTTTCAATGAATAATCTAGAAGTGAAATTAAGAAAATAATTCCATTTGAAATAGCATCAAAAAGAATATAATACTTAGAAATACACTTAACAAAACAAGTATAATATTATACTCTGAAAACTACAAAATATTGTTGAAAGGATATCTAAATAAATGGGGGGGGGGATCCCATATTTATGGGTCGGAAGACTTAATATTATAAGGGTAGCAATTCTCCCCAAATTGATCTAAGATTCAATGCAATCTCTATCAGAATAACCAGCTGATATCTTTATGGAAACTTACAAGCTGATTCTAAAATGCATATAGCATTGGGGCACATGCATGGCTCAGCTGGCTAAGTGTCCAACTTCTGCTCAGCTCATGATCTCATGGTTTATGGGTTCGAGTCCTGCAACAGGGTCAGAGCTGAGCCTGCTTGGGATTCTCTCCCTCTCTTCTCTCTCTCTCTCTGCCCCTCCCCCACTCGTGCAAGTGCACTCTCTCTCTCTCAAAAATAAATAAATAAAACTTAAAAAAAAATAAAATGTATATAGTATCACAAGAACTTCTGAAAAGCCCAAAACAATCTTGAAAAAGAACAACGTTGGAAGACTCACACGTCCTTATTTCAAAATGCAGTACAAAGTAATGGTAATCGAGACAGTATGGTCCCGGCTTAAGGTTAGACACAAATGTCAATGAACAGAATCGAGAGCCCAGCAACAAACCCATGTGTCTAGGGAAAACTGTGTTAAGTTTATTTATCTTGAGATAGAGACAGAGAGCAGGGGGAGGAGCAGAGTGTGAAAAGAGAGAATCCCAAGCAAGCATTTCGCTGTCAGTGAGCCAGCCGCGGGGCTCAATCCCACCAACTGTGGGATCATGACCTGAGCTGAAATCAAGAGTCGGAAGCTTAACCGACTGAGCCATCCATGCGCCCCTAGGGTCAATTTTTGACAAAAACACCGAGACTATTCATTGAGGAAAGAAGAGCTCTTTCAAACATTGATGCTGGCAAAACTGGATATCCACATGCAGACCATATATAAACATTAACTCAAGATGAACCAAAAACTTAAATGTAAGATCTATAACTACAAAACTCTTAGAAGAACACAGGGGTATATCTTCATAACCTTGGATTTCACAACGTACTCTTGGATATGACACAAAAAACATTAGCAACAAAGAAAAAATGGATAAATTAAGCTGCTTCAAAATTTAAAACTTTTACAACATGGGTAGACCCTAACAGCATTATGCTAAGTGAAACGTCGGAAAGAAAGACACATACTGTACTACCTCACTTATATATGTAATCTTTTTTTCAAGTTTATTTATTTATTTTGAGAGAGAGAGAGAGAGAGTACAAAAGCAGGGGAGGGGCAGAGAGAGAGAGAGAGGGAAAGAGAGAATTCCAAGCAGGCTCCACACCATAAGCACAGAGCCCAACTCAGGACTCTATCCCAGAAACCATGAGATCACAGCCTGAACCGAAATCAAGAGTCAAATGCTTAACCAACCAACCCAGGTACCTCTTATATGTGGAATCTTCAAAAATAAATGTAACTCACAGGTACAGAAAACAGATTGGTGGCTGTCAGAGGTTGAGGATGGGCGAAATGGGTAAAGTGGTCAAAAGGCACATACTTCCAGTTATAAAATAAATAATAAGTTCTGGGGATGTAATGTATAGCATGGTGTCTCGTTAATAATATGTTGCATATTTGAAGGTTTCTAAGAGAGTAGATCTTAAAAGCTCTCATTATAAGTGAAAAGTTTGTAACTGTGTATGATGGATATTAACCACACTTGTAGTAGTAATCAGTATGCAGTACATGCAAATATCAAATCATTATACTGTATACCTGAAACTAACATAATGTTATATGCCAATTATATCCCAATCTTTAAAACTTCTGTACTTCAAAGGACACTATCAAGAAAGTGAAAAGATAACCACACTATGGGAGCAAATATTTGCAAATCATATTTTTGATAAAAGACTTGTGTGAAGAATACTTAAGTAATTTATACAACTCAATAATAAAAAGACAATTTTAAAATGGGCAAAGAGGGGATACCTGGCTGGCTCAGTCGGTAGAACGTGTGACTCTTGATCTTGAGGTTGTAAGTTCAAGTCCCACATCGGGGGTAGAGATTACATTAAAACATTTTTTAGGGGCACCTGGGTGGCCCAGTTGGTTAAACACCCGACTCTTGCTTTTGACTTGGGTCATGATCTCATGGTTCCTGGGATCGAGTTCCGTGTAGGGCTCTGTGCTAAAGACATGGAGCCTGCTTGGGATTCTCTCTCTCCCTCTCTCTGCTCCTCCCCTGCTCCCACACTCCCTCTCTCTCAAAGTAAATTTTTAAAAAATTTAATAAAATATTTAAAAATTTTTTAGTTAAAAAACATAAAAATGAGCAAAGAGGGGCATCCGGCTGGCTCAGTTGGTGGAGCATGTGACTCGTGGTGTCGAGCCCCATGTTGGACATGGAGATTAATTGAAAAAAAAATAAATAAATAAAATAAAAAATAAAATGCACAAAGGATCTGAACAGACATTTTTCCAAGAAAGACGTGCAGTCAATAAGCACATAAAAAGATGCTCGACATCATTAGTCATCACAGACTTGACAATCAAAACCGTAAGATATAAAATAAGAGATAATAACAAGTGTTGACGAGGATATGAAAAGAGCAGAACCCTCCCACACTGTTGGAGGGAGTGTAAAATGGTACAGCTACTTTGGATGCGATTTGGAAGTTCCTGAAAAGATTCAGCATTTGAGTCTGAGCAATTGCACTCCTAGGTATACACCCAAGAGAAATGGAAACGTACGTCCACAGAAATACTTGCACATCGAGATTCATGGTAGCTTTATTCATAAGAGCCTCAGAGTAGAAATAATCAAATGGCCATCACGTGATGAATTAATAAAGCAACATGGTATTTACAAACAGTGGAATATTAGTTGGCTATGAAAAGGAATGGAGTGCTGATACAGGCTGCAACTTGGATGAACCTTGAAAACGTTACGCTAAGTGGAAAAAAGCCGGTAATAGAAGGCATACATTGTATGATTCTCTTCATATGAGATGTCCAGAATAGGCAAATCCTCAAATAGTCGGTTTGAGATACAAGGCAGATTAGTGATTGCCTGGAGGTGTGGGAGGAGCAGGAAAGAGCTAGTAACGGGTGCAGGGTCTCTGTGAGTAGTGAGGAAAATGTTGTGGAACTTGATAGTGGTGATGGTTGCACAACTTTGTGAATATACTAGAACACACCAAACTGTAAACTTTTAGTGGGTGGATTGCGTGATATATGAATTAGATCTCAATATACCTATTTCTTTAAAAAAAAGAAGCAAGAATGAGCAAAGAAACTGGTGACCGTGAAGGTGTATCTAAAACACATACACAGGGGCGCCTGGGTGGCTCAGTCGGTTAGGCGTCCGACTTCGGCTCAGGTCACTATCTCGCGGTCTGTGAGTTCGAGCCCCGCATCGGGCTCTGTGCTGACTGCTCAGAGCCTGGAGCCTGTTTCACATTCTGTGTCTCCCTCTCTCTCTGACCCTCCCCGGTTCATGCTCTGTCTCTCTCTGTCTCAAAAATAAATAAACGTTAAAAAAAAAATTAAAAAAGGGGGCTCCTGGGTGGCTCAGTCGGTTAGGCATCCGACTTCGGCTCAGGTCACGATCTCGCGGTCCGTGAGTTCGAGCCCCGCGTCGGGCTCTGTGCTGACTGCTCAGAGCCTGGAGCCCGTTTCGGATTCTGTGTCTCCCTCTCTCTCTGACCTTCCCCCATTCATGCTCTGTCTCTCTCTGTCTCGAAAATGAATAAACGTTAAAAAAAAAAAAAAAAAAAGGTTAAGGATTGCAGTTGATTAAGACATTGTGTATATAACATTTTTATTTTTACATTTATTTATTTTTGAGAGATGGAGAGAGACAGAGCATGAGCAGGGGAGGGGCAGAGAGAGGAGGAGACACAGAATCCAAAGCAGGTTCCAGACTCTGAGCTGTCAGCACAGAGCCTGACACGGGGCTCGAACCCACAAACCGTGAGATCATGACCGGAGCTGAAGTCGGACGCCCAACTGACTGAGCCACTCAGGCACCCCAAACATATTGGGTATATAAAAAGTCATGATTTGAGAATAATTTTTTAGAAAGGAAATAGTCCTGGAGATAGCCAGGACATCAACTTATTCCTCTGAAAATTGTTAATTACACGGAAAGAACTAAACACTTCTGCTTTTCTAATGTAAGTAGAACTCCAATGTGACCTGATATCCCCGTGTGTAAGGGAACGTGTTTCAGTATAGAAGAATTCTAGCTAGAGCTGGGGCTAGGGTAAGGCGAGTCGTGCCCAGGGCAGAAAATTTAAGCAGTCACTCACCTAGCCCTGATTCTAGTCAACAAACACAGCAGCGTCCAAGTTAGAAAATTGTTTCAACCATTGGTGAAATAACCGACTCGGGCAGTAGTCATTAGTGCGGCTAAAATAACTACAAGAAAAACTGATAGGAAATGTACAAAAATCAGGTTGTCACTATCTGAATCCAGTGATCAATCTTAATGGCATGAGAAGTGAGAAAACCAACATCGCATGCCTCCTGATAAGGGTACAGAAAGTACACAGCACCACTTAGGATTTTCAGGGAAAAAAAATTTGAATCATAATGCAATGAAACTGGGGTACCTGGCTGGTTGGCTCAGTCTTGTGGAGCATGGAACTCTTGATCTCAGGATTATGAGTTTGAGCCCCACGTTGGGTGTAGAGATTACTTAAAAAATAAAGTCTTTAAAAAAATGTTTTTAATGTTTATTTATTTTTGAGAGAGACACAGAGTGTGAGCAGGAGAGGGTCAGAGAGAGAGGAAGACACAGAATCCAAAGCAAGCTCCAGGCTCCGAACTGTCAGCACAGTGCCTGATGCAGGACTCGAACTCATGAACCTGAGCCCAAGTCAGACACTTAACCGACTGAGCCGCCCAGGCACCCCAAAATTAAAATCTTTAAATAATAATCAGGATAATAATGCATTCAAACCTTTAAAACTGACCCCTAGTCTGCAAGAAATATTGAGCATAAAGGATTCAGTCCACAAGGAAGCAATATACAAGATCTCAAAGGAGGGACTTTATATTAGACTCTAATTTCATCAACAAGCCAATGAAAGGAAAAATAAGAGGGGAGGGGAGTGTTCTAGATTAAGAGAAACATAAGACTTAAAAGACTTAAAGGAAACACAAGAGTCATAACAACCAAATAAAACAGATCCTGTTTGATCTCGATTCTAAACAGAAATCACAAAAAGAATTTTTTATACAGCTGACGAAATTTGAGTATGGCTCGGTAATTGAATGATATTAAATGATCATTTGCATTTTGTTAGATGTGATAATGGCATTGTGGTCACGCAAGAAAATACTCGGAGATTTCTTTTTGAGTTGCATACTGAAGTGTTTAGAGGTGAATGGAACCATGGCTGGGATTTGCTTTAAAATATTCCAGCAAAACAAACCTAACGAGGGGGAAGGGGCAGATGAAACAAGTCTGTGGTTAAATGAAGCTAGGGGATGGCCACATGGGGTTTGTTGTACTCTCTAGCTTTGGGGAAGTTGGGAAAGTTTCACAGTAAAAATTCCAAAAATACGGGTAAAACCCACTGTGGAGTATGTGTCCTACAGGAGCTCTTATTATCGTACATATGTTCAAAAGTGAGTTCTGCTTTGTAAAATGACAATTGGAGATGAGTTCAATGTCTGCCAGTACAAGAACAGACAGAGGGAAAGTGATAAGAGGTTGTGCTGTCAGCAGCCACTCCCCGTCCCTCCTAGTTAATAAAATCCTGATTTTCTTTACCCCTCACAGAAATACCTTGTGAATGCAAGGTGTCTTTTCACCAGTAACTGATGCAGCGGCAGGGAGGCAACCACCTGTGCCAAAGAGAGCTCAGGGCAACTGGGTGAGAGTCTAGGAAGCTCCACCACACTTCGTTGATTCTAAGGCACACAAGCTTTCATTTCTGAAATTGGCAGGTTTCTCACAATTGATAGCATCTCACAAGCACTGTCACTGGATGGCTGTTGTAGTGTGTTTGTCACTCCGTGTGTGTGTGTGTGTGTGTGTGTGTGTGTGTGTACAAACATGATCTGAAAACACATCCTTTGTGACATCTTCTGGTAAGATCCAGAAAGTACGAGGACTACAACTTTTAGAGTGGGTCTTCTTCTTCCCCCTCCTCCTCCTCCCCCTCCTCCTCCTCCCCCTCCTCTTTCTTCTTCTTTTCTTCTTCTTCTTCTTCTTCTTCTTCTTCTTCTTCTCCTTCTCCTTCTCTTCCTCTTCCTCCTCCTCCTTCTCCTCCACCTCCTCCCCCTCCTCCTCCCCCTCCTCTTTCTTCTTCTTCTTCTCCTCCTTCTCCTTCTCCTCCACCTCCTCCCCCTCCTCTTCCCCCTCCTCCTCCCCCTCCTCTTTCTCCTTCTTCTTCTCCTCCTTCTCCTTCTCCTCCACCTCCTCCCCCACCTCTTCCCCCACCTCCTCCCCCTCCTCTTTCTCCTTCTTCTTTTTCTCCTTCTTCTTCTTCTTCTTCTCCTCCTCCTCCTCCTTCTTCTTCTTAAGATTTTATTTTTAAGGAATCTCTATACCCAACATGGGGCTCAAACTTACAACTCCGAGATGAAGAGTCCCTCGCTCCACTGACTGAGCCAGCCAGGTGTCCCCAGAATGGGTCTTCTTGAGACAACACGGCACACTCTGTGAGGAGACGCTGCACTGGCAGTGTTCCTGATGGCACAGAGGGTAACATCTTGGGGGAGAACACAGACATGGAAGGTGCTGATTTAAAAAGTGATTTAGAATAGAACTCTGGTGACAAGGCCTTCTGAAAACACCAATTTCTTTCATTTCTATTTTTCTGTTTTGTATACCCAGGATAATTTTTAAAGATTTATGTCAAAGTTTGGGGCGTCTGGGTGGCTCAATCAGTTAAACCGTTCGACTCTTGGTTTCGGCTCAGGTCATGGTCTCGAGGTTTGTGGGTTCGAGCCCCACATCCTGGTCTGAGCTGACAGTGCAGAGCCTGCTTGGGATTCTCACCCCATAAATAAACTTTATTTTAAAAAAATATTTATGTCTAAGTTTAAAAGGGCCATTTTTAAGAGTATAAAACAAAACTTCTAAGGGATAAGAAAGCATTGCCAGTTTAAATGTCGGAATTTTTGTTTTTTTAGAACTTAAAAAAAAGTGTGCTTTACAATTGATGAAATGAGGTACCTCTCTATTAGGAAATAAGGCTTGTTGGGAATGCAAGCTGGTGCAGCCACTCTGAAAAACAGTATAGAGGTTCCTCAAAAAACTAAACATAGAAGTACCCTACGACCCAGCAATTGCACTACTAGGCATTTATCCAAAGAATACAGGTGTGCTGTTTCGAAGGGACACGTGCACCCCCATGTTTATAGCAGCACTATCAACAACAGCCAAAGTATGGAAAGAGCCCAAATGTCTATCAATGGATGAACGGATAAAGAAGATGTGGTATATACATACAATGGAGTATTACTCAGCAACCAAAAAGAATGAAATCTTGCCATTGGCAACTACGTGGATGGAACTGGAGGGTATTATGCTAAGTGAAATTAGTCAGAGAAAGACAAAAGTCATATGACTTCACTCATACGTGGAATTTAAGATACAAAACAGATGAACATTAAGGGAAAGGAAGCAAAAATAATATAAAAACAGGGAGGGGAACAAAACAGAAGAGACTCTTAAATATGGAGAACAAACAGGGTTACTGGAGGGGTGCTGGGAGGGGGGATGGGCTAAATGGGTAAGGGATACTAAGGAATCTACTCCTGAAATCATTCTTGCCCTGTATGCAAATTTGGATGTAAATTAAACAAAATAAAATTTAAAAAAACAATAAAAGCTTTCAACAGACAGGCCAATTCATAATTAATAAAAAATTCTTTTGAAGGTTAAAAAAAAAAAAAAAGAAAGAAAGAAAAGAAAAGAAGGCTGGGGAGCTTGGGTGGCTCAGTCAGTTAAGTGTCTGACTTTGACTCAGCTTAGGATCTTGGAGTTTGTGAGTTCGAGCTCCACGTCGGGCTCTGTGCTGACAGCTCAGGGCCTGGGGTCTGCCTCGGATTCTGTGTCTCCCTCTCTCTGTGCCCTTTTCCCACTTGTGCTCTCTCTCTCAAAAATAAATAAACATAAAAAAAAATTTTGTTAAAGAAATTAAGGCTAGAGAGGGGAAATTCTTCTTTGCCCCCTCCATCCCCTTCCTGCTCTGGATAGTGTCAGGCCAGGGCACAGCTGTGGCAGTTATCTTGGGACCACCAGGGGAAGACAAAAAGGATCCCAGGGAGGCCAAGTTGCATCCTGACATTGCTGAGTCACTAATCTAGCAATGGAACATCGTACCTGCAGATTTCCATCAATGAGGTAATTGATGCCTGTATCACTTATGAGACTTTTACTTCGGAATCATGCTACAAAACTATACTGAATTAACAATTATCTAGTAGAGTACTGAGCAGTTTAAAATACACAATATAATTGAATATAAATAAATATTTTGTATATTTAAAAATATATTTTATCTAGATATAAACATATTTTACATGAATACTGTATATTTTATAAACATATATACATTTCTATCTCAAAAATATAATATTGAGTTAAAAAAAAAAAAAAAGCAAGTTTCAGGGACGCTTGGCTGGCTTAGTCAGTTGAGCGTCCAACTTGATTTCAGCTCAGCTCATGATCCCGGGGTTGGGGATGGAGCCCCATCACTGGGTTCCATGCTATCGTGGAGCCTGCTTAAGATTCTCTCTCTCTCACTACCTCTGCCCATCTCTCCATCTCACACACTCTCTCTAAAATAAATTTTAGGGGCGCCTGGGTGGCTCAGTCGGTTGAGCGGCCGACTTCGGCTCAGGTCGTGATCTCGCGGTCCGTGAGTTCGAGCCCCGCGTCGGGCTCTATGCTGACAGCTCAGAGCCTGGAGCCTGTTTCATACTCTGTGTCTCCCTCTCTCTGACCCTCCCCTGTTCATGCTCTGTCTCTCCCTGTCTCAAAAATAAATAAAACGTTAAGAAAAAAAAAATTAATAAATTTTTAAAAAAGGAAGTTTCAGAATAATATCACATGTGCAATACTTATATAAAGTTAAATGACTAATTCAGTGTCGTGTATGTGTTTTAAACAAGGACTAGAATACGTGGATACACGGACGAGAAGGACACATCTTCAGCGTAGTCGATACCAGTGGGAAGAGAGTAAGGGAAACGCAATCAGGACGGGAATATAAATGGGACTCATCTGCACCAATAATGATTTGCGTATTTTTCAAAAAAATATCCAAAGCAAATGTGGCAAATATTAACTTTGTTAAATCCAACTGGTAAATAAACTTGTCATATTCTTCATTTGTGTGTGTGTTATGAAATACAATTATGAGGGTGATGATAAAACTCTCATTACTCAATTTTCACATGTTTATAATTGAAATAATCTCAAATTCATACTGTAGAGCATAATAAAAATATGCTGAACATACATATATTTTTTCTTCACTTTTAAATTAGAAATGTTCACTGCAGATGGCGCCAGAGTCATGAAAAACACTAGGCTGTTGCCAGAATTAATTCTCTTCAAGAAAGGTACCGATAGAATTGTGAAAATTCCATGTATGCTATTAAGACTTCTATCAGCAATAGCTGACATTTACATATGGGTGGCTTAGAATTCATGATAAAGATACAAATCTAAATGCCAACAAATTTGTAGAACTCCTCCCAAAGGAGTAAAGGACCTCCTTCAGGAGGGCATGGGAGGAGAGGGGACGACTGACTTAATAGGTTGTTTCCAAGTCTTTTGCCAAAGGATTTATACTGGCCAGGGTCTAAGCAGGAAAAGAGAAACCACTCTAAGCATTTAAAACAGGGGAGGAAACCCCAGAGGGAATCTAATACAAGGAATTGGATGGAGGAACTGAGAAACCTGGCAAGGGAGTGAGGCAACCAAGACCTTAGCGAGAGCAGGACCCAGTACTGCCTCCTCCTGGAGCAAGCGGGGAAGGGGAAGGGGGGTGGGGGATGTTCATGGAGTCCAAGGGGTCACTGAGCAACACCAGAACTACCCAAGCCCGTTTGGGGATGAAGCCTTTGCCAGAAAGACTACCTGATCGCCTTCTGATTCCCCAATGATGCCTCTCATTGGCTGGGCTTAGCCAGGAGTCAGCTCACCTGGGAGCCTGGGAAACAGCCTGTAGGAGCGAGCCCGTGATACAGAGCAGAGCAGAGCCAAGAGCAAAAATGAGATCTGAGGGAGAGAGGATCCGATCCACTGGTTGTAACCTTCATTAGTTATAGTTAAACTTTCTTGGGGCACCTGGGTGGCTCAGTGGCTTAAGCGTTGGACTTTGGCTCAGGTTGTGATCTCGGGATTCCCGAGTTCCATCCCATGGGGCTCTGGGCGATCAGCACAGAGCCAGCTTCAGAAACTCTGTCCCTCTCTCCCTGCCCCTACCTCTCCCCCACCTCCACTTCTCCCCCCTCTCTTTCTCAAAAATAAACATTAAAAAAACAGATTCTCTCTCCCTCTGCCCCTTGTCCCTCTCTGCACCCACCCCCACGCGCATGTGTGTGCATAAGTGCTCCCTCTCCAAAAAAAACCTTTCTTGTTTCTCATTTTTTTCCTCATATTTATTTACGTTATTTTAGAGAGAGAAAGAGAGAGCATGTGCGAGTAGGGGAGGGGAGAGAGAGAGAGAGAGGGAGAGAATCCTAAGCAGGCTTCCCACGAAGCCTGATGCCCACGGCCCCGAGATCATGACCTGAGCCAAAATCAAAAGCTGTATGCTCAAACGACTGAGCCACCCAGGTGTCCTCCTCGTATTTATTTTTTAAATGCTTCTCAAGTCCGGTATACCTAGAGTCGTCAGATTTGGGGGATGGGAGGGAGAGACCCTAGATGCCAACTGAATCTGAATTTCAGATAAACAATGCAAAATTTGGAATACATATAACAAAAATTTTTAGTATTTATCTGAAATTCAAATTTAACTGGGCATCCTGTGTGGTACACACATTGTACACCATATACTAGGTATAACTCTAAATGAAATGCTTTAAAAATAAAACTAACTTGTGCATCCACCTCTACAAAAAACAAAACGTATCCTAGCTGCACGCGTGTAAGGGAGTAGGAAAGACCGTTTCACAGAAGTGGATGATGCCACTCTGTTCCACTCTGGTGACACAGGCTTTGGATAGGGGGCCAGACGGAGGCAGTGGACTTGGGTGCAAGATTTAATGGGGTACCAAAAAACTCAGTAAGTAATCAAGATAAATAACAGTTTAATACAATATTTTTAAATAAAAATGAATGCAAAAAATCCACAAGGAAGAAAATATCAAAAATTTTAGTATGACTGGATCAGTAACAACGCTGTGCTAAGACACATTGGAACCTGAGGCAAAAGGAAAAATGGGTAATACTGATCCCATCTTTACTTAAAATATTGACATATTATTCAACATGAATATATTAATTCCTGATTTTTAAAAATATTGCCTTAGGGGCTCCTGGGTGGCTCAGTTGGTTAAGTGTCGGACCCTTGATTTCAGCTCAGGTCATGATTCCAGGGTTGTGGGATCAAGCCCTACATCAGGGTCCTCGCTGGGCATGAGGCCTACTTGGGATTCTCTCTCTCTTTCTCCCTCTGTCCCTACGTCTCCCCTGCCAGCCACTTGTGCGTGCACACACGCGCGCTCTCTCAAAATAAATCAATGTAAAAATATTGCCTTAAAACGTTATTTGTCTTGATTACTCAATTTCTTGGCACTTCCTTAAATTTTTGCACCTGAAGTGAGTGTTTAGCACTGTTTGGAACCATTTCAGGGTCACACAAAATTTACCAGATTTGTTTTTAAAAAAAAATTTTTTTTTTTTTAACATTTATTTATTTTTGAGAGAGAGAGAGACAGAGCATGAACGGGGGAGGGGCAGAGAGAGAGGGAGACACAGAATCGGAAGCAGGCTCCAGGCTCTGAGCCATCAGCCCAGAGCCCAACGCGGGGCTCGAACTCACGGACCGCAAGATCGTGACCTGAGCTGAAGTCGGACGCTCAACCGACTGAGCCACCCAGGCGCCCCAAAATTTACCAGATTTGGATCAAAGTTTAGTGGCACACTTTCAGTTAGCAAATAGTTTTCCCTTAGAAGCTTGATTTGAATATCCAGTGAATAAAAAGTGAAGCTGGGATGGGAGCTTGATGTCCATCCCTGTGGATGTCACTGCTTTGGTGCAAAACCAGCAGGAATTTATGCTTTCACATCTCTGTAGTCCTTCTTGGCAATTACGATTCACTGTGATGAGTCGGTTGCAAAATAATTTGTAGTTTCCATCAGGAGTTTGATTATGGGAATAACGACATTTAACTCTTTGCACCCTTAAAAAAAAGCCAGATCAAGAGTCCAAGAACTCTTTTCAAGTGCCCGTTCTGACACTTACTAGCTGAGCAAGTTGGTTTACTTCTTGGAGCCTCAGTTTTCTCATCCAGAAAATAGGTTTGAGTATCCACGTCCATATCACGAGGATGTTGAGGACGAAAAGAAACAACGCAAAACCTCTTTATGAAACCGTAAAAGACCATACAAAAGTGTCACTACCCCGAACACTGAGGAATTCTCATTGTCTAAGTCATGCTGCATTCGTGGATATTGGCATGTTTGCTAAGCATAAGTACAATGATGATATTTAAAGACAGTATTTGGAGATTACAGCTGAGGTGATGGAGAGGGGATTCGTACCAAGAGATTGTTTCCATAGTGGAATAGAAGACTTGAAAATTACTAGTACAGGGGTGCCTAGTGGCTCAGTTGGTTAAGCATTCGACTTTGCCTCAGGTCATGATCTCATAGTCTGTGAGTTAGAGCCCCGTGTCTGGCTCTGGGCTGATAGCTCAATGGCTCAGAGCCTGGAGCCTGCTTCGGATTCTGTGTCTCCCTCTCTCTGCCCCTCCCTCATTCATGCTGTCTCTCTCTGTCTCAAAAATAAACACTAAAAAAAAAAAAAAAAAGAAGAAAATTACTAGTACAGCCTTGGGTAGTCAGGAACGTCTTCTTGAGGAGAGATGATGCCCGTGTTTTCAGGGAAGGAAATGGGTACTGGCTGTAAGGGAGGGTGTGGATGGGGTGGAAGCTGAAAAGGGATTATAGGCAGGTCATGAAGGGTCTTAACCCATTTTCAGGAGTTTGGACTTGGTGCTAAGAGCAGTGAAGTGTTTTAAACAGAAGTGGACATGATCAGATTAGCATGAAAAACCTATCTCTGGCTAAATGAAGGCATTCTAGAAGTGGAGAGACTGGATGAGAAGGCTGCTGTGGCTCTTGTCTCAGTTAGAGGTGATAATGACCTGGGAGAGTGGCAGTGACAATGGAAGGATCCATCAAATGGAGGAGGCAAAATCCAGGGACTCGGTTGGTTGGTTGGTTGGTTGGTTGGTTGGTTGAACGAGATGGGGGATGGAGAATCGGGAGATGGTTTGCAGTTATTTGTTGCTATATGACAAGCACCCCAAATGTAGCAGTTTAAAAGAACAACTTGTATATCCACATGCAAAAGGAAGTTGGCCCCCTAGCTGGCATGATATATAAAAATTAATTCAAAATGCGTCAAAGACCTAAATGTAAGAGCTAAAACGATTTTTTTTTTAAAAAAGAGCCAAGAGGAGCCCGGTGGCTCAGTCAGTTAAGCATCCGACTCTTGATATGGGCTCAGGTCGTGATCTCGAAGATATGGGATCAAGTCGTGCATTGGGCTCTGCACCGAGCACGGAGCCTGCTTGAGACTCTCTCTCTCCCTCTCTCTGCACCTCTCCCAGTCTCAGTCTCTCCCCACCCCATAAACAAACAAACATTAAAAAAAAACACACACATTTAGGGGCACCTGGGGGGCTCAGTCGGTTAAGCGTCCAACTTCGGCTCAGGTCATGATCTCACAGTTTATGGGTTTGAGCCCCACATTGGGCTCTGTGCCGACAGCTCAGAGCCTGGATCCTGCTTTGGATTCTGTGTCTCCCTCTCTTTCTGCCCCTCCCCTGCTTGCACTCTGTCTGTCTCTCTCTCTCAAAAATAAGTAAACATTAAAATATATATATTAAAAAAAAAAGAGGGGCGCCTGGGTGGCTCATTTGGTTAAGTGACGTGTCTGACTTTCGCTCAGGTCATGATCTCACCGTTTAGGAGTTCAAGCCCAGCATTCGGCTCTCTGCTGTCAGTATGGAGCCTGCTTCAGATCCTCTATCCTTCCCCCACCCCGCCCCTCGGCTGCTCACTCTCTCTCTCTCAAAAATAAACATTAAAAAAAATAATAAAATTTAAAAAGAGTTAAAAAATTATAAAATTCTTAGGGAAAGCAAGAATAAATCTTCATGACCTGGTTTATTAGATATGATACAAAAAGCAGAGTTGACAAAAGAAAAAATAGATAAATTGGACTTCATCAAAGTTAAAAACTTTTCTGCTTCAAAGGACTCAATCAAGAAAAAGACAAGTCATAGATGGGAGAAAATACTTGCAAATTATATATATGATAAAATATGACTTTTACAATGAACAATATAAAGAAGGGCGCCTGGCTGGCTGAGTTGGAAGAACACGCTACTTTTGATCTCGGTGTTGTGGGTTCGAGCCCCGTGTCGGGCTCTGTGCTGACGGCTCAGAACCTGGAGCTTGCCTCAGATTCTGTGTCTTCCTCTCTCTCTGCCCCTCCCCTGCTCACACTCTGTCAATCTCTCAAAAAATAGACATTAAAAAAAATTTGTTTTAATAAGAAAGCTGAAACAATTTCAGCAACAAAATAGCATAATACTGAATCGTAAACACAATAGAAAATAAACATTCATGAGTCCATAATGATAAAGTTTATGACTGAATAAGTAACTGAATGCGGGAGAAGAGACAGATCTCCCTTAGAGAAGGTAATCTATCTACATACACGCCTTACTGCAGGAGGTAGGACGTTCTAAACTGTCCTCCACTCCCCCACTGGAGTGTCGAACTGCATGTAATGACTCGCTTCCCAAGAGTAAAGTGTGGGGGTAACTTTACAGCGGAGAAGCCTGGCAGACACCCCAAGCCAGGTGATCAAGGGTAACATCGTCATTTTGCTAGGATGCTCTCTCCATTTGACATGAGAACAGCACGTCACCTCTGTGGTTTTCCACCTAAAACCCCATAATTTTAGTCTAGCTGTAGCTGAACTCAAGGGGTGCCACCCTTGGGGTGCATCAACTTGAATACCACCCAAAGAAGTGCTGAAGGCAAAGAACTTTTTATCACTTGTTACATGGAAGGAGACCGATAGTTCTCGAAGCACTGTCTTCCCGTGGGATTAGTACAGGATGTTGTTATTCAGGCTTTCAGGGGGCAGGGCAGGGAGCTTGCATATACATTAAAGAACTTACACATATTCTCTCAGGCTCTTTGCCCCGACTGTGCATGCCTAACATGCTAACGGGCTAGTGCATATCGGGATGCTCAAAAAATGGCAGAAAACCCCACCTATAGGAGATCTTAGTATTATAACGACCTAAAAGTAACTTCAAAACAATTCAGGGGGACACAAATAATAATGAATAAATGGGGTGCCTGGCTGGCTCAATCGGTAGAGCATGTGACTCTTGATCTGGGGGTTGTGAGCTCGAGCCCCATGTGGGATGTAGAAATTACTTCAAAATAAAATCTTAAAAAAAAAAAAAAGACAATGCAGGGGGGCTTCTGTGTAAGATCCTCAGCTCCAGTCCAGCTCAAACTGGCTCACCTAAGGGGCTATCAGGTGAAACACCTAGCTGGGCAGTCTCCTTGGCTGGAATTCCTGGTTCTGCAAAGCGAAACACATTCCTTCCCTGTTTTTGTCCCTTCCCCTCCTCCCTTCTGCTGAGAGCTTTGAACACTCTGATCTGAGTAACTCCTCTGCTGGGTCCTAGCTAACAGGGGCAGGGGTATCCTGAAATGACAGACCCCGTTGATCGGAGGCCCATGAAGTCATACTAGCAGGTGTCCTGGTGCCACTTTATCTGGTCTCCTGGAGGTCTTTTCCATGTCAAGAGACTTGGAATCTAAAAAATGCCTTTATTCTTCATGTTTAAGATTTCACTAGGTACATTTGGTAATTGTATCTATCTGTAGCGTAGTGCGGATTAACTACTTGCCCCACAAATTGTCTTGAATGATAAAGCAGGCATTCATACCCCTGGAGCCGAAGCCTATGTGTTCCTTGGTTGGTCCGGCCGTGCCTGGGTACATATTGATGAGGGAGCGTAAGACAAACTGAGGGCAAAGTACAGGCTAAGAGCACCCCCGGGCCCCCAGGTGGAATATGTGTGATATTTCTTGGACACTCCTGGCTACCCAAGAACAAAGGAAAGGGGTTTAAGTGCTGGCCATGGTAATCTGGGAAACTCAGGCAAAAGAAATTTTAAATTCCCTTACTGCCTACAGCCCATTGACAAGTGCTTGAAATAGGCAGAGTGCCCTCCCTCTAGGAGCTCAGCTGCCTCCATGACGACACTTTGCTAGGGACAAAAGGGAATCTTGGCTTAGCATCATCCTGACCCCCAGGAACCTGTAAGTCTACTTTAACGTTACAAAAATTCCTTTGGAGACTTCTTTATCTCAACACCCCCAAGATATAAGCTGGCAATCATATTCTAAGCTTATGGCCCCCTGATATACAGATGTGTGTATCTGGGTCTCATGACTGAGGTTTTACTAAACGGTAATAAATGGTGTTTTCCCAACAGCACCTAGCCTCTTAAAGGTCCTGGAAACCTTGCTTCCGAAATTCCTTAGAGTCTTAACCTATCCCTAACCTCCTCCCTACCTGAGGATATATAATCAGTCACCCGTCACAACCCCAGGGCAGCTCTTTCTGCCCACGGGTCCTCTCCCATGTTTTAATAAAATCACCTTTTTGCACCAAAGACGTCTTCAAGGACTTTCTTGGCCGTCGGCTCCAGACCCCACCATCGCCCCAAAACTTCATCAATATGACCATTAACGTTTTGAATTGACAAGTTGGATGTCTGGGTGCCAGCTTCATAACCGTGAACAAAATATTGGGAAACCCAAATCAAAGAGCATTCTTCAAAAATCCTGACCAGTACTCCTTAAAGCTGTCAAGATTGTCAAGAACAAGAAAAACCTGAGAAACTATCAGCCAAGAATAGCCTAAGAAGACATAACGAATATGTGTAATGTCGTGTCTTTCGACAGGATACTGGAACAAAAAAGAGACATCGGGGAAAACTGGTGAAATTCACATAGTAATGTACCAATCAAGGTGGTTTCTTAGATGTGACAGACGTACCATGGTAACGTAGTCAAAATTTAAGAGGCTCACAACAGGGGACTCTAGGTCAGGAGTATACAGGAACTCTATGCATCGCCGTTGCAATCTTCTGTAAAGCTAAAACTATTCTAAAATGTTTTCTGTTCAAACGGCAACTGCAACAGTGCCTTCCCACAGAATTGTGGGAAATCAGCGAGAGCTTACAGGCCAAGTGCAAGGGGCAATGCTTAGCGCACAGATGACAGGTGTTACTAGTGCTATTTTACGTCAACTGCGGGAGGGACGAGAGCCCCGACACCAAGGTATTTTAATCACGATAAGCAAGAGGCACTCACCCCACGATCCCAACCGGCAAACCCACCACGCGCCCACAACCCCACGCGAGCGCACTTCCGGCCGGGCGCGCGCGCACGCACACGCACTGGCCGCCGGGGGCGGGGCGCGCAGGACGACGCCGGCGTGGGGCGGGGCTGGCCGCCGTTCCCACACGGGCGGCGGCCCCCGGAAGTGGCGTGTCTGGGGATGTCGCGGAGCGGAAGCCAAGTGTGGCGGGAGGCCGGGTGGAGACGCGGTCTCCTGTTGCTAGACGACGCGAACTAGCCTTCGTCACTTCCTCAGCCCGCCGTCTACCCACTCCCCAGGCCGGAACTCAGGGGCCCGGAGCCGCGGTGGGCACAGAGTCGTTCTCCGAGGCCCAGGACCGCGGCCCGCTCGGCAGCTGGAGTCGAGGCCACGCCACCCGCGGGGAAGAACCCAAGCTGGAGTGGGAAGATGGCTGCAGACAAGCCTGCAGGTGAGGCGCCCACGCCCGGGGCGGGCGGACCCTGGCGCTGAGTAGGTGGGGACTAGGGGGTGGGGACCCGAGGGTGACTTTAATTTGGGTGTGCGTTCCTCTCCCCCATCCTCTCCCTCGGCCGCCCCTAACGTGAGTCTTTGGGCCCCCTGGCCGGTAGTTTGTTTTTTTTACGTAAGTGCCGTATGAAGCCGCACCGACCGCCTTTGCCCCGCTCGCCGGAATTTCGGACTTACATTTGTGTAGCCACTTCACGGGCTTTTCGGTTTTCCAGGGGGGAAGGCGGATCACCCCGCAGCACACGGGTGCCTTATGTCCCCTGGCTCAGGATAGGGCTCACCTGGGCTATTTCGCCCACGTAAGCCTGCCTCTGGTCAGCGATGTCCTCTAAAGTTAGCTTTGTGAAAACTATTTATTTAAATAGTCCTAAAACTGAAGTGTCTCTCTTCGTTCTGTGCTAATACCTTGCGCTTAGGACCTATTTTGCCCTAGTTCCTCAAGGTTAGCTCATTTAATTTCGACTGATTTCTTTATGGATTAGTACCCGATTCCTAGAGTCTTCTCCGTTAAGGTGTATAAAATTCTTTCCTGCCTGCCTCTGGGAGGGTCTGCCGTATGTTCCCTGTAAGAAGTGAATGTTCTCTGTGGCATCCAGGTTCATTGGAAGAACTTCACTCGCAGGTCTTAGAAGTGGTCAACACTTTGTCTCTTCTAAAGATTTCACTGTGAAAAGCCCATCTCAATATTCCGAAGGTTTCGATCTCAATGACTGATGGTCGGACTAGATTTGAAACGAAAGTGAGCCAGTCCTACTATCGGAAATTTGTTAAAAGATCTCTGCCGCAGTCTGCTGAGAAGGAAAACCATAGAGAAAAAGTTTACAAATTGAGGATAATAGAGTGTGCTGTAGAATGTTAGGTAGGCTGGTCCCAGGAGGCTTCTGGTGGGGGTGGTATCTGAGCAGAAACTCCCATGAAATGACAGAGTGGCCGTATGGAATGGGGCAGGCTGGATAGCGAGAATGTTCCAGGCGGGAAATCAGCGTGGCTTGTCCGGGGCCGGACCACGCTGTCCGACATCTTCCGTCCTTAACTGAAGGCAGCGTCTCTGTGTCCCGGGTTTACGGTTCCTACTTGGCCATATCCTTGCGCTTGCTTGGAATGAGCTTTTTAAAAAAGGCCTAGGGCCTGTCCGGTTTCCAAGTCCTGCCGTGAAGTATTCCCGTACTTGTCCCTTCATTCACTCACGAAGATTGGGTCCCAGGCACCGTGTTGGATGTTGAAGAAACGGATAGGACTCGCCCCGTGCCTCCGACGTGTCCTGTTTAGTCTGTAAGGACCGCGCCGCTGGGTGGCAGTCCTGTCTGGTGACGTGTGCGACGCGTAACGTGGCGGCGTAACGCACGTGGTGGAGGAACGAGGCCCACGGTGATTCGGGGCCGTGTCTTTGGCTGAAGCTTTGCAGCCACGTGGTAGGAAACGTCTCACCTAGATGACGTTACGGAGCCACGTCGTAGGAAACGTCTCACCTAGATGACGTTACGTTCGTCTCCAGCCGAGTGTTCAGTGTGGTCTCCTTGAATCTGGCCTCGTCTCCGTCCCCGCTTCACCTGCTGTGATTCTAGCCTTTGTCCCTAATGTCTCCCTCGCGCGAAGCCGCCTTCCGACTGCCGTCCCTCTCTCTTCCTGTCCGGTCTGTTCTTCGCACTGTTGTCTTTTGATGTCTGAGACGCTAATTGCAGCAAAGCATTCCGACGCCTGTACGCTTTCTAAGCTTATGCCATGTCGTGTGCAGCACATCCTCTGTCCTTCATGTCGTTCGTGAAACTTCACCGTGTGTTTCCAGCCGACGTTTCCGTATCCGCACACCTCGCTCTTCACCCCAGAAACGACTCTTGGACATACTGTTCTTCTGAGCTGCTGAGTGGTAGTGCCTTCGATTTTCTTTTCTCTTTGGTAAACACGCTCCTCGTTCAAAGGCTTTTTTTTTTTTTTTTTTTTTTTTTTAATATTAGTAACGTTTTTTAAAAGTTGATTTATTTTGAGAGAGAGAGAGAGGGGGCTGAGCAGGGGAAGGGTGGAGGGGGACAGGGGGTGAGAGAATCCCAAGCAGGCTCCACACTGTCAGCACAGAGCCTAATGAGATGTGGGGCTCAAAGTCACCAACCATGAGTCCACGACCTGAGCCAAGATCGAGAGTCAGACGCTTAACCGGCTGAACCACCCGCGTGCCCCTCAGGGTCTAGCTTATATGCTGCTTCATCTCTGAGCTCCTGAGCTCAGGGCCCTTGTCACGGAGGGTAAGAAAAGAGACCCATGAAAGCATTTAAGAAAGTGACCTGATCACAGCATGGGAAGGGGAGGTTTCAGTGAAAGGAGACCGGGAGCCCAAAGACTAGGTAAAAGCGGCTAGTGCTATAGTAATTTATTCAGTAAATATTTACCCATGGCCTGCCTTGCCAGGCACTGACATAATCTCTGTAATCATGGAGCTTATGGTATGAAAGACAAACACGTAAACTAAAAAAATACTTGTGAGTTTAGGTTGTGATGAGTATTGTGAAGAAAAGGAAGTAAGAGGACCACGGATAACTGAGAGCAAGGACCCTGTTAAGAATGGATTGGTTAGGGGCGCCTGGGTGGCTCAGTTGGTTAAGCGGCCGACTTCGGCTCAGGTCACGATCTCGCGGTCCGTGAGTTCGAGCCCCGTGACGGGCTCTGTGCTGACAGCTCAGAGCCTGGAGCCTGTTTCGGATTCTGTGTCTCCCTCTCTCTCTGCCCCTCCCCTGTTCATGCTCTGTCTCTCTCTGTCTCAAAAATAAATAAACGTTTAAAAAAAAAACTGTTTAAAAGAATGGATTGGTTAGAGAAGGAAACACTCTCTTAGAGGTAACATTTTGTGACTGATTGGGTATAGTAGGTAAGCAGAAAGGCTTACTCTTTATGCAAGGTTCTTAGTTGAACCTCAGTTTCTCATTTGCAAAATGGGGGTCCTAATAGGTTTCCAACTTACTCATGTATTTTTTTTAACATTTTATTAAAAAAAAATTTTTTTACGTTTGTTTATTTTTGAGAGATGAGATAGAGAACAAGTAGGGAAGGGGCAGAGAGAGAGAGATAGAGAATCTGAATCAGGCTCCAGGCTCTGAGCTGTCCGCGCAAGAGCCCAACGCAGGTCTCGAATCCACGGACCGTGAGATCCTGACCTGAGCCAAAGTCGGATGCTTAACCGACTGAGCCACCCAGGCACCCGTGAGATTTCATTTCTAAGTAGGCTCTGCACCCAATGTGGGCCTCGAACTTACAACCCTGAGATCAAGAGTCGTGTGTTCCACCGACTGTGCCAGCCAGGCGCCCTCTAACTTTTAATAGCGTTTTAGTTTATTTACTCACAGGGTTGTTGCTTGTGTGCTTCAGCTGAGGTCAGGTGTTTGTTTTGGCTCACATCCTTTGAGAAGCAGAACCCAATTCAAGTGCTCTCAGTTTGGAAGGTGCAAACGCAGAGTAGTAGAGGCGAGAGAGGAGAAAGCCAGGCCGAGGGAGGTGCAGTATGTTACATACTTGGCTCTTGTTCCTCCCTGAGCTGAGAGAGAGCAGGCCGCTTGCATGTGGGGTTTTTCTGAAAGGGCTGCAGGAGACACTACCCTTCAGGATAGTCCATATGAGAGAGAAAAAAGGGATAGCTTAGCTGTCCAGCTTCCTCCTGTTTCCTGTTTCTAGTTGGTAAAGACTCATTCCGCGGGAGACAGATGTACCCGTGCTTCTGGATTGTATGGCTTCTCAGTGACTGATCGGCCAGCAGCTCTCCCACCCTGATTTGTATGAGACCAAATTGTAGAGGGAGGACGGATGGAGACCAACCAAAGACCAAGGTTCAAGGGGGCAGTGGGGGGCTCACGAGGTCCGTGTCCCTGTATAACATATAAAAGTGGTGTGAAACTGGTTTCATTTTTTACTAAGGAAGTACCAACAGTGTTTTAGGGTGATTTATTTGACTTTAATTTTTATGGTCATCTGAGAGGAGAAAGTGGCTGGAATTAGGACACAAAATCCTAGATTTGAATTTATCTGAGAATTTGGACTGTGGGCATGGCTGTAGTAGGCTTCGTAGAAAAAGGTTGATAATGTTATGAATAAGGGAAAGATAGAGCCTGACCTGATGGGTAACATGAAATCAGCTTTCAAAGATAGCTTTAAAATTTTAAGCCAGGATGGCCATAAAAATGATAAGAAGAACAAACAAATGGGAAGATTTTAAGCCAAGGCTATTTTTATTTTATTAAAGACACCCAAAACTGATGATGATGATGATGATGATGATTAAATGTATATGGTAAAAAACTATTAAGTCCTCTATTGCCCCTACCCAATTCTTGCATCCAGGTAGCCAATACTGAGTTTGTGTGTTCTTCCAGACTTTTCTACACCTACCCAAGCTCACACTGACTTAAAAATATATATGGCTCAGTCATTTGAACATCCGACTCTTGATTTGGGCTCAGGTCATGATCCCAGGGTCGTGGGTTAAGATTCTCTCTTTTCTCCCTCTGCTTCTCTACCCTGCTCCATGCTTTCTCTCTCTCTAAAATTAAAAAATAAAAATAAAATATATGTGCAGATTACGTGGTACTGTCCTGCCATTTGTTTTCTTCAGGGTTCAGTAGGGAATCTGCATATTTGGTATTTTTTCAGCTTCGTATTACAAGTGATTTCAAACATCCAAAAAAATGGAAAAAATGAGTATCCATATACCCACCACCTAGTTTAACAATTGTTACATTTTGCCGTAGTTGCTTCTTCTTTATCTAGCTAAAATTCTTAATGTTGAATATTTCTTTTGTTTTTAAGTTTATATATGTTGATAGAGAGAGCGTGAGTTGGGGGGAGGGGCAGAGAGGAGAGAGAGAATCCTGAGCAGGCTCAGTGTTGAAAGCGAGAGCCGGATGCGGGGCTCCATCTCGTGACCTGAGCTGAAATCAAAAGTTGGACGCTCGACCACCTGGGCCACCCAGGCGCCCCAATGTTGAATAGTTATAGATACTTCATCTCTAAATATTTCACCATGCACTTTTTTTTTTAATTTTTTTTTTTTTAACGTTTATTTCTTTTTGAGACAGAGAGAGACAGAGCATGAACGGGGGAGGGTCAGAGCGAGAGGGAGACACAGAATCTGAAACAGGCTCCAGGCTCTGAGCCGTCAGCACAGAGCCTGACGCGGGGCTCGAACTCACAGACCGCGAGATCATGACCTGAGCCGAAGTCGGACACTTAACCGACTGAGCCACCCAGGTGCCCCATGCACTTTTTTAAAATAAGGGCTTTCACCTATATAACCGTTGTCATACTTTAGAAAATCACTATTTAAATATACTAAACTTCCCCAAAGTAAGCTGTACTTACCTGACAAAGTATCAGTTATAAGGTAATAATAAGTCAAAATGATGAAAAGTACAGCCCAGGGAAGAGAGTCAACACTACAGTGACCACACTTATTGTGGTGAGTGCCAAGTAATACAGAGTTGAATCAACATGTTGTACACCTGAAACTAATCAGTTAGAAAAACGAGCTGTGCTTTTCAAACTGAGATCCAGTCAAGATTCACACATTATATTTTTTAGGTCTCTTCAGTGTCTTCATTCCCAGTATCTCCCTTTTCGTTTTGTTTTGTTTTGTTTTGTTTTGTTTTGTTGCATGACAGTGATTTTTTGAAGAGACGAAGTCAGTTGTCTTGTATAATACCCCACATTCCGGATTTGTCTGATTGTTTCTTCCTGGTATCCTTGTCCTTGGTCCTTGTCTTCTGTATTTTCTGTGAACTGAAAGTTACTTCTCAGGCTTGGTTAGATTTAGATTTACCATATTTGTATATTTTTAGGTGATTCTGTATACTTTATATAAAGTGCATGATGTCAGTTTCAATTTGTCCACCATTAGTGATGCCAAGTTTGGTCAATTTGGTAAGGTAGTGATAGGAACATCTTTTTCCAATTATAATTAGAAGTAATCTAATGGATAATAATTTCGAATAATATAAACATCCACCATTGGTGATCAGTTGTATCATGGGGGGGCTGCAAGCTGGTACTTTTTCTAGTTCCATTACTGCTGACATTTATTTGCTGATATTCTGTAAAGAACAGCTCTCCTGTATTAATTAACTGGGGATGAACTATAATTTTTCCCAGAAAGGCATGTTAAATGTTAAAAACTTGAAAATTCATCCTTTGCATTTACTAGTTTTTAGGATAAGGAGTTGATGTAATTGTGACCTACATTTCATGCTTTTAAGTGTTGTTAATGTTTAGGAATTTAGAGTAATATATTGGTCTTAGGATTCCAGTTTGTTTTTTTTTTTAATTACTTTATTTTGAGAGAGAAAGAGTGCAAGCAGGGGAGGGGCAGAGAGAAACAGAATCCCAAGCAGACTCTGTGCTGCCAGCACAGGCCCAATGTGGGGCTTGATCTCACAAACCGTGAGATGGTGACCTGAGCCAAAACCAAGAGTCGGATGCTTAACCAACTGAGCCAACCAGGTGCTTCTCCAATTTTAAATGTATAGTTGAGTGAATAGTTGATTTATACTTGTGAACTTTCATTGAAATTTTAACTATATTATTGCATGGACGTTAAAGAATACCTGAGTCACTATTTTCATAAGTTTAATTTTTAGATTTAAGTTCTCAGAAAATTATCTTTTTAAGTCAACTGTACTTAAAATTGAATGTATGAAATATTTAAGGTAGTTAAAATTTTATGTCTGAAGAGTGTTTAACGTTGTAAAGGCGATCAAACATTCATCACATCCCTTTAAAATTAGAACTCCAAATAGAACGTCTAAGGGACTCCTGGCTGGCTCACTCAGAGGAGCATGAGACTCTTGATCTCCGATCGTGACTTTGAGCCCCACGTTGGTACAGAGATGACTTAAAAATAAAATCTTTTTTTTTCTTTAATTTTTAAAAAAATTGTGTTTTTACATTTATTCATTTTTGAGAGAGAGACAGAATACAAGCGGAGGAGGGGCAGAGAGAGAGGGAGACACAGAATCCGAAGCAGGCTCCAGGCTCTGAGCTGTCACCACAGAGCCTGATGCAGAGCTCGAACCCACGAACCGTGAGATCATGACCTGAGCCAAAGTCGGACAGCTAAACCGACTGAGCCACCCAGGCGCCCCTAAAAATAAAATCTTAAGGGCACCTGGGTGGTTTAGTCAGTTAAACGTCCAAGTCTTGATTTCAGCTCAGGTCATGATCTCACAGTTTCATGAGTTTGAGCCCCGTGTCAGGCTCTGTGCTGGCCCTGCAGAGTCGGCTTGGGATTCTCTCTGTGCCCCTCCCCTGCTTGCGCACGCGCTTTCGCTCTCTTTCAAAATAAATAAACTTTAAAATATTATAAAAAAAAAAAACTTAAGAGAGAGAAAAGTCTAAGTTGAATATAAAAGTTTGAGGAAAATCTACACTTTCTGAATCTGTAACGTTAATAAATCAAGTATTAATATTTAAAAAATGGTCTCTTTTCTGTATATAAAAACTACTCTCAAAAACAAGCAAATAAAGGGGTACCTGGGTGGCTCAGTGGTTGAGCGTCTGAGTTCGGCTCAGGTCAGGATCTCTGGTTTGTGAGTTCGATCCCCACGTCAGGCTCTGTGCTGACAGCTCAGAACCTGGAGCCTGTTTCCGAGTCCGTGTCTCCCTCTTTCTCTCTCTGCCCCTCCCCTACTCATACTCTGTCTCTCTCTCAAAAATAAATGAAGATTAAAAAAAAAAAAACCAAGCAAATAAATAAATACTAGTCTCAGATACGAAAATAAAAACATACTCCTCAGCAGGGGCATCTGGCTGGCTCATTCAGTGGAGTATGCAGCTCTTGATCTTGGGGTTGTGAGTTCGAGTCCCAGGTTGGGTGCAGAGATTACTTAAAAAATAAATCTTGGGGCGCCTGGGTGGCTCAGTCGGTTGAGCGTCCGACTTCGGCTCAGGTCATGATCTCGCGGTTCGTGAGTTCACGCCCCGCGTCGGGCTCTGTGCTGGCAGCTCAGAGCCTGGAGCCTGTTTCGGATTCTGTGTCTCCCTCTCTCTCTGACCCTCCCCCATTCATGCTCTGTCTCTGTCTGTCTCAAAAATAAATACACGTTAAAAAAATAAATAATAAACATTAAAAAACATTAAAAATAAAAACCAAGATACTCAGCAGTGGTAGAGATCTGCTTTGTCTGTCTTCCCCAAAGCATGTTGTTACTGATCATTGATATTCTCTTCCTTTATTTCTGAAGTGCTGGACAGAGTGCTCAAGTCTGAGGCAGTGCTGGTCACATAGTGTTTCTCTGAGCTGTATACTAATCAGCTGTTATATATAGGGTTTTGATAAATCAGAGACGCTTGTCCAAGTGATAGGAAACCACATAGGGTGTGTGAACTTTATGGTGACCTTGGCAGACGTGAATTATTTTTCTTTCGGATGGCGTCCTTCTTTTTTAAAACTTGCCTTCACAAAGGAATCAGCACTATTTTCTGAGTGTACCAGTGGGTTTCCTTAGGCCTTAACATTATTTTTTCCTTAGGAAAAAATGTCCTTTCTTGAAAATCATTGAGCTATATTTTGAAAAGGTAGCTTGTGTGGAAGAACCTCTTGCAGTCAGATTGGAGTTAACATTCTGTATTGGAATGTATCTGTGTGTTCAGTTAACTGACTTTTCAGTTTTGAAAAAGCAGTGTGTTTCTTTTCGACTTAGTTCAGACCTAAAGGCAATTGTTTGGTTCAAAATGAAGCCTGTTGGCTTAAAGGGTGTCCGGGTTTGTGTGCCTAAGAGCCCTGTACGCCTAGAAGCTCAGCCATGTTCGTTAGGCCAGAGTAGAAGGAAAGTCAGGTTTAAGGATGAAGGGCCATTTTCTCTTACAATCGGCAACGGAGACTACTTTTGGACAAATAAAGACATATTGTGGAATTATGTGCAGACTCTTTCTGGTAAGAACTCCGCAGTCACAAATAAATAATTTAGCTTTTAAAAACCTGACTACAAAAATAACACCCATGCCTTATAGGAAACTTGAAAAGTAGAGAAAAATAACAAGGAAAACAAAAATAGTAATCCCATTGGAGTGTTTTTGTTTCACAGTTATATCTTGAAGTTAAAATGCAGATAAAATAATGGTTAACTGGTAAAAGGCTATTTCTTGAGCTCTGTTCTCCAAAACGTCTGTAGAAATGGGAATTTCAGACTCTCTTGTAAGCCTTAGAGTCTAGTTTATTTATCTTAAAGCTGGCTTCTCTTTCTCAGGAAGATTATAGGAGACTTTTATAGTTCCTAGAGGGTAATGATGCAGAGTAGAAGCCTAAACTCTTCAGTGCGTTGGTGACTTGTTGGGTATTTCCCCTTGCTTTGCAGTATTCATAAATCACTTTTTGACAGTTGGGCCTGTCAAAGAATGTAACCTAGAGGGATGCCTGGGTGGCTCAGTCGGTTAAGCATCTGACTCTTGATTTCGGCTCAGTTCGTGATCTCAGGGTTCGTGGGATCGAGCCCCTCGACCGGCTCAGTGTGGAGGACCAAGCCTGCTTGGAATTCTCTCCCTCTACCCTTCTCCAGCTTGTGTGCTCTCTCAGTCTCTCTCAGAATGAATGAATAAACTTAAAAAAAACTAAAAAAGTAACCTAGAGACGGTGTAGCTTATTTTTTATGATTTTTTTATTTCTTAAAGTTCATTTATTTATTTTGAGAGAGAAGACGTGCATGTGTGAGCGGCGGAGGGGCAGAGAGAGCGGGAGAGAGAGAATCCCAAGGAGGCTTAGCGCTGCCAGCATAGAGCCCGGCGCGGGGCTCCGTCTCAGCTGTCCCCTGAGCTCAGTGTCAGACGCTTAGCTGACTGAGTCACCCAGGTGTCCCGAGAGCATACATTTTAGAAGAAGCTGCGGGGAGAACTCAATGGCAAACTAAGAAATTTTGACGTTTGGTCTAAATTTAATGCACTTCCTTGGGAGGGAAGATAAATGTTTTAAATTAAACACTCTGGTTTTCCTAAACGTTTTTAAAGTTTTGTATTCATTGTTAAAATTTTATGACAGATACATATGCGGTATAGTGTTCTGCTTTAATCTAAACTCATTCTTTCTGGAGCTTTGAAATCCTGGGTCCCATTTTTACACAGTTAAAGGTAATGGCTCCTTACTGTTCTTGTGCACCTGAAAATTTTGCAAAACAGATGGATTGTGTAAACAGTTGGGTTAACAATAACTCATTGTTATTGGCTTTCTAAAGAAAAAACTGTTTAATGATGTCCTTTTAAACTTTTCTCCAATAAACTGTTAGCTTTCCTCCCCCCTATAAGGACTCAATTCTTATTTATCTGTATGCTGAAGTAGAAGTGAAATGTTAATTTATCTACTAACTTTTTTTCCTGTTTCATTTTATATAATTTTTTACGTTTCATGTAAGTAGTCTCAACACCCGTTGTCGGGCCCAGACTCACGGCGCTGAGATCCAGAGCTGCGTGCTGTCCCTACTGAGCAAGCCAGGCGCCCTTTGTCTGCTATGTGTATCAGAAGTAACACTTCTGAAAGACCCAGATACCAGAATACTTTTTGTTGTTGTTGTAGGGCAGATCTAAGTCTTCGATAAGTTCACTTAGCACAGGTTGTGTTTTGTTCTTGATGTTAAGTGGCGATTCTCAAGAGTGGGCAGTCTACTGGGGATTTGACGGTGATCTAAGGGCTGTCCCATAATCAAGTCATGCTAAAGCTGTTTTCACTGTTAATTGTATGTTTAGAACGCAGAATATATATATATATATATCTGTTTTTGAAACTGCCAGAATCGTTGGTTGTTTTGCCAGAAGGAAGGGGAGAGAGCCAGAACTTACTTAGCATCTGTAAGCAGAGAGTTAGGTGGCCAAGGGGAGGCCGACCGAAGATGTGACTGATTCCAAGGTTTGTACAGTTTTCGTTGCACCGTGTTGCCCTCTTGAGAGAGGGCAGTTGGGAATCTTTACTGACGGCCAGGATGTACCAGGCCAGGGCTCCCAGAGTCAGCTCTGTGCAGGACTGGTTCTTTGGAACGCTCCTGGAATATAGGTTTTTTAGATAGTTTCAAAAATGCCCACATTGTGTTTGCTTCGGCAGCACATATACTAATATAGGAACAGTGCAGAGATTAGCACCACCCCCGTGCAGGAGGACACGCAAATTCACGAAGCATCTTGTATTTCTGTACTGTGTTTGGAATGTTAAAAAAAAAAAACGCCCACATCATGAATGTTCATAGTTTAATGACTCCTTACACACCCAGAAAGAAGCCCCTCCTGAGAGCTTGCTTTGAAGATTAAATGAGTTACCCTATTTGAGGTGCTTACATGCCTAACACCTTGTGAGCCCTCAGAGCGTGTTAGCTTTATTGTTACGATTACGGAGATGTCACGGGTGGTATAGAATGGAGGCGCAGATAGTATCTCAAGCTAGAACTTGGTTTAGCAGGGGCCGGAAGGAGTGGTGGTTGTTTCAAAGCCGCACGCGGTTTACATTTGGAGCCCTGTTTCCTCAGGACTTCCCATACCTGACTTCTGAGTCAGGTCCGACCTCACTTGCCATCTCTGTGCCCTCTCACAGCCCTTGTTACTGCCATGGCGTTAGTCACACCCGGAATCCCGGATTTGCATCTTATCTCCGCAAGGAACCTCTGAGTTTCACAAGTGCGGGAGCCCTGTCTGTGTGGTTCATGTGTCGATCCCTTGCACTTAGAATGATGCTTGACCCTTATGGTCTCTCAGCTATTTATTAATTGGATGTATGGCCTGAATTTATTATATTCAAGCCATACTGTCACAGTTAAAAAAAAAAAAAAAAAGACTCTCGGGCGAGTGTCGTGCGTTTCTTCACGGTCAAGGTTAAGGAATGAACAATGTCTTCTGGGAAGCTTGCGGTGATGGCGAGGGTAGTGTTTGTAGGAATGATTGAGTAGTAAATCTGGGGGACAAGATGATCTGCCCTACCTCCCCACTTGGGAGATTTGTCTTCCATTGCTACTTGAGTTGGATCGTGTTGCTTTGTGAACAAACGTATCCACTGCTTTATAGAAGCTTGTTTGGGGTTACTGAATTTCTGAGTTGGAGGTCACCCTAAAAGCCATCTAAGACAGATGCTCTTTAGTAACTAGGAAAACCGATATTTGCCCCAGTTCCACTTGTGTATCAACTGTGTAATTTCAGAAGTGGCACGAGAGTTCTGGTCTTCTTACTTCAGTTCCAGGTACTGGCTCTACCTCCCCGTGCTCCCGGGTCCCATCTGTGTGTTGGAACAATCAAGTCTGCACCACCATGCCACATAGGGGGACCTACTCTGCCGGATACATTCTCACCGCTTCACGTATATTCTCGGTGAAGCCTCCCAATAACTCCGAAAGGGGCTTTCTTATCTCCGTTTTTTACCTCGGTTCAAGCTTTGGAGGTCTTTAGATTCCAGGCTGGAGCAACAATTCTATCTGAAAAAAACTCTTGTGTAAATAAATTCAAATATTGTGAGACTCTGATAGTCTAAAGAATTTTTTATTCTGAGTCATCAACAATGGCATCACCCTCACGTACCTGCGTTTGCAGCCCATGCGTCCTATTTATGCAGTGGTCCTATTACTTTCCGTTGGTATTCCGTTAATGGTGCGTGGGGCTTTTGTTGGTGAGTAAAACTAAAAAAGCCAGAATATTCTTTGGGAGATGATTGAAACCTAAAAGTCACCTTTTTAAAACAAAAGGCAGATTTTTTAAAATTAAAATGTTGGGGCACGTGGGTGGCTCAGTTGCTTAAGTGTCCGCCTCTTGACTTCCGCTCAGGTTGTGATCTCATGCTTGTGAGATGGAGCCCTCGTCAGGCTCTGCTCTGGGGTGTGGGCCCTGCTTAAGATTCTCCCTCCCTCCCTCTGCCCACCCCCCACCCCCCACCCCATTCTCTCAGGCTCTGCTCTGGGGTGTGGGCCCTGCTTAAGATTCTCCCTCCCTCCCTCTGCCCACCCCCCACCCCCCACCCCATTCTCTCAGGCTCTGCTCTGGGGTGTGGGCCCTGCTTAAGATTCTCCCTACCTACCTCCCTTTGCCCCCTGCCATTGTCTGTCTCTTAAGAAAATTAATGTTAAAAATGACTGATATTTATTATCCCGTATATAATATTCTTGCCATAAATGTTAGACTAAATGCATGAGGAAACAATCAGATAAACCCAGAATATGGAACATTCTACAAGGTAACTATCTTAGACTCTTTATTTTTTTTTTTTTTAAGTTTCTTTCTTTCTTTCTCTATTTTGAGACAGCACATGAGCAGGGGGAGGGGCAGAGAGAGAAGGAGAGAGAGAATCCCACGCGGGCTCCGTGCTGTCAGCTTGGCTTCATCTTACTAACCATGAGATCATGGCCTGAGCCAAAACCAAGAGCTGGAGGCTTAAGCAGCTGAGCCACGCAGGTGCCCCAGCTTAGACTTTAAAACAAGCGGTGACTTGAGGAGCAGCAGAAGGTCAGGAAGTACTCTGGAGTAGGAGAAACAAAAGCTATTTAAGGGAAATATGTGAGCCTTGATTGACACCCGGATTGGGAGGGAAAAATACAGTGATAAGATATTTCTTAGAACAATCAGGGAAATTGTTAGATGATATTATTGATTTATTGTTACTTTTCTTAGTGTAACCATTTTAGTAGGTTATGTAGGAGAATGTCCTTTTTTTAAAAAAAAATTTTAATGTTATTTTGAGAGAGAGTGTGTGTGTGAGTGGGGAAGGGGCAGAGAGAGAGGGAGACAGAACTGAAGGAGGCTCCAGACTCTGAGCACAGAGCCCAAGGCGGTGGTGTAACCCAGGAACTGTGAGGTCATGACCTGAGCCAAAGTCAGACACTTACCCGATTGAGGCACCCAGGTACCCTGGTGTTTTTTGTTTGTTTGTTTGTTTGTTAGTTTTTTAAATCAAAAGAAAGTTTTCTAAGTGGGAAAATTTTCAAATAGTAAAAGACCGTTTCTAAAGACTGATCTTTATCTTTTTTTTTTTTTTTAATTTTTTTTTTTTTAGCGTTTATTTATTTTTGAGACAGAGAGAGACAGAGCATGAACGGGGGAGGGTCAGAGAGAGAGGAAGACACAGAATCTGAAACAGGCCCCAGGCTCTGAGCAGTCAGCACAGAGCCCGACGCGGGGCTCGAACTCACATACCGCGAGATCGTGACCTGAGCCGAAGTCGGACGCTTAACCGACTGAGCCACCCAGGCGCCCCTATCTTTTTTTTTTTAATGTTTGTTTATTTTTGAGACAGAGAGACAGAGCACAAGCAGGGAAGGGGCAGACAGAGAGGGAGACACAGAATCTGAAGCAGGCTCCAGGCTCTGAGCTGTCACCACAGAGCCCGATGCGGGGCTCGAACCCATGGACCGTGAGATCGTGACAGCCGAAGTCGGATGCTTAACCGACTGAGCCACCCAGGCACCCCTAAAGACTGATCTTTATTAAGTACAAGTTGTATTTTGAGTTCAGTACCTCAGGGCAAAGCAAGAAATGTTGTGATTGATTTGAGATTAAATGAAGTTAAAATAATCAGCATTACAGTTTGCTGTAGCTTTGGCACTGTCACTTTCCTCCCTTTCCTGCCGTTCCCATTCCCAGTGCTTAATTATTATTATGGCATTGAATAAATGTGAAAAGGGCTAAAAGATTTTGAAATCTGTTCAAACATGGAGTTAAAGGATTTAACATTCTTTATATTCCCTTGATGTACTAGATGCTGATTTTTTTTTTTTTTTTTTTTTTTTTTTGGCTCTGTAGATGTGGTTACCTGGAAGTATTTATTCCTATTAACTTTTATAACTTTGTTGCCAGTTCTTTCCTTTATTTTAAAAAAAAAAAATTTTTTTAATGTTTATTTATTTTTGAGACAGAGAGAGACAGAGCATGAATGGGGGAGGGTCAGAGAGAGGGGGACACAGAATCTGAAACAGGCCCCAGGCTCTGAGCAGTCAGCACAGAGCCCGATGCGGGGCCGAACTCACGGACCGCGAGATCACGACCTGAGCCGAAGTCGGCCGCTTAACCGACTGAGCCACCCAGGCGCCCCTCTTTCCTTTAAAAAATTTCAAAAGCTCAGGTTTGTTTCTTAGTGTGGAATGGCTATGTTTTATGTTTTATGGCTACTGCTATGTAACTTTACAGAGGAAACTCTGTTGTCTCCAGAGTGTGATTTCATGGTTTAGCTTCTTGTTACTTCTCTGACATCAAGGCCCCAAATCCTAAGGAAAAGCATGATTTCTGCCAGTCCCTCTCCCCAGAATCATCTGCCACAATATATAGATGAGACTTAGTTGAGACAGATCCCTGGTGAACAAGAAGAGCTGAGACCATGTGACTGCATCATGCAAAGTTGGGATCGATGATGCTTTCGTTAAAAAGTATTTTTTTGAAGCATTTGTCAGAGCAGTTAAGAGTAGTGAACTGGAGTAGTTTTAGACTTGATTTAGCAGAGATTTTTACGCTTATTTTGGAATTCTGTTTTCAAATAAAAAATTAATTTTGAAAATACAAAATTGTGGGGCAGGAATCATTAACCTTAGAATGTATATGGATACTTGGGGCACCTGGGTGGTTCAGTGGGTTGAACGTCCAACTCTTGACTTCAACTCAAGTCATTATCCCAGGGTCATGGGATCAAGCCCCCTGCTGGGCTCAGCGCTCAGTGTGGATCCTGCTTGGGATTCTCTCTTTCTCTCTGACCTCCTTTCCCACTTGCATTCTCTATCAAAAATTAGGGGTGCCTGGGTGGCTCAGTTGGTTGAGTGTCCAACTTCTGCTCAGGTCGGGATCTCATGGTTCGTGGGTTCGAGTCCTGCATCGGCTTGCTGCTGTCCGTGCAGAGCCACTTCGGATCCTCTGTGCTCCTCTCTCTTTGCTCCTCCTCCCCCAAATAAACATTAAAAAATAAATTAATTAAATTAAAATTTAATAAAATAAACTTCTGGGAAAAAAGATTGTACATAGATATTTAACCATGTTAAGGAAGCTTTAAGAAAAAATTTCTTTTTAATGTTTATTTATTTTTGAGAGACAGCACAACCAGGGAAGAGGCAGAGAGAGACAGAGACACAGAATCTGAAGCAGGCTCCAGGCTCTGAGCGGTCAGCACAGAGCCCAATGCCGGGCTCAAACTCATGGACCACGAGATCATGACCTGAGCTGAAGTCGGACGCTTAACTGACTGAGCCACGCAGTACCCCCCCCAAGGAAGCTTTTTAAATGTGTTAATGTTGGCTTTTGGATTTCTAAGCCTATGAAAGCATTCTTGGCCTGGAAATTAACTATGAGTTCTTAGCAATGTAGTTTTCTAATTGTTAAATGTTATTATATTCCAGCTGGATTATAACGTTTTTGAAGGTATTGTGTATGCATTTATAATCTTCTTGTGTCTCCAGAGCCTGGCATAGTTTCTTGAATATGTGGGACTTTGGTATAGATTGCTGGGGGGCAGATCTGCTATGTTTTGAGTGAACGCAACATTCTCAGTCCTGATGGACAGAGCTGTGATTCTTCCATACGTGGTGGTGGGTTTTCATTGTGCCAGACCATGGCTAAGGGAAAGGTTTCTTTAAGTTTCTGGAGGAGTGACTTCCAACTCCTTATAACACTAATAAGTCATGGTAATTGAGAGCGCCCTAACTATAGCAACTTCATTAGGAAGAAGACAGGAAGAAAACCAGGGGCACACTCACTGTACAACTTTATTTCTAAAGAACTGAAAAACTTGTGTGCTTGCAGATCAGGGAGCAGAGAAACATGAAGGGACAAGTCAGTCCTCTGGGATCACCGATCAAGAGAAGGAGTTGTCCACCAGTGCTTTCCAGGCCTTCACAGTAAGCAGTGGTTTCTCTCGATTTCCGTTTTTAGGATCTGTCGAATATGAATCTTTTCACAATGAATTTTTAAGTTTATAACTTTTGTTCTGTAATAACTCAAGAATTAAGTTTAGAGAGTAGGTTTTATTTAAATTTTTTAAAAACTGGGAGTTTAAATATGGTAAAAGGAATGGGAGTAATTTGAGCCATTCCCAAGTTTTTGTGTTTCATAAACGTGTTGACTCTTACAGTGTTATTTTTTTTTCAGTCTTTTAAACTTAGATTTGTAATTATATGGGTCAGTCTTTTCAGTTCACTTCTTTGTTCAGTTCTCTTTCTTAAATGTTCTTTAAAATGGAACCCCAGTCAAAGTCAAAACTTTAACTTTTCTGATGTTAAAACGCTATGAAAGAAAACCTTATTTGACTATTAGGTTACGTACATGTAAGCAGAAGAATTTGATACTTGGGTATTCAGAGCATGTTTATTAGAAATTAAATCATATTACTTTTCTTGGGCTAGCCTCAGCTGTTATACCGTGCTAGCAATATATACCTATATACGTGTGTGTGTGTGTGTGTGTGTGTGTGTGAGAGAGAGAGAGAGAGAGAGAGAGAGAGAGAGAGAGATGTGGTTTTATACATGTACATAGGTATATGATACACTTACGTGTCTATGTATGTCTTATACACATAGTGGTGTTAGAGTGTGAGTCTTGAGAAATAAATATCTATAATTTCCAGCTTTATTGAGATATAATTGACATATCCCAGTTTCTTAATTGACATGAATATTGTTTCATTCAGTGACTTTAGTATATTTGGGGAATTAGATCTGTCTTTTTAAAGAGTTTTCCAAATAGAGACGAATGAAACGTATTTGGAAATGAATGTCTTAGTTTTAAAGGTAATAGGTAATTTTGTCTGTGTGCGTGTTTTTTTGTTGGTTTGTTTTAGGCTGGAAATTATGATGCCTGTCTGCAACACCTTGCCTGCCTACAAGAAGTGAACAAAGATGATTATAAAATAATTTTGAACACAGCAGTGGCTGAGTTTTTTAAAAGTAACCAAATGACAACAGACAGTTTGAGACAGACACTTAACCAACTGAAGAATCAGGTGACACACAAATGAATTCAGCTATAAAAATGTTGTGATACTCTCTGAATTGTGAAGTAAAAATACTTAAGGAAAATTAATATGACTTGTCGGTTATTGGTAGCACAACTTCTAACGTGTCTAAAACAATGTGCATTAATTTTATTTGTATAAAATTATTATTCCAGGAAATGAAACGTATGCTGTGTAATTTATTTTCTAATTTGAACAGAATAGACTAATCTACCAAATTTGAATGAGCTTTGGAACTTTGAAGGAAAATTAAAGTGGAAATCTATGAAGAAGCTTAGCTGCTGAGATGATCTTTCTTGTGACTGCAAAGATCTGATTATAATCATGTGAGATTGTTTTAGCATTTTGGATCAGGAGATGATTCATTGACTAAATAGAAGATATTCTGATTTATATATGGTTTGGTGCTTGCCTTGGTCATCGGTCATAACAGCAACATCTCTCACATCACAGGGTCAGAGCTTTGGTAATCAAGAGGGCTAACGAAGATGACGATGATGGTAGGGTCGGGTGGCAGACGTTTGTTGCCTACTATGTAACAGGGCCCTGCTGAGAACTGTGCATGCAGCACCTCCCTCTTTCCAGCAGTCCTATAAAGCAGCCACTATGATGTTTCTCATTTTACAGATGCGAAAGCTGAGGTACAGATAGCCGGTGTAAATTGTCCAAAGACGCAAAGCTCTTAAACGAAAACAGCTCCGTGAACCCAGTCTTCTTTGACTCTAGGGCCTGTGCCTCTGAACCGCTTCAAGGTCTTGAGACCTTTTTGAGCCCCTGTCCTGTGTTCCTGGGTACCATTATACAGTAGAGTATCACCCTAAAACGTGACCTAGTTAGAAATAAGTGACCCCTCCAGGCTCTTTGTAATTTTTTTTAGGAGTAAAGATACTCTACAGTATCACCCTATACATGGTATTGTTAGAAATAAGTAACCTGTTCAGGCTCTTCCTGATTACAGGAGTGAAGTAATTTACTGGCTGCATCGATCTTGATCTCAGAGTTGTGAGTTTAAGCCCCATGTTGGGCATAGAGATAACTTAAAAAAAGAAAGAAAGAAAGAAAAATGGCCAATGTTTATCAAACTCTTATGTGATTCCAAATTCCATATTAAATGCGTTTTATGTTTTATCTCCTATAATTCTCATATTCAACCCTTGAGATAGGTCGAGAGCCTAATGATTTTAATTTATATGGCCAGGAAAAGTAGGAGCAAGATTCAAACCAGACCTTCAGACTTCTTTTTTTTTTTTTTTTAAGTAAACTCTACATGTGGGATTCAAACTTACAATCCAAGGTCAAGTGTTGCATGCTCTAAGGACTGAGCCATCCAGGCACCCCCAGACCTTCTGACTCTTTTTATTTTTAACATTTTTTAAAATTAGTTTATTTATTGGGGCGCCTGGGTGGCTCAGTCGGTTGAGCATCCGACTTCGGCTCAGGTCACGATCTCAGGGTCCGTGAGTTCGAGCCCCGCATCGGGCTCTGGGCTGATGGCTCAGAGCCTGGAGCCTGCTTCCAGTTCTGTGTCCCCCTCTCTCTCTGCCCCTGCCCTGTTCATGCTCTGTCTCTCTCTGTCTCAAAAATAAATAAAAAACGTTAAAAAAATTTAAAAAATAAAATAAAATAAAATTAGTTTATTTATTTTGAGAGAGAGAGCAAGCAAGCTGGGGAGGGGCAGAGAGACTGGGGGACAGAGAGTCCCAAGTGGGCTCTGTACTGACAGCAGCTAGCCCGATATGTGATTTGAACTGACAAACCGTGAGATCGTGACCTGAGCCGAAGTCGGCCGCTTAACCAACTGAGCTGCCCAGGCACCCTGAGTTTTTCTTATAGATTGTAAGTGATCTCTACACCCAATGTGAAGTTCGAACTCACAACCGTGAGATCAGGAGTCTCATGCTCTACCAACTAAGCCAGTCAGGTACCCCAAAATCTTTTTTATTTTTTTATTCCTTTAATTTAAAAAAAAAAGGTTTGTTTATTTTTGAGAGAGAGGCAGAGAGAGAGGGACACAGAATTCCAAGCAGGCCCCATATTGTCAGTGCAGAACCTGACCTGGGGCTCAGACTCACGAACCTTGAGATCATGACCTGAGTTGAAATCAAGAGTCGGATGCTTAACTGACTGAGCCATCCAGATGCACTGCCCAAACCTTTTTTTTTTTTTTTTTTTTTTTAATGTTTTTGTTTATTTTTGAGACAGAGCATGAGCAGGGGAGAAGCAGAGAGAGAGGGAGACACAGAATCTGAAGCAGGCTCCAGGCTCTGAGCTGTCAGCACAGAGCGCGACGTGGGGCTTGAACTCACAGACTGTGAGATCATGACCTGAGCCGAAGTCGGACGCCCAACCGACTGAGCCACCCAGGTGCCCCTGCCCAAAACCTTTTTTAGAATAAGAAAGAGACTCTTGCAAGCTTCCTGTTAAGCCAAGAAAACTGCTTTTTAAAATCCTTTCACCAGCCTTTTTTTTTTAATGTTTATTTATTTATTTTGAGAGAGACAGAGATGAGAGAGAATCCCAAGCAGGCTCCGCCCTGTCAGGGCAGAGCCCTATGCAGGGCTCATCCCAGGAACCGTGAGATCATGACCTAAGCCAAAATCAAGAATCAGAGGTGGTGGTTTTTTTTTTAAACAATGATCCACCTTTTGGTTTTTTAATTTTTTTTTTAACGTTTGAGGGACAGAGCTTGAGTGGGGGAGGGGAAGAGAGAGAGGGAGACTCAGAATCTGAAGCAGACTCCAGGCTCTAAGCTGTCAGCACAGAGCCCGACATGAAGCTTGAAGTCACGAACCATGAGATCATGACCTGAGCTGAAGTCAAACGCTTAACCAGCTGAGCCAACCAGGCACCCTTCACCAGCCTTGATTCTTAATAAGGCTGGTTCAGTAATACCCCTCATGCAATCCACTGCCTTGTGTGTCCTAGAGGTGTTTATACCCGTGTCTCCTAACTTTTCTCTAAATCATACTTCTGTTCAAGGTCCTATGCCCTGGGCATAGTTACATACATACCTTTTCAACCCATTCCATTTCTATTATGCTTTATCTCATTTAACGAATAGTTTTTGTTTTGGCTAGAGCCAAACAAGTTCATGTTTTTCGTGAATCACAGAAAGTGTGGCGGTTATATATGTCATAAGGTCAATCCTTTTTGAATCCAAAATTCCTTAATTTGTCCAAAACCCCCCTCCCCTTTCTGGCTAAGAATTAACCCTTTCTTAGCTCATTCTCTCTGCATTACATTACTACCAAGAAGTATTGTCTTTCTTTGGAAATTGAGTGTTCTCTACAGAGACTATTTTTAATCATGGGAAGATAGTGACTTGGTAAGTGAAGATTATACAGAAGCTCCAAACCCACTGAGATGCACGTGCTGTTGGTCAGAGAGGACCAGTTGGTAACATTTGCACCTCCCTGTCAGGCTTAACGCACGTATGACTGAAGTCTGCAGATGTCTGATTACAGATCACTATGTGTCCTGAAACTTCCGGTACCTTGTCATTAGCAAAACGTTAAGTTCATCATGTGTATCAAAGTTCCACTGCTTAATGTAGGGGAACGTCAGTCTTAGAATTAATTATTTAACATTGCTTGGTAACTTATTCCAATCTTCATAGTGACAAAGAAAGATTAGTTTTAATACTAATTCCAGCTTTGTGTATTACATGAAAGTACAGAATGGCTATGAAACTTTATTAAAATTTGTAAGCCTACTGCAATAACTTAGGGAGGGGATAAGCAGGTAGTCATTAGCTTTAAAATGCAGAGTGTGGGGGCCCCAGGGTGGCTCAGTCAGTTAAGCATCTGAGCCCCACATCGGGCTCTGCACTGACAGAGCAGAGTCTGCTTTGGATTCTTTCTCTCTCTGTCCCTCCCCAACTTGTTCTTTGTCACTGTTAAAATAAATAAACTCCTAAAAATAAATTTAAAAAATAATACAATGCAAACTTTTTTTTTTTTTTTTCTGGTATCAGATGTAGATGTTTAGTAAAGCCATCAATAGCCTATTTTTGTTGTTTATTTAAAGATTCTATTTTTTTAAGAGCTCCTGGGTGGCTCAAGTCAGTTAAGTGTCTAGCTCTTGATTTTGGCTTAGGTCATGTCACGACTTCACGGTTCGTGGGATTGAGACCTGCGTCCATCTCTGTGCTGACAGTGCAGATCCTGACTGGGATTCTCTTTCTCTCTCTGCCCGTTCCCTGCTTGTGCTTGCTTGTGCGTGCACGTGCTGTCTCTCAAACATGAGAAAAAAATTTTAAATAAAATAAAAAATCTGCTTTCTTTAAGTTATGGGAACAAAACCTGAACGTAAGAGGAATTTCAGAAAATATACTTCCTAGCTATAAGGCCTTGGGCAAGATAGTTAAGCTTTTTGTGCTGGTCTTCTTATTTATAAAATGGGAATGATAATGTCTATGTCCTTGAGGTATGGTAAGGATTAAATGAGATATTCTCTGGAAAATGTTTAATGTAGCAGGTCTGGCCCATAGTTAAGTAGTTAGCTGTTTGTTAATGTTTAAGTTTTAGTTTAGTTTTTACAAAATGGAATCAAGCTTATGTATACATAGTGCGTAACATAGTGCACATGGGAAAGATTGTTTTGAGTTTTGCTCGCCCCCAAGGAGGCTACAAAGTGGGGAACCAGTTCAAAAGCCATGTTGGCGGTTGAAACGTTCTTCACAGTGGCAAGGAACAGACTTGCCTTGCCTTGTCTACATAAAGTCCCATGAAAATGTTTTACTTAACGGAATTTTATTATTAATAAAATAATTTTTAGTAAGAATAATTAAAATCTGGAAGTTCTGTTGAAAATGTGGAAAAATCAGAGTGAGAAATGTTGGCCTGTGTTCCTGTTTACTCGCATAGCTTCTTTCATTTCTCTTTATTTTCTTACCGTTTTGAGAACATATCCTGGCTGACTGTTTCGTAGGTCCACTCAGCTGTCGAAGAAATGGATGGCTTAGACGACGTGGAGAACAGCATGTTGTATTACAATCAGGCAGTCTTTCTGTATCATCTGCGGCAGTACTCAGAGGCCATAGCAGTTGGTGAAAAGCTCTACCAGTTCATAGAACCTTTTGGTATGTTCTCTCAAGTCCAGAACTTCCCTGTCATAGTCAGAGGGGGCTCTGGTAGTTTCTTACCCAGTTAAATCAAGGAATCACATGCCAGTATTTAAAGAAAGAAGGAGGGGCGCCTGGGTGGCTCAGTCGGTTGGGTGACCGACTTCGGCTCAGGTCATGATCTCGCGGTCCGTGAGTTCGAGCCCCGCGTCGGGCTCTGTACTGAGAGCTCAGAGCCTGGAGCCTGTTTCAGATTCTGTGTCTCCCTCTCTCTCTGACCCTCCCCCATTCATGCTCTGTCTCTCTCTGTCTCTAAAATGAATAAACGTTTAAAAAAAAAAAGAAAGAAGGAAAAAAGCTGTGTCCAGTTTTAGCCACTAAAGATAAAAAAGATAAGAATGACGTTACTTTTAAATGAACCCGGGTTTTCTTCTCCCGTTTCCTCCCCACTCCTTCCCCTCGATTTTTGCAAATTGTGATGAGAAATGAGGTTGCTAATTGGAAAGACTTCGTGCTGTTTGTTTTTTCCTTTGCTGTGTGAACACAGCTTCGTGTACCTGATCCGTTCTTTATTGAGCAGTGTATTAAGACTGGGGATGTTAGCGGACAGCGTGGTACTTTCTTGTCTGTTGCCCCCCTGACAGTTTTGTGGGGAATCCCTGGAGTAGATAGCACAGACTCTGTTTTGGTGTTGCGATTATCTTGCAGTTAGCAGCCTCGAGTAAGCGTAGTAAGAAAGGTACAGGCAAGGGAAGAAAGAGGGAGCAAATAAGGCAGCAAAGCCAGATCCAGGAGATGGTTGTTAGAGAGGGCTGTTTGTTTCCAGCCCACAAGCAGTCAGATTTCAGTTGTGGTCATGTTTTTGTCTTTTTCTTTAGGTTACTTTCTTTTAAATTCAAAACACTAATGCCGGTTCTTGACTTATAAACACCTGATTGCTAATGTGGTTCCCGCAGGATAAGAAGTAGAGTGTGACGGCTCCTCTGTGGGGCTTTGGGAAGAGTTACAGGGTCCCCTTTTGCCGTCAGCTGGTTGAGTGGCTGTTTCCTGTGGCTCCAGGGAGGCGTTTTCAAGGTGCTCCCCTCTTCCTCTGTCCTGAGGGCATGGTGGCTGGACAGATTGGGCAGGAGAGGTGCCCGTGGCGAAGATGGTGTAAACAGCGGCCAGTTCCTTTCTCTGTAAAGCTGGAAATCAGAATTATACCTCCGGGATGACACGGATGGATTTTCCTTTTTAAATTTATTTTGGGAGAGAGTGCGCACACATGTGAACTGGGGAGGAACAGAGAGAGAGGGAGAGAGAGAATCTCAAACAGGCTCTGTGCTTGATCTCACATACTGTGGGATCATGCCTGACCTGAGCCAGAATGAAGTTGGACTCTCAACCAACTAAGCCACCCAGACGCCCCCTCAGATGTATTTTTCTGTAAAGCCTTTTTTTTTAAAGTAATCTCTACACCTGATGTGGGGCTTGAACATGTGACCCCAAAATCAGGAGTCGCACGCTGCACCGACCTTGCCAGCCAGGCACCCCTACGAAGCTGGTTGTTAGAATTTCGGGAACCGTTCATGAAATCTTGTTCATATGTACGGTGGCCAAGTGGAATAAAGCCACCGAGGCAGAATTCAGATCCATTTTTCTTCTTCTTTGAAAATCGTTATTGTTATTTTTAAAAACTTTACTGCTTGGTTCTTCACACAGCATGTATTGATTGAACATACACGGTGGACCCAAACTGTTCTGGGTTCTGAAGATAATGTAGTGACTGAAACAGAGAGTCTTTACCCTCGTTAAGCTTATATTCTAACGCGAGAGAGAGCGACACAATAAGTATGTATTGTGAGGTAGCCAAATGCCATGAAGAAAAGCTAAAATTGGTAAGAGAATACAGATGGACTGGGAACGCTGTTTTTAGGTAAGGCAATCAAGGAAGGCCTGGGGTAAGACAGCCTCTGAAAAGAGACCTGAGTGAAGAGAGGAGGTGAGCCACGTGACTCTTGAGGGGCAGGCATTCCAGCCAGAGGTGATAGTGTGTACAGAGCATCTGAGATGAGCTTGAGTTTGCTGAGTGAGAGGAACAGCAGGTCATTGACGCTGGAGCCAGGTGGGGAGAACAGTAGCAGGTGACGTCAGAGGCAGCAAGGTAAGGAACAGGTGAAGTCCTGTGGCCTGGGTAAGGACTTAATGTTTTTCTTGGTTTTTTAATTTTTTTTAATGTTTTTATTTTTGAGAGTGACAGAATGTGAGTGGGGGAGGGGCAGAGAGAGAGGGAGACACAGAATCCGAAGCGGGCTCCAGGCACAGAGCCCGATGTGGGTCTCCACATCACGGACCGTGAGATCACGACCTGAGCTAAAGTCGGACGCTTAACCGACTGAGCCACCCAGGTGCCCCAAGGACTTAGTGTTTTAAGAGTAGTGGTGGGATGGAGGGGTGCCCGGTTGGCTCAGTCGATTGAGTGTCCAACTCTTGGTTTAGGCTCAGGTCATGATCCCAGGGTCCTGGCATCAAGCCCTGCATTAGACTCTCTGCTGACAGTGCTCTCTCTCTCTCTCTCTCTCTCTCTGTCTCAAAATAAATAAACTTAAAAAGAGTGGTGTGAAACCCGTAGAGATATATGACATTTGTGCATCAACCATGTTGATTCTAGTTTTCAATTGATTCCACTCCGGCTGCTCTGTAAGAACAAGAATGGAATCGGGAAGACTTGTTAAAAGGCTCTTAAGGGCTTTTAAATTTTTCTGGTCTTGATTTTAGCATCCTTTTTTAGATCTTATTTTTCCTTTTATCTTCTCTTTTGAAAGGAAAAGAAAATAGTATTATGACATGCCAGGTTACCCTTTCTCTCTTCATTGGGCTCTTCTTCCTTTGAAGTCCTTGTTAGAGTTGGAAGGAACCTCAAGAGATCACCTGGTTCACTCCCCTGCCTTCAAGCAGGTGAAGTATTCTCCCCATTTTACAGGTCAGCCAGCTGAGGTGTAAAAATTAGCTCGCTGATATATAGAGGCAACATATCCAGTAAGTAGCTGAGCAGGTACAGGAATTGAGGTTTCCTTCTACCTGAAGTGATTCTCCTCATTTGGTGTGTTGGTAGATATTTTGCCAAAGAAGGATCAGCTAGTGGAAACCCAGCGACGGGAGGCCTTCAGATGGAGAATACTGCAATCGCATTGTTGGTATTGCAGGTTGCTTCCCTTCATGGCTCTGGGGGATGAACACACATTTAAATAAAGAGACTTAGGGGGCGCCCGGGTGGCTCAGTCTGTCAAGCGCCTGACTTTGGCTCAGGTTATGATCTCACGGTTCATGAGTTTGACCCCTGCTCTGAGAGCACTGAGCCCGCTTTGGATACTCTGTCTCCTTCTCTCTCTGCCCCTTTCCCACACATGTCCGCCCGCCCTCTCTCTCATTCTCTCTCAAACATAAATAAACATTTCAAAACAAAAAACAAAACAAAAATAAAGATTTAGGCTTTGCTCTTTAGGAATCTGGGGAGAGGAGTGGTCTGAAATGTTTGCTTTACTTTGGATTGTAACTTTTCTTTTCCTGTTTTTTTCCCCCAGAAGAAAAATTTGCCCAAGCAGTGTGTTTTTTGCTTGTAGACCTATATATATTAACCTATCAAGCTGAGAAAGCTTTGCATCTTCTTGCTGTCCTAGAAAAAATGATTTCACAGGGTAACAATAACAAAAATGGGAAGAATGAGGTGAGTGTTGTAAGGTGATCAGATTAAAATGTATGGTTATTAAATATTTTAACAGCTTTATTGAAATGTAACTCATTGTACAGGATGGTGGCTATCATTAATAATACTGTATAACATATTTGAAAGTTGATAAGAGAGTAGATATTCAAAGTCCTCAGCACAAGAAAAAGACCTTTGTAATTGTACAGTCTAGTGATGGATGGTTTAACTAGACTTATTTTTTTTTCCTTGCAGTGTTATTTATTTTTGAGAGACAGAGAGTGTGAGCAGGGGTGGGACAGAGAGAGAAGGAGACACGGTATCTGAAGCAGGATCCAGGCTCCATGCTGTCAGCACAGTCTGACGCGGGGCTTGAACTCACGAACCGTGAGATCATGACCTGAGCCGAAGTCCGACACTTAACTGACTGAGCCACGCAGGCACCCCTAGCTAGACCTCTTTATTTCACACTTGATACAGATATCTAATTGTTATGTTGTAGACCTAAAACAATGTTATATGTCAATTATACCTCAAAAAAATCTTTTTTGTTACAGCTTATTTTTTGTTGTTGTTTATGAAAATTTTTTTAATGAATAAAAATCAAAAGAATTATGCCTACCCTCAGGTGGCCCACAGGCTACGTAGGGAGAGACAGATGAGTTAAATTTTTTATTAATGAGGGCATCTGGCAGGCTCAGTTGGTAGAGTGTGTGGCTCATGGTCTCAGGATCATGAATTTGAGCCCCACGTTGGGCATGGAGCCTATTTAACTAAAAAAAAATTTTTTTTTGATTAATGACCTAAAAAAAGCAAAGGTAAATATAATTCGCATCCACAAAATTTACCTTTTTAAACTGTATAATTCAGTGGTTTTTAGTATCCTTACTGAGTTGTACAAGCATCACCACTGTGTACATTTTCATCACCCCAAAAAGGAACCCCGTACCCGTTAGCACTTTTTCTTTTCCCCTTCCCCCAGCCCCTGGCAACCACAAATCTTTTTCTTTTTTTTAAGTTTATTTATTTTGCAAAAGAGAGGAAGCAGGGAGGGGCAGAGAGAAAGAGAGAGAGAGAAAGAGAGAGAGAGAGAGAGAGAGAGAAAGAGAGAGAGAGAGAATCTAAGCAGGCTCTGTGCTGTCAGAGTGGAGCATGATGCAGGGCTCAAATTCCTGAACTATGAGATCGTGACCGGAGCCAAAACCAAGAGTCAGACACTTAACCGACTGAGCCACCCAGGTGCCCCTGATGTACTTTCTGTTTTTGTGAATTTGGACTATCCTGGCCGTTTCATATAAATGCAGTCATATAATATGTGGCCTTTTGTGATTGGTTTCTTCCACTTAGTTTGATACTTTCAAAGTTGACCAAGTTGTAGCATGTATATTTCTTTGCTTTTTATGGCCAGATCATACCCCATTGTATCAATTTGCCACAGTTTTTTATCCATCAGATGGTGGTCATCGGGGTTGTTTTCCACATTTGGTGATAGAAATGATGCTACTGTGAACATTTGTGTGCAAGTTTTGTGGCGGCATGTTTTCATTTCTCTTGGGTCCATGCCCAAGAGTGGAATTGCTGGATTGTATGGTAATTCTGTGTTTAATCTTAGGAGGAACTGCCAGCCTGTGGTACAGAGGCTGAAAATGTTACACAATTTTACGTTCCTACCAGCGTCTTACGAGGGTCTCAGTATGTTAGCATCTTGGCATGTGTGAGATACTAATTTTACAGAATGTAAAGATTAGAATTAAGACAATAGAAACCCCAAAGCTGGATAAACAGGCAGCTTTCACTAGAAAATATTTCATCATGAAAGTTCTTTAGAAAGAATGCACATTTATGACATATTCTGATAAGAGACTTGGTAAGAATACTTCAGGGGCGCCTGGGTGGCTGAGTTGGTTAAGCATCCGACTTTGGCTCGGGTCATGATCTCACGGTTTGTAGGTTTGAGCCCTGCGTCGGGCTCTGTGTTGACAGGTTGGAACCTGGAGCCTGCTTTGGATTCTGTCTCCCTCTCTCTCTGCCTCTGCCCCGCTCGCACGCGCTCTCTCTCGCTCTCTCTCTCTCTCTCTGTCTCTCTCAAAAATAAACGTTAAGGGGTGCCTGGGTGGCGCAGTCGGTTAAGCGTCCGACTTCAGCCAGGTCACGATCTCGCGGTCCGTGAGTTCGAGCCCCGCGTCAGGCTCTGGGCTGATGGCTCGGAGCCTGGAGCCTGTTTCCGATTCTGTGTCTCCCTCTCTCTCTGCCCCTCCCCCGTTCATGCTCTGTCTCTCTCTGTCCCAAAAATAAATAAAAAACGTTGAAAAATAAATAAATAAATAAACGTTAAAAAAATACTGAAAAAAAAAAGAATTTGGTTAAATCATCTTAGCATTATTCCTAAACACTATGTGGTAAAATACTTTATTTTTATATTCAGTACTGATAAGAGTTGAGAAAATGCAGTTCTGTTCAACAGATGCTTGTGTCCTTTGCTAGCTATTAAAGTGACAAAAATGAAAACGTTTTCGCTTTTCGAGGAACTCCAGTGTGTGGGAGGAGAGAGCTGGGGAGCATCTGTCAAGGGACTGGGAGGAAGGTGGGGAAGGAAGTTTGGATGTTTGATTTAGGCCTTGAAGGATATAGTTTGAGTAGACAGAAGCAGCAGGCTGGAGCAGGGTGGCCGTCGTGGCAGAGAAAACAGCACAGACGTGAGAGTGGAATATTGGAGGAATTTCCGGCCACCTTAAGTGTATAGTATACCTGAAAAGTCAGTGGAGGTCAGGAGGTGAGGTTGGCAACTCCAATAATGGGTCTCAGTGTGAAGGCTTTTGAACGCTGCTAGGAATCTAGGGTGTGATGTTGCCAGTGTTTATACCAGAGAAAATTTTTGAGAAGGGAATGACGTGATCTGTTCTGGGTTCCAGAAGGATAACCTCAACTTTTGCTTGAGTCATATCTGTGCTTTTTAAACCTGGCTATCATCATGCTTAGTGCAAGCTTCTCAAAAGTAGAGTTTCCTTAAGAAAAAAAAAAAAAGTTGCCTATTACTCCAGACTGTTACACCTGAATGTCTGGCTTCTGAAGTTTGGAAATGCTCGCTAAGTGATTCAGACTAGCACGCTTGGAAATCACTGATTCAAATTATGGCAAAAGAAATCTTAATTTCAGTTAACTTTGTGTCACCACCCTACAGACTGGTAACAACACCAGCAAAGACGGATCTAATCACAAAGCTGAAAGTGGAGCCCTGATAGAAGCTGCAAGATCCAAGATCCATCAGGTAAATTCGAAGCGAGAGTCTGCGTCATGCGTGGTTGCTAATAGTCAGGAATGATGACGAATGTGGAAGATCATCGAAAGCAGTAAATGAATGTAAAAAAATGTGAAAAAAAATGTATGTCTTTTTGGCTTTGGAGTATTACAATTTAAAAGCATGTTCATCCTTCTAAATACATTTGCTTAAGATGATAATGCAGTATCATTTCTTTTAATTCCTTGATAAAAGATTGAGAGAAATGGCCTGGGTGTATTGGATGGCAAAATCAGTTTGGAGACTATTAAGATTCATTCTTAGTTAGCTGTGGGCACGTAAGAACTGGTAGGAATTACAGAAGCGCTGGATCACTATACTGTGCACCTGAAACTAATACAACACTGATTTTTAATGCTTATTTTTTGAGAGACACAGAGCAGGAGCAGGGGAGGGGCACAGAGAGGGGGAGACACAGAATCCCAAGCAGGCTCCGGGCTCCGAGCTGTCAGCACAGAGCCTGATGCGGGGTTCAAACTCACGAACTGTGAGATCGTGACCCGAGCCGAAGTCGGACTCCCAACCGACTGAGCCACCCAGGCGCCCCGAAAATAAAGTAACTTTTAAAAAATAAAAGAATTGTTAGGAGTTTTGCTTGCAATTCGGGTGTAAGTTTTATTCCACCATTACCATGTTTTTTGTTTTTTAGAATGTCTTCTGAGAGTACAGTGAAAATAGATTCTTTAAGATAATTTAAAATTTGCTTTTGCAAGTAACTGGCATAACTATGTTGTGAACAGGTTGGGTTGAATGTCCTTAGCTAGAAAGTCAAGCTGCCTCACCACGTGTAAATGTACCATTGTTCTTACATACTAGCATTTTCTTTTAATAGTATAAAGTGAGAGCTTATATCCAAATGAAGTCCCTGAAAGCATGCAAAAGGGAAATCAAGTCGGTCATGAACACAGCCGGAAATGTAAGTTTCTTCTTGACTTTTCTTCCTTTTTTCTTTTTTTCTTTAATTTGCCAGTTTTAAGTAATTGATTTCAGTCTTAATCTAGTGTATATCTACCAGTAGATAAGAGCCTTGACATGGAGTTGTGAAGCAGTGATCACACCTTGTCTCTAATTTAATGCAGTGCTTTTCTCACTTAAAATTGCAGCTTGCATTTTCCCTTCGTATGCAACCCTCAGAACCACCGTTTTAAATAGCTGTCTAGCATTCTGGGAGTTGTTTATCATAATTCACGCAAACATTTACTATTAGATACCTCAGGATTTTTTTAGTTTACACTCAAACCACTTACTAAAGATGAACAGTTCGGTTGTGGCTCAAACCTGCCCTTTCCAAACGGTCTTTGGCTTGACCTTCACTTTGACTAATGCCAGAGTACTGGAGACACGGTGCTCCTTCCGTCCACTCCACTGATACATGGTTTTTAGGACTATGGAGGGAGAAAACAGAATTGTACACATCCGCGATGCTTTCAGGAATAGTGTTAATTTTAAGTATGGAGTCATAAGGAGATACGGTTTGTAGTAGGAGAACTTCGGGTAAATTGACCCTAGAAATCCCAGGCAGGACCCAGATTAGTCAGCGGGTCACTGCTCAGGTGATTTTTGAGGAGAACAAGTGGTAGCCCAGGTCTGAGGCGTAGACTGGAGGCTAAGGGGGGAAGGCCCAACTAGCCGGCCCACCGTCACCAAAGCTGTTTGGAGATAAAAGGCATGATTTCTGCCTGAGTGGATGCCCTAGTCCCAGGGAGAGAGAAACAAGAAGTAGTGATGCTGCGGACTGGCAGTAATGCCCAGATCCGGAGGGGGCACTGCTGCCTGGAATGAGCCTGCGAGCCCTTGTTTCCTCGGCGACCAGGAGGCAGCGGAGCGGGAGCAAGGACTTGGAAACCCTGCAGCGAAGCTGGAGCGAGGCGTGAGGAGGCCGGGATGCCCGAGGTCCTCCTGGCTGCGTGTGCGCTCTGCAGATGTGGGCACGCT